>NC_045430.1:250414742-250726305 GCF_902635505.1 Sarcophilus harrisii
AACCAATTGGAAACAGGACAAAGCAAATATAATTGGAATCAGTGTGTCTGCTTCTGAATATCCATATATGTTTATTCAATTACCAAAAGCAGTCATTTTGTTCACCTAGAAAGAGTTGCAATTTACAAAACTGAAGCCATTGGAGAGTTGGCAAAAGGGGTCGGAACAGAAACCTCATGCATAGCTACAGGTTTTGAAGTAGACCAGCAACTGGTAATGAACCCAACTCTGCTGCCTCCTGCTTTACCAATAATAAAACCCCAGCCAGCTACTCAAAAAGCCATGTTGAACAGATGTGCCCTCCAATCTGCCTCTTCCCTTTATTAGCATTAATTACCATCATTTGCTTTCATTGGTTTTATTTTTATTAACATTCCCTAGAATGAAAGGAAAAGGGGAAAAAATGACATCCTATTTGGATAGGCTTCTACTGTTTCGAGACAAGGAGTAGGAGTGAGCTCATCTCTGCATGACCTTGTTTATGTGAAGTACTGGAAGAAACTTGGGATTTAACTCATTCAAGGACCTGGGAGCTCCTCGCCTGTACTTGAAAGATAATATTATCAAATGGCATGATAGTAGCATAAGTGCTAAGATCAGAATCAGAATCCTAGAAAGATTTCTCATCTCTAAAATGTGGAGAGTTAATAGCATCCACTTTTCAGGGTGGTTATGAAGATGAAATGAGATAATATTTGTAAAGGGCACAGATAAATAGATAAATCTTGTGTGTGTGTGTGTGTGTGTGTGTGTGTGTGTGTGTAAATGCTCTCATCATCATCATCATCAACCTCCTCATTATCATTCACCAGACTGCCAGAATTGATCCATGATCTAAAAAAGTTAAGGACCTCTGTTTTCTACTCTGGGGCTCAAAATGACCTTTCCCTTTTCAAGTTTCCCTAAAGGTCACAGTATGGATAAACTGAAATGTTCCTCAGCTGTAAAATGGGCATAATATTAACATCTACTTCCCAGGGTTGTTGTGAAGATCAAATGAGTTAGTTAGGATATGTAAAGCACTCAGCAGATCTTAAGAGACTATTGAAATACTAGCTCTTAATATGACTTTTATTTTAATTTATTTAGCTGATCATTCTCTCATTTTACAGAAGAGGAAACCAGACTCTAGAAAGGGGAAACAAATTGCACACAAATAATGCATGGTAGTATCTGAACTAGGACCTGGGGTCATAAGGCTTGAAATTCATTTCCTGACTCCAGAGACCTTAGCTGGATTCATCATCTTTAATGAGCCTGTTTTCCCACATTAGGATGATGGCATGTGGGAGGGGAATAAACTTTATCCCCATGTCCACATGGACTAAAGAATCAGTCAGTGGGTGGGATAAATATAAAATGAGATTAACTCTTGCTTCATTGTTTTTGTTTTTGTTTTTGTTTGGGGGGTATTTTTTTTCCTCTTGTAGTTTGGCTTTCGTAGAAACTTATGTCTCTGAGAGAACTCAGAATGTTTATTGTTGTTGAATCATGTCTAACTCTTTGTGAACCCATTTGGGGCTTTCTGGGTAGAGATTCTGGAGAAATTTGCCAATTCCTTCTCCATCTCATTTTACAGATGAGGAAACTGAGGCAAGTAGGTTGAAGTGACTTGCACAGAGTCACAGAGCTGGTGAGGTCAGGTCCGATTTGAACTCATCTTTCTGACTCCAGTTCAGGCACTCTTGCCACTGTGCCACCATTTGCCAAAATGTTTATTGATGTTGCCCAATTCATGGGATTCTAGATCACAGCTGGAAAAGAACTCAGAACTCATAGTTCAACTTCCTCATCTTGTAGAGTAGGAAACTGAGGTCCAGAAAAGGTAAAGGATTTCCCTAAGGTCCTCAGGCATCCTAAGTGGGATTCTAACCCAAGTCCTCTGCCCAATGCTCTGATCACTGTACCAGAGCACCCCCTCTTGTTTACTATCAGCTTTGCAAAAGGAACTAGACAGTAGTATTTGGGATAAATCAGAGTTAAGAATTGTGATACCAAAAATATATATTAGGTCAACTGGATCGACTCCACTTGAAGGAAGCGGGGAAGGAACCCCCTGTGAGGTTAAAACTGAGATATCCCCCAGCCCAGGACCCTAGACCACTGCTTAGGATCCTACCACAGGGAGTGGGACAAAGGGTCATATCAGGAAAAAGCCTGCCATGACACTCCCGATCCAGGCTTTATACAACCACATCAAGATCCTCACAACTTGATGTATTTCCAACTACTTCTGTGAGTCATCATCATCATCATTATAATCACCACCACCGCCATCATCATCACATTTATATAGCTTTCTAAGGTTTACAAAGGTTTATAAATATTATTTCATTTTATCCTCACCACAATTCTGGGTACTAAGTGCTATTACCAACCTCAGTTTTTGTTATTGCTTTTCAGTCATGTTCAACTCTTCATAACCCTATGGACCATAGCACATCAGACCCTACAATCCTTCACCATCACCTAAAGTCTAGCTAAGTTTATGTTTGATGTTTCCTTGAGACTATTTATTCACTTTTCACCTACTTTTCTCTTTCCCTTTTATCTTTTTCAGCACCAGGGTCTTTCTCAATGAATCCCATCTTCTCGTTATGTGGCCAAAGCATTTAAGCTTCAACTTCTGTTATTTGACTTTCTGAGGAATCGATTGAATTAATTTCTTTAAGCATTGATTGATTGGATCTGCTTGCTGTCCGGGGGACTCTCAAAAGTCTTCTCCTGCACCACAATTTGAAAGCATCACTTCTGCAGTGTTCAACTTTCTAATCTCACAGCTATACACTACTATTGCTTTGACTACATGGACCTCTGTCGCCAAGGTGATTTGTCTGCTTTTTACGTGCTCCAGATCTGCCATAGTTTTCCTTCCAAGGAGCAAGCCTGTTTTAATTTCAAGGCTTCAGTCACCAGCTGCAGTAACATTTGAGCCCAAGAGTATAAAATCTGATATTAGTTCCATTTCCTCTCTCTCTATTTGCCAGGAAGCTATAGGATTAGTTACATGGGGTCTTAGTTGGTTTTTGTTTGTTTGTTTTTTGATGTTGTTTCAAGTCAGCTTTTACACTTTCCTCTTTCACTTTCAATAGGCTTCCTCTTCACCATTTGCTGGAAAATGAGGCACAGAGAGGTGAAATGATCAAATAAAAGTTACCCGGTTTAATTTCTGAGCTGGATTTGAATTTAGGACTTCTTGAATCTATCATCTGTATCCTCTAGTCAGCTGTAACACGGAGAATCTCCACTAGTTCTTAGATTCTAAAAATCAAAGGACTTTTCCGTGGCATATCTTACAATTTTAGGTGGGAAGGGACCTGAGAGAATCCTTTAGCCTTCCTCCCCCCAACCAGTTTTATAGATAAGAAAACTGAAACTTAGCAATAAAGTGACTTATCTAAGGTCATGAAGATATTTAGTGAATTTCATGGGATTAAGTGATTTAGACCAGCAAGGGATTTCAGAAATTATCTAGTACAACCTCTTTATTTTACAAAGAAGGAAACTGAGACTGCATGATCTTGGTTAAGATCACATGAATCCTTCTTCTATTCCCTCCTAATAAAGTCTAAGTTCCAGTTAGAAATGACCAACATACTTGAATTGGGCTGCCTGGCAAGGATGATGAACATTCACTCTGGAGATCCTGACAATTTAACAGAGAAAAGAAGGACCTGCATTGGTGGACATTATATTGTTGAATTACTGACAACTCCAAAATACAACCCAAGTAGCTGGCTGCCCCCCACACCCCATGATTATAAGCCTAGAGATGAGAGTTAAGATATCAGAACTAGAGTGAAGCTGTGTAGTGGAAATATAGAGGTCCAAGAAAAACCAGCCTGGCTGAACTGCCATCTCTGCTGACAAATGAAGAGATTGGTGGTTGGGAGGACAATGAGAAGAAAGGCTATGTTTGCTCTGGGCTTTGAATTTTGAAAGGCAGCTCCCTCTCTCTCCCAATCTCAAAGGCTTGAACAGACAACAAAGTAGAGAGGTAATAGGGCCCTGGGGACTTGGGCGGAGATGAAAAAAATAAACAGCCCTCAGGTCTGTAAAAATTGCCTTCCCCCATCCCTGCCAAAGGCGAGTCCCCCGGACATTTGAAACAAAAGACAGGGAGGCAGAAAGTGTCTGTCAGCCCCAGAGAGAGAAAGCAATCTTTCACAGACCTGAGGACTATGTATTTCACTTAACTTCTCGCCTAATAGCACCATTTTCATTGAATGTTGTGTTGATCAAAATAAGATAAGACATAAAGTGCTTTGCAAACCTTTGAATGCAATTTAAAGTGCTGCTACTACCATATTGTTGCAGTTGTGTTGTTGTTGCTGTCGTTATTTTACTTATGAGGAAACAAATTCAAGAGGAGGCTCCAGAGTTAGTTAGTGGTAGGACTAGATGTCAGGCCATTTAACTCCATCTTTTTGAATTTCCCTAGCTGTTTGGCTTTTGACTCTTTCCTATTCAGTGAGTAGGATGTCATTTCCGTTTCCTTGACTAACAGCTCAATTTTCCCACCAATAGCATGCTCACTTCCTTCCTCACCTCCTTCCTTTTGTTCTTCCGTCTTCCAGACTGTTAGCTAGAGCAGGAAACATCTGTGGTCTCTCCTTATAGCTCATCTGTCCCCTCTCCAAGTCATTTTGTCACCATCATGCTACCAGCTTGTCCCTATTTCTCAACATGTCATGTTTGGATTTGAGTTTTGATAAAGAGATTGCGCCTCTAGATTTGATCCAAGAGTTCCTGATTTTCAGGCATAGAATTCAGCCACCAATTCAATCCCCACATTCTCGAGATCAACCTAAGATTGCAGAAAATTGTCACTTGTGAATAAGAGGCTTTGGATGAGACAAAGAATGGCAATTGCTTGTCTTTACATAATGAACTCAGCTATAGAGCAGATGACTGCCCTCCACCTCCTTCATCATAGTCATCATCACCTTTACTTATCTTCTCCTCTTCCTCTTCTTTTTCCTCTTCCCTTTCTTCTCCTTCTTCCTCTTCCTCCTCTTTCTCATGTTTCTTCTCTTCCTCCTCCACTTCTCCTTTTCCTCCTCCTACTCCTTTTTTCCTTCCAATTCTGCTGTTTTAACTATCATAGAGGTTCAGTGTTTTGAGGGAAAACCCAATAGAACCTCTTCACCCCACAGACCCAATCAGGTGCCTATCCTGGCCAATTCCACTTCTCTGTTCTAGTATCATTCCCTTCTGTCTATTCACACATCTACTACTCTGGGCCAGGCTTTCACCTCTCACCAGTTACACTATCACAGTAACCTCTCCATTAGTCTTTCCATCTTCAGTCTTTCTCTTCTCCAATCTACACTCCACACCACCACCAAAGTATGATTTCTAAAGGCCAGATCTGAACATGGCACTCTCCTTTCAAAAAATTCCAGTGACTCCTTATTGCCTGTAGGACAAAATATAAACTGCTTGATTTAGCATTTAAAGCTCATCATGACCTAGTTATATCATTCCTTTCTATTCTCAACATCCATTACTCCTATTCACATACTCTGATGCAACCAAATTGACCATCTTGCTTTTCTTTATAAGTGACATCCCATTTCCATATCTTTGAACATACTTCCTTTTTACCTCTGCCTTTTAGAATCTTTAGTTTCTTTCAAATGTTCAGTGCAAGTGCCACCTTCTACCTGATCGCCACAACTCCCACTCCACAGCTGCTAGAACCTCCTTGAAAAGCTGCCTTGTATTTTTGTACATATATCATATAAAATTATTTTCTATAATATTATCTCCCCCTGTAGAACATAAGCATTTTGAGAGCAGGGGTGGTTACTTTGTCCTCCAACATCTATTTGTGTCTGGGATGTTTTGTTGGGATTTTCTTGGCAACAAAAATGGATTGATTTGCCATTTTCTTTTCCAGCTCATTTTATAGATGAGGAAACTGAGGCAAATAGGATCACACAACTATTATTTGTCTGAGCCCAGATTTGAACTCAGGAAGATGAATATTTCTGACTCTATGCTCATTTGTCTATCCATTATTCCCCTCACTGCCCCCACAAGAGTCTGGGATATAGTAAGCAATCAAAAAATGCTTATTGATTCATTAATGTAGTGAGAAAAATATTGGCCAAGGCATCAGAACTCTGGACTTCCAGTTTCAGCTCTGCTACTAATTAGGTATGTGACTTTGGATAAGTTATTTACATTTCTGAGAAACTCGTTTTCCCAAGTCCCCTCCCAGAGCTAATATTCTAATTCAATTTTTGTTTTCTGTTACAATTGGTAAAACATACTGAGTTGTATTTTTCTATTAACTGGAAGTATATGTTTTTTGACAAAAAAAGAAAGGAGAGAGAGAGAGAGAGAGAGAGAAAGAAAGAAAGAAAAGAAAGAAGGAAAGGAAGGAAGGAAGGAAGGAAGGAGGGAAGGAAGGAAGAAAGGAAGGAGGGAAGGAAGGAAGGAAGAAAGGAGGGAGGGAAGAAAACTGAAACATATAATGTTTCTCCTGAAGAGAAGCCATAGTTTTTTTCTAATAAAATCTTTCCCTTTTTAACAATTTTTCCTGATACTTTTACCCTCCTTGTCTCTCTAATTAATCTTAAGCAGAAATAACTACCACAAAAATGTACAAACAGCCCGGGAGCATACAATGAACTACAGATGCTAAATTCTCTTTCCTTCTATACTTTAATTGGAAAGAAGCTATTTTCTATCTCCCAAAGGAAAACCCTCCTACCTCTATGATGGCCCTAATGGAAAACTCAATTCTCCACAGGCTCAGCCTGCTTCTAACTCCAGGTGGAAGACAATGAGACTCCCTGAAATTTGGGGAATTGAGGGTCACAATGGAGGAATGAATTTCTCGACTATTCTTGTAATTTTCTCAGTAAATTCTAGCTAGCTGAAGCTGTGCTCAACTTGGAAGCTCCAAAAAGCCCAAAGAGAGAAGGTATATTCTGCCATTATATTGGGAAGAAACCAGAGCCAGACGTTGGATACACACTGACATGTGTGGAAAATGAGAAAGCTCAAAGAGCATCCTCTTCTTAATTCATTTTCATCTGCTGAAATGGAACATTGGCATTGAATCAGGAAGAACTGGATTCAAGTTCTGCTACTAGTTGTGTGGTCCTGGGTAAGTTAACATTTTTCTAAGCCTTAGTGCCCGCATTTGTAAAATGAGGAGGTAGAATCTGATGACCACTAAAGTTGTTTCTCTAAATCTATAATTCTATGAAAGTAGATTGGAGGTCAGCTGCAGGACAATTTATTGTTATTTGTCCATCGTTTTTATAGAAGATCAATGACATCATAGAATGATGTCTTGACTTGCATATTTTTTGAATTGAAGTGAGGCAGAATTATACAAAGTCCTCAACCTCACTCTCTCTTCTGGATTCATCACAATCCAGTGACAAGACAAAAATCAGAACTACTGGAGATGGCCCAGGATTCAGGCAGAGGATAACCTTGGTCTCTCTATCCCTTTGTGGGCCCTGGTTTCCATTCAGGAGTTCAGGGAACACATAATTCCTAAGGAACATATTCTCCTTCCATGACCTTGTTGAATGATGGTTTTAACAATCAACTCAACAAGGTTTATTAAGCTTCCATTATGCTCCTATTAAGCAATCTATCCATGTCTGTTTTCACTGTATACTTAATTTTTGAACCCATGGGTCCAAAAGATATTGGAGATATAAACAAAGAAAAAAAATAAACAAACATAAAAGGGTCCCCAAATTCTACTACAAGGGAGAGAGGGTAGGAGATACAGCATGTATAAAATACATATAGAGGTCATATTCACAAGATAGATGGCAGATGAATTTGATGAGAATAAAGAATACATGACTGGCAGTAATGTGAATAATAATGGAGAAGTAAGTGGGAGTGAGCTTGTAGAGGCCTTTAAATGTAAGCCAAGATACTTCTAATTTATCCAGAGGCACTAGGGAGCCAGTGAAGGTTTTTGACAATATGATTAGATCTATATTTTAGAAACATGATTTTGGTAGCTTTCTAGAACATGGAATGGAAAGGATGACAAACTAGAAGCATAAAGACCAAGCAAGAGGCAGTTTCACCAGTCCAGGCCAAGAAAACTTTAGGTTTAAATTAGATTGGAGCCACATGAGTAGAGAGAAAGGGATGGATACAAGTCAAGTTGGAGATGGATATGGGGTCTGAACTTTGCCTGCTCTTCTGAGCTGGGATGTCTATATTTTGCCCTCTGGAAGGACTGAGTAGAAGAGAGGTGATATTGTCTAATGGGCCACTAGATAATGCCATAGTACATAGACCATCGGGCCTGTTGTCAGGAAGACCGGAGTACAAATCCAGCCTCTGACACTTACTAGTTATGTGACCCTGGGCAAGTCACTTAACTCTGCTTATCTCAGTTTCCTCATTTCCAAAATGATCTAAAATAGAAAATGGCAAACCAGAGTCAAATGTGACTGAAATGGCTGAACAACAACAAAACCATTGGCCAAAGGAAATTAAGAGGACAGGGCAGGGATGATGAAGTGGGAGGCTGGGTGATAAAGTGAAAAGTTCACTAGACTGGAAGTCAGGGGGAATCTTTGTTCAAATCCTTAGTAGCAGCTGTGTAACCACAGGGAAGCCCTTTAACTTCTCTGAGACTCAGTTTTCTCATCTATAAAACTAATAAAAAATCTTATAAGACCTACATCACAGAGTGGTTTTGAAAGCCAAATGAAATTATGTATGTAAAGCACTTTATATATACAAGTGTTATATTACTGACAGATTTAAACATATAAGTGTGTGTGAAGAGAGAGACAGAGAGAGAAAGAGAGGGAAGGAGGGAGAGAAGGAGGGAGAAAGGAAGGGAAGGAAGGAAGGAAGAAGGAAGAGAGAGAGAAAGAGAAAGAGAAGGAGGAAGGGAGAGAATATTTGTTCTGTAGCTTATTGGACATTTAGAATCACTTAAAATCACTGAGGGATTAAATGACTTGCCCAAAGTCATACAGCCAGGATATATTAGAGGCAAGATTTGAATCCAGGTCTTCTTAGTTTGAGACCATCTCTCAATCTACTATACCCCCCTCCAACCTGTATGTATGTATGTGTGTGTGTGTGTGTATAAATATGTACCAAATATATAATTTCTCCATCATTGCTTTAGGAACTCCCTCTCCCTGTGCAAATCAGAAACAATTGTATGAATCAGTAGATGAGTCCTAGGAAGGACTCATCCTGAGATGAATCCATCCTTGGAAAGTGGCTACCAGAATCTAAGTGTTATAATGAGGTTTCTGTCTTAGTTCTTCCTGATTTCCAACCCAGCACTCCCCTCAGTTTATCTTAGTTATCTAAGACAGAGTTTCTGAAGGGTTTCAAAAAACTCAAACACATGAAAAAATAGCTCTAAGATCTACTTGTGGGAGAGAAGGAAAGGAGTTTTAGAATTCAAGGAAAGGAGAGACTTGCTTCTGGGAAGATTTTGGCAGGAGATCAATCTAAGTCAGGTTTAGAAACCTGAGTCGAGTTTGGATAGGCAAAGAAAAGGGTGAAGGGAGAAGTCTGAGCAGAGTACTAAAAGTAGATGGAAATTTCAGAGAATGAAAAGGCTGGCTTGGCTGGTGTGAAGGTTTTGACTTCAGGGACAAAGAGAAATAAATTGGGTGCAATGATCTGTAGTGGAGGCATTGAATGTCACTTAAGGATTTCACTTTTTAGTCAGCTCTCTATAGCACTCTATAGCGGATTCTTGAAAAGAAGATGGAGCAGCTAGGTGGTACAGTGGATAGAGCACCAATGCTGAAGTTAGGAGAACCTGAGTTCAAATTTGATCTCAGACACTTAACACTTTCCAGTTGTGTGACCCTGGGCAAATCACTTAACCCCAATTGCCTCAGCCAAAAAAAAAATGAAGAAGAAGAAGAAGAACCTGATTAGTATTATTTGTTTAATGAAATGAATACTTGAGGAAGTTGATTTTCTAGGAAGATGAATCTGGTGAGAGTTTTTAGGAAGGATTGGAAAAGATTAGCAGAAGTGAGCTCTTTATAAACTAGGCCCTTCCTATTTTTCTGAACTTACACCAATCCACTCATACTGTCTTCCTTGTTGTTCCTAATAGATAAGACTCTCTTCTTTTGCTCGTGTCCTTGCAGAGACTGTTCCCCTATCCCCTGAATGTCCTCTCCTCCCCATCTTTTACCCTGCTTCCTCCACAATTCGGCCCAAACACCACCTTTTCAGGAGGCCTTTCTGGAAACTCCAGCCTTGCTGGAAACTCATTGCTCCTTTTTTTCTTACCCAACTATGGCTACATACTTGAACATCTGTTCCTAGCCAGGCTGACTGCCTCCTTTGGGGGGAACATAGCTCTCTTGCCAATTCTAGGAAAGCCTCAGATTATTCAAGAGTCTCTCCAATCTCTCCCAGCTAAGAAAAAAAACACAAAGTATCATGAGTCCTTAAGATTGATAACAATATATGGAAGATAGAAGGTACATTCAGTTGTTTTTCAGTCATGTTTGATTCTTTGTGACCCCATTTTAGGCTTTCCTTGGCAAAGACCCTGGAGGGGTTTGCCCTTTTCTTTTTAGCTCATTTTATAGATTAGGGAATTGAGGCAAAAGGGATAAGTGACTTGCCTAGAGTCACACAGCTAGTGCCTGAGGCTAGATTTGAATTCGGGAAGATCCATCTTCTTGATTCCAAGCCTGGCACTCTATTTCACCACCTAGCTGTCCCTCCCCATAAATTAAGTAATGAAAAAATTGGGTTCAGGGAATGGGAACAGCTTACAGCATACAGTTCAGAGCTCAGTGGTTAAAATAAGAAACAATTTAACTAGGTCACCTTGTCTGACATTTGGTTTGTCTTGAGCTTTAAAAATAATAAACACTAGAATTGTTAGGTTACTGATTAGCTTAAATCACACGAGCTTATCATTTGAATATATGATGGAAAAAACAACATATAATCTCTTCGGGAAAGTTGTCCTTAAAGACTTATGTGAAATAATGTACTATAGAAAAAGCAGTGTATATAATGACAACAATGAGGAACATGTTTTACGGAGCAAGTGAATACTGAAACATTTTGACCATAAAATTGGACGCACCAGCATAGGAAAGAGATGGAGAGGAAGAGATTGAAAAACTGTTGTGGACAGGGTAGGTTTGTTCTGCTGGCTCTGGAGGGAAGGAACTAATAATCTGGCACCTGGCTGTCCTCCAGCCCTGAAAGGCTTGCCCCCCTCTACTCCCCTTCCTGGCTTCCAGGATTCCTTCAATACTCACCTCAAATCCCACCATTCCCTCCCTACCGGCCCCCTCCCCCATGCCAGCTCCTTCTCCCTGAGATTATCCTCCACCAAGACATTTACATGTTGTCTTCTCCATTTGGTTGGAAGCCCATTGGGGACATGGGTCAGTCTTTGTATCCCTCAGTACTTAGCACAGTTTTTGGCTTATTGTGAGTTCATAATAAATATTTATTGACTCACTGCACAAGTTGCAATAGGGAAAGTTTAGGTTGAAATCCCAACGTTCAGAGTTATCTCTGAAATGACTATCTGAAGAGCTAGGGAATTCTCCCTCATGTTGGTTTTCAAGCAATGGTTGGTCTCTTCAAGGAGAGGTTAAGTAAAGAGTCCCTTTTATTGGGTCAATAGTCAATCAGACCCCTTGTGACTTTGGCAATCTATCATTCTCTGCTGCTGCAACAAGATACATATATATTTACTGTAACTCATTTTCAGTTAAGCGTTTCATAGAACTTTTTTCTAATAATATGTATAATATGAGGCAGCTAGGTGGTGCCATGGATAGAGCACCAGCCCTGAAGTCAGGAAGACCCGAGTTCAAATTTGATCTCAGACACTTAACACTTTCCAGTTGTGTGACCCTGGGCAAGTCACTTAACCCCAATTGCCTCAGCAAAATATATATATATATATATATATATATATATATATATATATATAGTAATATATGACATATAATGTAATATGTATAATAATAATATCTAATTTTAAGATTCACAACAACCTTGAGAAGTAGGTAGTAATAGAAGAGAACTATAAGTGGAGAAACTGAAGCTGAGTGATATTAAGCAGGTTGCTCAAGGTCACATAACCAGTAAGTGCTTAAGGAAAATTTTGAATTTGAGTCTTTCTGACTTTGAGTCAATACTCTACTGACTATGCCAGTTAGTTGCCTATTAGTATTGCCAAAGCGCATCTAAAAATGGTTATTTTTAAACATCTTCAGGAACATCTCCATGGAAAGGATCTCTGGGAGTTAAAATGTGGATACTTCTGGAGCAGAACAGAACCTAATTCAGATGAAATAAAGAGAACCTCATATGTCTTCCCTCGTCTTAAACATATATGTCTTTTTGTGATGACAGACTTGGAGGTAATAGAATTATTATAGGATATGATATTTGGTTTGGGGCTGACCTTTTTTTGTTGACTACCTTCTTCTACACTCCAGTACTTGGAAAGACCTGCAGTTTTACCAATGTGGATTCCCCTCTACTGTAATAAATAATAAACCCCCGACATTTCAGGTTTATGAGTTTCTATGGGCAAATATTTCCAAAACTGGTGGTCATCCCTTTTGGTCATGAGACTTATTCCTCCCCTAAATGAAACATTCTGACTACATGTGATATTCTATTACATTTTCAGAGAGAACTCAAAGTACTTTTTAGCTATTTAGTTGAACACTATGAGGACAGTGGGGCAGACATAATTATGTTCATTTTATAGTAAGAGGAACCAGAGCCTCAAGGGTCACAGTTACCCACATATTATTTAACACTTGTGTTAAAATCAATTTTCAAGATTTCTCACTTTTAACCCTCCCACCCATTTGCCACTTAATAACATTGAATCTGTTAACACCACTAAATCTATATATAAGAAGAATTAGCTTCTGGTAAAGCCTGTACTCTGCCACAACTCCACAAACAATGAAAAGATGTTCATATAGTGAGATGGTAAAGTATCTCACAGTAGAAATCAGTGTATCCTACATGTCATGCTTCTTAGCTATAATTCTTTTAAGACTTTTATAAGATCCAAAAAAGAAAGCAAGAAAACAACAGAGGACACTTATTTTCAAAGTTTTTTTTATAATCCCCCCAATGGTTACTGACCTCTAAATTAATTCATCTTCTTTCTCCTTACATTATGACTCCTTTACCCATGCATGAGAATGGTTGTCCATTTGACCATGAAAGCTCTTTTTTAGGAAAGGTGATTGGACAAATTCCCAGAGCAGCCTGATTCAGTTTATTATATAATAAAGATTATAATCTCGATAAATGTCTTAGGAACACATGCAGACACAATGGATGTAGAAGAATGGTTCAAAGGATGAATTGCCCCCAAATACCATTGGATGTTTGTGACCCACGGCATTGGATGAGCTGCGACTTTTGATCCACATGACTTCTTGACATCACTTTTTCAGAAGACCACCATACAAGCACAATTCCTTCCTGGAATATTCTAGGATAAAAGATACTCTGTTTAGGCAAGAGTTTTATTTGAAGGTTGAAACTATTACCTGCTCTTGCCCCAGCAGGGAAGAACTTCTCACATAAGAGAGAAAAAAGCAATTTGAAAGATGTACAATGGAGCCAGGAAAGATATGTAAATTCTCTCACTTGAGGAGACCCTTCCAAAATAATCTTTCATTCTGTAAAAAAGGACAAATGAAGCCATAAAAAGTGCAGGAGCTGGACATGTTGGGCTAAAGAAAGAGGACACTGAAATTCAATTCTCAGCTCTGGCAATGACTTGCCCCTGTGACCTTGAATAATACATTTGACCTCTCTTCTTCCACTTCCCCTATTTGTTAAATGAGGATATTAATGTTCACCTATCCTGCAGTTATAAGTTTTCATTACATCCTGAATTACTTGAGCTCTTTTGCAAGAAAAAAATCATGGAAAATCCCTCAATTGTCAAGTTAAAAGGGACCTTCAAGGTCATCTAGTGGAATCAAAACCAAGTAGAAATGGTTTTTGCAATATCCCTGACAAGTAGTCACTCAGGGCGCATTTGAAAACCTGAAGTAATGGGGAATTCATTTCTTCCAGATACTTGAGTGGACTTTTGGAAAGCTCTAATTCTTAGGCAATTATTCCTTGGAAGTTGCCTCTCAGCCCTTGTTTTTTAGTACTATCATCTAAGGCTAATGATGATGATAACTAGCATTTATGCTTCATTTTAAGGTTTGCAAAGTGCTTTACAAATATTATCTAATTTTATCCTCATAACAATCCCAATGAAATTGGTGCTGTTATTATCCTCACTTTATAGACCAAGCAGAAATATATATTAATCCCTCTTTTATGTGACAGTCCCTGGAAATCTTGTTTTCCCTTCTATGAGGTATTCTTCTTTTTACCAAACCTCACAGAATTTTTCCAGGCTTCTCTCATCACACTAATCAGTATTTAAATGTATTTATTTGTCAATGTCCTTCCTAAAATTAGATACCCAAATCTGATCATGATGCTTGAGATGTTATCTGACTAGGGGACAATATGTGACTGTCTCCTACATCATTCTGAACACTAAAATTCTATGTACACATTTGAAAGTAGCATTAACATTTCTGGATACCATGCTATTTTCAGTCTATTAAAATGTCCAGATGCTTTATGTCCAAATTGTTGTCTAATGATTTTTCTACCGTTTTATGCTTGGGCAATTGATTTTTTTGAACTTGGGTATGGAGGCTCAAAATATATCCCAATACATTTAAATACATCCCAAATAAGTATCATATGATTAGTCAATATTCTGTTATATCACAGTCTTTTTTTGTCCCGATTCTGTTGTCCACTGTATTTGCTTTCTTTCAAGTTCATGTCATCTGCAAATTTCAGTGCATATCATCTGTGTTATCATTTAAGTCATTGATAGAAATTGCTGCCTAAGAAAGGGTCAAGGACATATCTGTGGGATATTTCACCAAATATCTCCCTCCAATTCGACATTGATTGTTACAGCTGAGCTATTCAGGCAGATCTCAGTTGAGTTAACTAGAAGATATGGCATGATTCCATGTCTTTTTTTTTCATCCTGATCACTCTCCTCTGAATTCTATCCAGATTTTCAATGTCCTTCTAAAAATGTGATATCAAGAGCTGAACACAATACTTAAGATGTGGTCTGAGCAGCACTGAATACAGTGAGATCATCACTTGCTTCATTGGAAAATTAAGACTATCTTAATACAATGTCGAATCACATTAGCTGATTTTTGACTGCCAAGTCTTATTATTGATTCATATAGAGCTTTCCAGATCTTTTTCACATGAACTACATTAATCTAGGATGCCTCCCTCATCTTGTACTTTGAACAATATTTTTAGACTCCATGAAATTTCATTTCTTTAGATACGAGTGATCATTCTTGCATATGTCACTATATGTATTAACTGTCTGTTCCTGGTTGGTGTCAGATATAAACTTGTTGAACATACCATCTTTGCCTTAATCCAAATCACTGATGTCTATGCAGGACCATTAACAGATGCCTGAGTCATTCTACTAGAGACTTCTGGCATTTATGAGTTATATGATCTTGGGCAAATCATTTAACTACTCTTTGCTTCAGTTTTCTCATCTGTAAAATGAAACTGGTGTTTTAAATGACTTTCAATTCCCTTCCATCTTTCATTCTACGACTCTTTGATTATAGACCTCCCTCAATCTGACATGGAATTATCAATGACTATCCGTTCTACCAGTTCTGAATTCCCTCAACTATATAGGCATGGAGCCTGCTTCTATCTCTTGAACTTGTCCTCAAGAATTTAGAGTGAGAACAGATCTTCAATATACTATCCAATCTAACCCCTTAATTTTATAGATGATAGTTGGATTAATTTCCTGAGAGTGAATCCTAACATATAGGAGAATAACAATAATCTTGAAGTCTTATCTTCAATCAGAGGTAAACTTCTCCAATAGAAGAGAAACCCCAAATAAGACTGATTTTTGTCTTCATATTCCCAGGATCTTGTAGCATGAATCAGAATAAACTAATCCTATCATCAGCCTAATTCTCATTACAATTGTTGTTTTACACAAAATAATTAAAAATGTTTCAGAATTACTCTTAAAACATCAATATGCAACTATTTTTTAAAATAGCATGCCTAATTTTTCTGAAAAATCTTCCGTTTTCTTGTTACTTTCATTTTTAAAATGAGTTCTATGAAAATGCTATAATGTAAAAATGTCCTTTTCTCTCGTAGCTAAGGTTAATTATATAAGCATGGTGTTAGCTAATGATTGTGGAAGAGCATGAGATATTCCAGGACACTGATGTTACAAAATGACATACATACCACACTTTTATCAGAAGCTTATTGTATAAGTTGCTTCGTAGCTGGATCAGTAACCCTTTAAATGGTGGATCTGTGTAGACCCAAGATATTGTTCTGATTGATTACAATGTCCTAAACCCTTTGTGCCAATATCTCTAACCTGAGCATATTTCCAATTCTTATTTTCCAATTTCTTTTTTAAAGGAATAAAATATATGAGTGTTGCATTAGATGTACCTCTCAGTGAGAAGAGATAAGACGATTTCATTGGTTCTTTAGTTTATAGAATAGACTCATCGACTCTAGCAGCATTCATACAGATTTGATTAATGTAGTTTTTATTAAAAATAACTTTTCATTATTCAGAGCACAATTCAGGGCATGGATGTGGCGCAGAGGGTGGTTTGGAGGCATAAATTAACACAGTTCGTCAGGAATTAATTCGGAAGGATCTGCAAGAAGCTGAGCAGGAAAAGGGAGTTGCCTGGTCGCACATATTATGAGTAGCCTTCATTGTTGGACCTCTATCAAGAGTTTGATCACGCATTTCTGCTATGTTCTCAACCACAGGAGCAACAGAATGTTTCACTTGCCAACAGTGATGAACATAATTGTCCTGTTAGGGCAGGCATATATTTGGCAAATCTTTCTAAAGGGACAGTGTGGCTGGCCTTCCACACTTTCCTCCTCTCTCCTTTTCCCATACACTGCAAATTAAATGAAACAAATATCCTTAGTGATATAGGGCCACAAAATTTATAGATTCTTGCTTGCATGAGATCTCATACTTAATGTATACACAATTTTGTTTAAGGAGAGGATTTGAAAAGAAGGAAATCATTGACATGCTTATTATCATAATTGCAACAATCAACTTTACTTAGGGTGGGATTCAGAAAGCACTTGCTACATTTGACTATGTAGAATCCATCAAGTTAACATTAAAGAAATTATTCCTTTTGGAGAAGACTCTTAGTCTAGTGTGATCAATATAGATTTTTTGAAAAAGTCTCTCTTGCTTTTCATGCCCAGGAAGGATATATAATATACCTACAGAAGCCTCTTGGGATTTGTGTTGCAGGAAAAGTTTATATGCTCTTAGAAATATCACAGAATGGCAAAATGTTAGAAGAAGAAGGTAGCATGTGGAAGTGAAGTGGAAGGAAGACTGTGTTTAGTATCAGATGTGAGTTTAAGTCTTTGACCTGTCTGTATGACCTGGGATAATTCCTAGTCTTTCCAGGTGGGAATCTCTGCATCTGTAAAATGAGGGAGTTGAACTGAATGGCCTCTCAGATCCCTTGGATCTTTTGAAGGAACATAAGGACCATCTGGTCAGTCTCCACTTTGCAGACATAGCTTCCCTAAGTCCAAGGAAGGTGAAATACCTTGCCTAACCTCCCCCGCAAAAGCCAGGGCTGGGCTTGAGAGTCAGTGTCCTCCTTCTTGGTCATTTCTTTTTCTGCTCAAGGGAAATAGGTAATGAAGGGAATTCAATGCAATAGCCTGGTCTTCAGAGCTGTCTACAATCTGACTCACTCACTTTTCTAATCTTATTTAATATTACTTCCTTTCTTGCTCTCTGCCTTCTAGTTCAGTGAATAGCAAATTGGAGCCAGAGAAACAAATCCAGTCTATATAGTATGTTTTTGCATAGCTCTTGAGCCAAGAATGCCTCTTATATATTAAGATACAAAAATAACCTTTTATTTTAAAACGCAGAATCTGTTCTAATTGACCTGAGAGTTATTTGCTAAACTCACCTCTGACCTCTATAACTTTGCATAAGTGGTCTGCTGAGGTGCACTCACTCCTCTTCAATTTTGCTTAATTCAAATAGAATCCCTAGTTGCCTTCTCAAATGCCTTTTTTTAAAACTACTCTTCAGTTAAAAGCCCACATTCTGCCTTTTCCTGCCCTCCTCAATCTTAGTACCTTGGTTCTGAGAATCCTACCAATTAATTTATCCTGCATATAGCTTGTCTGGACATAATTGTTTGTATGTTCTCTCCCATTTTAGGCTGAGAGCTTGCTACAAACAAGACTATTTTTGGCCTCTCTTTGACTCTCCAGTGAGTAGTAGAGACCTAATCAGTGCTAGTTAACTAAATCTCCCATTCAATTGTTAGTACTCTCTCTCTCATAAAATAACCCTGCTTTACATACGTAAGCATGTGCTATATCCCCCAAATTGAATTTATGCTACTTTGTTTGCTTTGTATCCTCACCATTTAGCATAATGCCTGACACACAGTGGGCCTTCAATAAATGCTTTTGAATTTAATTGGAAATACCATTTTATCCATGATTCCATTGACTCCTTTTTGCTTGCAGGATAAACTAGTTTTAGCATTTAAAGCTCATCATGGCCTAGTTTCATCCCTCCTTTCTATTCTTGGTATACATTATGCCCATTCACATATTCTAATGGAGCCAAATTGACCATCTTGCTTTTTCTTGTAAATGACAGCCCATCTCGATGCCTTTGCACAAGCTGTGCCTCATATTTGAACACACTTCCTCTTTATTCCACCTGATCTTCACAATCACCATCACCTACAAAGTTGTATTGACTGGAAGTTAAATGTTATTTTACTGGAAGTCTTAGTACTCCATGATCTCAGGAAACCCAAAGGAAAAAAGGAAGAAGTGTGGTGGATATAAGCAGATGACATCATGTTATCAACAATAGTTGTAAATAAGAATTAGATTAAAAGTTATTATGCAGTAAACCTTTGATTGAATATGTAAAAGTCGATTTAATAAAAATTTATTAAATTCCTACTATGCATGAGACATTGTGCTAAGCACTGGGGAAACAAATGGTCCTTTCACTCAAGGCACTCACAATCTAATATAGAAAATATGCAAATAAGTATGTACAAACAAGATGCTGACAAGATAAATTTGAGATAATTTAAGAAAAATGGCACTAAGTTTTGAATTGTGCTGTTTTCTGAGAGGAAGGGAGAGGGGGAAAGAAAGACAGAAACAGAAACAGAGAAGAACAGAGACACAGAGAGAGAGAGAGAGACAGAGACAGAAACAGAGACAGACAGACATAACACAGAGGTCATTATAGAATATAAAATGGATAATTTTGATTATATCAAATTAAAAAGGCTTTACACAAACAAAACCAAGCCAACCAAGATTAGAAGGGAAAGATGAAATAGAAAAAATTTCACAGCAAGTTTCTTTGATAAAAGTCTCATTTTTCAAATATACAGAGAACTGAGTCACATTATAAGAATGAGTCATTCTCCAATTGGTAAATGACCAAAGAATATAAATAAAACAGTTTTCAGAAAAATATACCAAAGCTATCTATAGGCATCTATCTGAGGTGTCACTTCATATTATCAGATTGGTATTGTGACAGAAAAGGAAAAATGACAAATGTTAGAAAGGATATGGAAAAATTGGGATACTAATACATTCTTGGTGCAGTTGTGAACTGGTCAACTATCCTGGAAAGCAATTTGGAAGTATACCCAAAGGGCCATAAAGCTACGTATACCTTTTGAACCAGCCAATATCACTACTGGATCTACTCTATAAAAATATAAAAGAAAAAGAAAAATGATACATATTTACAAAAATTTTGTAATAGGTTCTTTTTGTGATGGCAAAGAATTGGAAATTGAAGGTATGCCCATCAATTTGGGAATTACTGAATAAGTTGTGATACATGATTGTGATGAAATATGTCATGTTATAAGAAATGATACTCAGGATGCTTTCAGAAAAACTGATATAAACTGAGGCAAAGTGAAGTGAGCAGAACCAGGAGAACATTGTACATAGTACTAGCAATATTGTATGAGGATCAGCTATGATTACTTAGTTATTCTCTGCAAAACAATGAAGTAAGACAATTCCACTGGACTTATAATGAAAATGCTATCTGCCCTCAGAAAAAGAACTGATGGATTCTGAATGCAGATGGAAGCACGCTTTTTAAAACTTTATTATTCTTGATTTTTTGGTCTGTGTTTTTTTTTGCAACATGAAAATATTTTGCATGACTGCACATGAATAATCTCTAACAAATTATCTATAGAAGGAGGGAGGAGGAGACAAACTTGAAGCTCAAAATTTTAAAAAATAAATGTTAAAATTTTTTGTTTACATGTAATTGAGAAAAATTAAAAATGTAAAAGAAATTCCTTTATAAAGATTGATTGATGTAACTGGTTAAATGCAACTAGGATGCTACCTGCTGGTCTTTAACATGTATGTGGGCAGGGTAGAATATAGTCAGTGGGAGGATGAGCCCATAGTAATATTTTAAAAAGAGACCCTTCTAAATCCCTCAAGGGACCTTTCCAAGAACTCTAAAAGGCAGATCTAGCAACCTAGTTATGGGATAGTGGGTCAGAGCATTGATTGATAAAACATTGGGGGCTAGCCAAGAAAAATTAAGCCTGGGGAAGTGATGGGGATGTGATAGCTTTCTTTAAGCGTTTCAAGATGTCTGATTAGACTTGATCTGTTTCAGCTCTGTGGACAGACCTTGATGCAGTGGATGCAAATTGCAAAAACAGCAAATTTAGACTTCATGGAAAGAAAATCTTCCTAACAATGAGAACTGTTTAAAAGTGCGATGAGAAGTATGGGTTCTCCTTCAACTAGATAGAGCTGCCTTTTTGACAATGAACTGGACTAGATGAGAGTCCATCCAACTCTGAAATTCTTTTATTCTTTTCCAGGGTTCTGGGATTCTCTTCAGCAAGTTCTTCTAAATGTCTCTCCTAGTCTAACATCTTTACTCAAGATAAATACTGATCTAACATTCAATAGTCATCAGTCCTTCAAATGGTTAAAACCATTCTAAGATTGTTGGCTTTCAAAGGCTCAAACACTGAATAGACAAAGCAAATAACTCCTCCTTGGAGTAAAATATGCATCTACTGATTAGCAGATCAGCTTTTTTGATGGCCCAGACAACTAACCACTCAGTCTCTCCTTTCCCCATGTGTCTATAAATATTCCAAGCCTGGTTTCTAGTACAGAGATTAAAAAAAAAAATAGAAGACGTGTGTGGGAAATCTGGAGGCATGCCATTCACAGTTAGCAGAGCTTTCTCAGGCTTCCAAAGCAGAAGTCCTGCATAATGCTTAATCACTGGGAGATGAATGAATGGTGGAATTGAGGACACCATGGGACTGCATGCTCTGGCTTTCCTGGGGTTTGATAAGCAGGCAACAGAAGGGGACGGGGGGCGGGGGGAATGTTAAACTCCCAAGGATATTGCCAGCAAAATGGCATGCAACTAAAAGGAAGAGGGTAAATGAAGCAGTCGTGATGAGTTCACTCAGTCCCTTCTGTGTAGCCACCAAACACAAAGGCCCAGATGCACATTTTCCAAAGTTGTTTCTTTCTGCCAAGAACAGCTCTGGTTTGCCTTCTTTGCACAAGTACTGTTGAAACATATGCCATGGGGTGTATTAGATCATTCTTAGTGATCTTATGCGTACAGAGATATTTTACCTTTATAAATTCCTCTTGATCCACTAGAATGTATGCTCCTTCAGGACACAAATTGCATCATTTTAAATATTTCTATTTTCAGTGCCTGGAATTTAATAAACAGTGCTGGGGATAGTAAGATTAAAAAAAGGAAGTGAGATGGTCTATGCCCTGAAGAAGCTTATATTCTGCTGAGAAAAAAAAAATCAGATGTACACAGATAAAGGAATACAAATGTGTAAAAAGTTAATGTAAAGAAATTTCACCCGGGAAGAGAGAGCCCTAATTATTAGGGGACTCAGGAAAGACTTCCTCTAAGAGGCAGAGTCATAAAGAGATCTAGTGATTTCACTTGTTAGATATCATCAGGGACTTAATTTGAGGCCCGGGGAAGGGGAAAGACACTGAATGTCAAGGCCAGAGATAAAATTCTACTTGATGGGGAATAGGAAGAAGGTCGATTTGACTGGTAAGTAGAGTGGATGAGTAAGAGGAACTCAATCTGAAAATGCAAATGGTGTGAGTCTAGCCAAAGAAGACATCAGTTTTACTTTCTTTTCTTTTTTTATCATAATGGAAATGGCAGCAACCCATTCAGGGTAGCTTTTGGTATTTTAATGTAGCTATAAGGATGCTGACACTGGGGAATTCAGAATAGCTACCTGAACTCTTAGGAAATTGACCTTTTCAGCTGCACTTTGCAATCCATTTGCCAAGAAAGGAAGGCTTATGACAACAAGAAAAAAATAGGAATCTGGATTGAAAATTCAGTTCCTACAAGGAAAATACTTATTAGTGATGGTATAGGAAGCATTCAGATGAAGATTCTAGAGGAAAATCCACAAGATCCTTGGAGACCAAATTAGTGATTTAAAGAATTATAAAATGTGGTTCTCCATCACATGTCTACACTTTTACTCATTCAGAGTGAGATCATGCTCATCCTAATGCCTTTTCCTTATGCATTCAAGACAACTAATACTTTAATTCACTGTGCTCCTTGACAGGGGCAGTTCCCATCATCCACAATTTCAGGCCTTGGTCATCTCTTCTGTCCTTTGTCACAGAACTGACATGGATTCTTATATTTCACCTGTATTCAATAAAGGAAGGAAATCCTTCCATCATTTCTTAGGAGAGG
Source organism: Sarcophilus harrisii (assembly GCF_902635505.1). NCBI lineage: Eukaryota > Metazoa > Chordata > Mammalia > Dasyuromorphia > Dasyuridae > Sarcophilus > Sarcophilus harrisii. Next base: position 250,437,676 of record NC_045430.1, read on the forward strand.
ACATTAACAGATTGTCACATCAAATTTAACTCTTGTATCAGATCATGTGAGGAACAATTCACAAGGAAGGAAACATTGGTAAGAGTGCTTCCTTCTCTCCTTTGGCCTCTGTCGGATGGATCATTGACATTTGTGCAAAGACAACAGCATCCTTCCCATGCATTTTCAGTGGATCATCATGATCGCCAAAAAATAAGTAGTACGGGTATTACACTCTCCTTTTTTTCACAATGGGCATGAACAACTTTAATTTGAGAACAGATGCCATTGTTTAAGTCTAGCATTAAAGTGCACAATCTAAACATGACTTTGTTCACTAGTTTGTGGATGAGGAAAAGGTCAGAGAAGTTATAGGACATGCTTGTACAAGGTGAGTATCAGAGACAGGATGTGAATTCAGATTTTCACAGCATCAAGTTTACTATTCTACCTACTATACCAAGGTCGGGAGAGTGAGGGGTGGATTTGATCTCAGGTCTTCCTGATTCTGAGTCCAGTGCTCTACTCACTGCATCAGCAGCTGCTTTCTGAACTAATCTCCAGACCTCTCCGTGACCAGTCCAGTGCTTCCATCTCTACAACCACACTGCTTCTTTCCTCCCTGGGAGCTGACCTAGAGTCTGGAATTAGGCTCACAATAAACAAGCTTCTTTGTGGTGGTTTTCTTGTTTTCTTCTTCAATTTCAGTGTTGTACTTTTAAAAACAAACAAATGATTTTTTCCTCAGTGTTCTTGGTATAGACTCTTCAGGAGCCTGGACTGTGAGTTTACTTAAGTCAATTTTATTTATATACTGTTTGCCAGCTGCTGGAAGTGCCTTTTTGTTCAACTCATTCATGGGGCTCTTAGAATTCTGTCTTATATGACCTTTCTCAGTTCCATGACCTCTTCTAATGTTTATGGCTGCTTCAGGGGCCCAAACCTGTGCTGTATTGACCTCTGGCTCCAGGAGCCTCATCTCCAGCTGTTGCTTTTGTTCTAAATCATGGCTAGTCAGGAGACAGTCCTCAAATATAAACTGAACAGGCTCTTTCAGTGTGATCTGGACATTATAGCCTCCCTTCTCACTGCCTTTTACTGCATGATTTAGCAGAGCCTCCACTTCCTTTGCACTAGCCCATTAACCAAGCACAAGAAAGAGTCCACTAGGAATGCGGTATCACTCAACTACCTCTATGGAGCTCCTCAGTGTCTCAAAAGACAGAATATTATGAATTCTGTGGGGCAGCTGGGTGACCCAGTGATAGAGCATGGGGCCTGGAGTCATGAAGGCCCGAGTTCAAGTACATCCTCAAACACTTACTAGCCATGTGACCCTGAGCAAGTCACTTAATCCTATTTACCTCAGTTTCCTCCTCTGTAAAATGAGCTGAAGAAAGAAATGGTAAACCACTCCAGCATCTTTGCCAAGAAAACCATAAATGGGATCATGAAGAGTTAAAGAATTAAATAACAACAAGAGTTGAATAACTGAATAACAATGAGAACATACATATATGTACATATACAGAGGCAGTGTTTTATATAGATATAGATATAAATATACGGAGGCAGTAGTCATATATGTGTATATACACGTGTGTAGATAGTTTGTCCTTTACATGTATATGTATCTGTGAAAGCAGTGTGTCACGGTGGGCAGAATACTGGGCTTGGTATCAAATCTGGAACCAAAGCTGAGTTCAAATTGTACTTCTGGTCTGATATCTACTAACTGTGTGACTCTGAGGAAGTCATTCTATGTGCCTCATGAAACTCCCTGAGATAAATATACTAAGTCTTATATATCTACCTACATGTATATGTGTGTGTGTGAGTATACATCTATACACATATGTTCTTTATATACTAAGCCATTTGTTGATCTATGCTGATAGATTTCCCCCATGTTGACAACACTGTACATAATTTGCCTATGTAAAATATACACACATGTATATTTACATGGAAATACATATGTATATACATACATACATACATATATCCAGTTATACTTTTTACAAAAAAAATCTTTTATAAAACAACAGGAAAAATACATTACATCCATTCCAAACTGCACATTTACTATACTCAAAGTATAGTATGGGTCCTTTGCTGAGTTGAAGAATTCTAATGTTGACTAATCTTTTTTCTAGGAAAAATTTCAAATGAATTTTATTGTGTATACGCTTAGAAGCAGGGAAAATACTGTTAATTGTCAATATGAAAAGGAACAGGGACATGGATAATAAAAAAAGGCAACTAATTAAATAATTGAAGTTTGTCTTTGGCAGTCAACTCAACAAATATTATGTACCAAATATATATATATATATATATATTATATATATATATATATACTACCAACTTGAAGGTGTGTGTGTGGTGGGAAGGAGTCATTTTGGTACCTGATTTGCCTATCTATTGTGATCATCAAGGTAGGAAACAGCTTCGAGGAAATCTATATTTATCTGAGATCTTTATTAAGCACACTCAGTTTAGTACTATGCTTAAAAGATAAAAGAATATGTTTACTGCATATGCGAAATCCAGCCTAACCCTCTGGATAAAGCATCTAATATTGAACCACATTCTCCTTTCCTTTTTTGACACTCTCTTTTCACTTTCATCACCTGCCATTGGTTACTTATAATCTTTCTTCAGATGGTTCCAAAACTGATAGTCTTTCTTTTAAACTCCAGGTCAGCATTATAGCTTATTGGGACAATTTGAGCTGGATAGCTCCCCAATATGTCCACAGCAGAAACTCTTTCCTACCAACTCACCATCTTCCAAATTTCCCTATTTCTACTCTTCTTGAGTAGATTGAACTAGAAGAATTACTCTTCTTTCAATCGATCACATGGACTTTCAACCTTGATGTCCTTAGTTACTCACTCTTTCTCCCCTCCCCATAATCAATCAATTAGCAACTTTCCTCATTATCTTTTGAAGGGACGTGGAACTCTAAGAAACAGGTAGAAGGAGGGCTTTCCAAGCACATGTGCTTGGCAAAGGCATGGAGATGAGAGATGAAATGTCACATACAGGGGAATAGCAAGTATGTCAATTTAACTAGAATGGTGAATGCAGAGTTTAAGGGGGAATATTGTATAACCAATCTAAAAAGGCAGCTAGTATCAGACTATGAAGCTCAAAAGGCTCAATAGAAGTGTTGGACTTTATCCTAAAGATGATCAGGATCCATCCAATGGAACTTCTTGAGCAGAAAAATGAGATACCCCGAACTGTCTTTTAGGAATACCAGTATGGCAATTGTGAGGAAGATAAACTAAAGTGAGAGATCAATCAGAAGGAGACTAAGCAGGAGACCAGTGCCATAATCTAGGCAAGAGTTGAGTGGTATTTGGATGGTGTGGTTCTGGCGTTAGCACATGGGGTGGGACAGGATGCAAGAGATATTAAAGAAGGAGATTAACAAGCTGTACCAGATAAAATATGGGAATTGGGTAAAAGTATTGAGTATAAGCTCTACCTTGCAAAACTGAGTGACAGAAAGGATGATGAGAAAAATTATGAATTCCAGTTTTGGACATAATGGATTTGAAATACCTATACTTATGGCTTATTGAATACACAAAAACATTTGATTGTGGAGCAAAATATCTCCTTGGGGATCTTCTCAAAGAGTCTCCCCTAAACATCTTACAACAGTCCAGGATGGTTTAACTCCAAAGATGTGGCCTTTAAATATATGCAGGAAAAGCTGAGTGGATGAATGAATGGGTATTGCTCAAATTAGAACTTTCAATTAAATAGGCAGTCAGCCTTTTCAGTACATTGGTGCATTGGTTATGGAAAAACACTGAAAACTGAACATTTAGCTACAGCTAGAGTTGACTGGGAAAAGGAAAGTTTGCTAGATTGAATTTAAGAAACTTCAAAGGCTATTCAATGATCCTCAACTTGGACTGCTCCCAGCCCCCCCCCCCAAAAGCTTATCTTTTAACACTCCCAGCAATGCTAGAAAGTTCCAAATCATAATGCACTCCATGATCTCAGAAGCATCCTCAAAGAATGATGGGCAGATGCATTATACATATAAACAGTCTGTGGCATATTGCCAAAGGTTGCTGGTGTCCAAGAAATAGTATTATACATTTGTACATGCATCTATAATGAGTATAATATAGAAATGTATGCATATGTAAAGATATATACATATTTATAATACATTTATGTGCATATTTATATTATGCACGTGCACACATACATGTATACATGTGTGCATGTATGTGCAAGTGCACACAAACACACACAGAGGTCTAAGTATTCCACTGTACTGGTATCCGGGAAATCACAGCACAGTAGATTTAAGGCTAAATGGGCATAACTCATCTGGGCTCCGCATTTTATAAATAAACCGAGTCTCGTGAAAGCAGAAGGTCACATAAGTAGTAAGTGTAAGTAAGAGTAAGGATTCCATTCTGAATCTTCTGCCCCCAGACTCATTCTTCCCTCCCCTCTCACCCATTCTGGGTCACGCCATCTACCCAGAGATGATCCCAGAGATGAAGGTTTGAAAAGTACTTTACATGATATAGTCCTCATACCAAGTCTATGAGAAAGGTACAATTCTATGACCATTTCAGTAATGAGGAAACTAAAATTTAGAGAGGTTTTGTGATTTACCCACTTACCCATAGGTGGTAAATGTGGGAGACAAATTTGAACACAGTTTTCTTGTGACTCTGGGATTAGCTCTCTTTCCAGCATACCACTATTAAATATTAATTATCACAATTAAAAGAACTTGCAAGATGCTGGTATATCATATAGATGTTCTATGAAGGATTTATGGAAAGCTTTGGACAGGAATGGACCTTAAGAAGAATAGGATAGTTTTGACATACAATGGTAGAGGGTATACCCCATAATGATTAGTTCACAAATCCATTGAAGGAGAATGAAATTTGGAAAGAGGACTAAAAATGTAGCAATGGTTAACATTCAATAACTGCTTAGCCTTCTCTTTGTTCTCCTTCTCCTGTAGCATCTGCCTTCACAGACGGGTACTTTGCAATTTTAGAAACTTCTTTCCATGCTACCTCTAACTGAGATTAATTATGAAAAAATGAATATTTTATCATCTTTCTTATGATAACCTCAGGCTATTGAATTGGGGAGCAGAGGCCATTATTTCATCCCAGCATTAAAATACACTATCTAAAAATTACTTTGTTCACCTTTTAAAAATTTATCTGTATAGCTGATAAAATTCTGTGATATTTAAAATATGAAGCATGATTTTTCCATGGAGTCCCCATCAAAACAGAACCAAAAAACCCCAACAGACTGTGAGCCCTCACAATTGCTTTGGCTATGATCTGTTCATCTTTCATAGAGGCTGCTTTAAAAATTAATTTATGCTAAAAATCCCACCTTACCCCAGAAGCCTCTCTTCCCTCCATATGAAGCAAAAAAAAAAAAAAAAAAAAAAAAAAAAAAACCTGGCTTCCACTTATGTCCCATCTCTTGGTAGTCCACTGCCAGAGTTATCCTGCTTCCAAATGTCCAATCAATACAGCATCACTGAGCATCATTTCTTAGGGCGATGATCAGCACCCTCCGTAGGTGGGTTGAAACTTCCCATATGAAAGCTGCTGATCTTCTTTAAGCCTTAAATAAGCCCTCAGGTCCTTATGAGCTGAAAACAGATAGCATAAACTATCAGGGGACTCAGAAATAAGGGCCCAGAGCAGCTCGCTAAGCCAGAAGATGGTTTTCCCCCTGAGCATGACAAAGCAGAAGAGCTCGGGGGCACTCATTGGTCATGAAGCTGCCATGTTTCCCAGCCTCATCTGTTATGCGATGGGAAAAGAAATTGTTTAGGTAAGGCAACTGTACACTATGATGGTCTCGGGGGTTCCATTCCATTAAACATAATTGCCACTCAACAGGAATTGGCTTTTCATGCTCTCTCCCCCGATCTCCTCCTTTCTTGCCAGCTCGTTTCTTCATGATATTGATAGAGACTATGGTAAAAAAAAAAAAAAAGGATCAGTCCCATACCTATGGTTAGAATCTATAGATTATTCTTCAAAGATGCCCCTCCATGAAAATCATCCAAACCCTCCCTTTAAATGTATCAGGGTGGAGACTCTAATTATCACCTTGCCAAATGACACTATAGGAGTTCATTATTCCCAGGCAGGAAGCTGTATCATTATAGGGAGTTGCTAGCTTCCAAGGCCTGATCCCCTTCCCTCTCCCCACCCCCCAACTGGCTATTGGCCTTTTGTAATAGGATGATCTGATAAACGGCCCCTTGGTGGAGTCTCTCCTTGTAAAGAATTCACTTTGTCAACCAACTGTTTTTCTTGAGAAAGTGGTAAGGGGGAAGAAATTGAAAAGATGGTATCATTTCTGTCTTGCTATAGGCCTTCTTTCTCTTCTCTCTGAGAGACAGAGAGAGAGAGAGAGAGAGAGAGAGAGAGAGAAACAAAGAGACAGAGAGAAAGAGGGGGGGGGAAGAGCAAGTGTCACCACATAGGACTGGATAGACTTTTTAAATGAGGCTATAGAACCTGGGAGGCCTAGGTTACCCTCTGGGAGCCCTCTTCCACTGCCCTTGCTTGGCTTTTTCAGGTCACTTACATAACATTTAATTTACTATACTTTGAGAAATCCTTGATCATCATTAACTAAGATACTGGACATGGAGTTAGGAAGCTCTAAATTCAATTCTTGCCTTACACACTTATTAATTGTATGGCCATGGATGAATTATCCAAGTTTGGTCAGCCTTGATTTCCTCACCTGCAAAATGGGGATAATGATAGCAACTACCTTAAAAATGAAGTTGTAAGGATATATGAGATTTAGCATGTCAAATACCTTACCAACCTTAAAGGACCATATGCATGTGAATTAGGATTAGGATTATTTAGTATGAGCCTTCTACTCTTTATAAATCACAATCCTTACTTGCCTTCTCCTCCTATTTGATTCAATTCAATAAGCACTGATTGTTCCTTTCATGGACTAGGCAAAAACACAGAAGTGAAATAAAACCTGTTGTTAGTGACCAAGGAAAGATATACAACATAGGCAACCTTAACCTCTCCAGATCTCAGTTTCCTCATTTATAAGATAAAGGAGTCAGACTAGACTGCCACTGGGTTTTTTCCAGCTCTAAATCTATAATCCTGAGATTTTCCAGTGTTCTTCATTCATTTAAAACCAGAGTCTCTTTGGAAAACACCTGAATTTCTAATCAGTTCCCTTTTACCATTGCTCTGGCCGTCCTGCCTCTAGAAGCACGTTAACGCCAATCATTTTTTACGTTCCACTCCATTTGGTCACTATTGGATCTTGATGTAAAGCCCATTAGTAATTTGCTTTCAAAATGATCTCCTAAGCCTGATAATACTTTGTTCTCCCATTGGCATATTGCCTCTACTAACCCAGAACCGTGAACATTCAATTCTCCATCGTTAATGGCTGCCCCAAAGGGCCAAGATACATTACTGCAATGCCTATGGTTGGGAAAATTCAGCTGCTTGAACAAGCTGGTTTAGAGCTTGGCTTCCTCCAGGAAGCTTTCTAAAGTATCCATGACTCACAGTTTCCTTCATGCCTTGGGGAAAGAAAGTCTGAGTCTCCGAAGGAAGAAATGCCATGGAGACCATTTGGAAAGCAGAGAGCAAATGTCAGAACGGGGAGTTCTAACAAGTAAAGAAGGCTGAGCTCAGTTCCCCAAGAAATAACCAAGATGTCAAGCAGACCAAAAGGAAAATGAGAGCCTCTTCCTAGCCAGTGTTTGAGCTGACAGGAGTCCTGATGTGGGTGGCCAGGATTTCAGAAATTTCAGAAAGAACGCTTGTGATGGGAACAGGGGAAGTTTAATCAGAATGGGGATCTTACTTGCTGCCTTCTACTGACCAGAGGTCAAGCCATGAAGATTGGAGGCTTACATATTTGAACCCCAAGCCTGAGATTCACATGTTTGTTGAGAGCTTTCCAAGGAAGAACTGTCACGTTGGACTGGTCTCAATCATGCTGTCCTTAAGTTCCAGTCATCTTCTCACTAGGGCAAAGACTGTCTTCTCTTTTGTCTTAGGATCCTCAGCATTAGATAAGTGATTGGCACACAGCAAGTACTTTTTTATTAATGCCTTCTCCCCTCATTAGTATCCATTGATCCATTTTCTACCATTCTTAGAGTCAATTAATAATAGTCTCCATGTTGTAAGTATTTATGATTGCTAGAGATGCTTTAGTCTTACTGGTCACAATAAAGTCTAAACCCTGACCATTTCTAGGTGTCCTAGGTTTAAGATTAACATGGACTCCTGTCCTATCTGTCTGCTTCCACGCCACCACAAACTGTGCCTTCCATTGGAATACCTATTATTGCTATAGTTAAGACTTTTGTTCATGTGATGGAGAATGTTAATTTGTAAAAAGAAAGAGAAAAAAAGAAAGAAAGACAGGAAGGAAGGAAGGAAGGAAGGAAGGAAGGAAGGAAGGAAGGAAGGAAGGAAGGAAGGAAGGAAAGAAAGAAAGAAAAAGAAAAGAAATAAATGCTTTTATATTCATCTAAAAGGGACTACTCTTCTTCTCCATTCAGCAGAGAACTTTCTGAGGCAAGGGACTCTGTGTCACATACTACATCTCCTTCCCTTCCTCCATTTATGCTTTAATTTTCTCTCTGGTCATCAGAGGTTGGTGTCCAAAAGGGGTAGATGTCACCTGGAACAAGAGACATTGCCCACACAATGAGATACCACAAAGGCCTCCTACTTCCTTAGTTCTCATGTCCTTCACCATAAGGTGAAACTAAGAACAAATAGACAGAATTTCAGAGAATCAAAATCAAAACTGGAATAAGGAAAACTTTCCATTTCAATAATGAGAGCTATCTAAAAGAAGAATGAGCTTATTTGGTAGATAGTGAGTGTCCTATATTTGGAGGTCTTCAAATAGAGATTGAATGACTATTTGTCAGAAGTTAAGAGACTAGAATTCTTGTTCAGATATGGTTGGACTGCATGACTGGTAAATCATTCAGAGCTGGAATAGGGTTTAGAATTCTTTGTCTAATCTTATCATTTTAATATTGAAGGATAGGAACCTCAGAAGGGTTAGCTTATTTGTCAGAGGTCACATAATTCATTAATGAATGAGCATTTAGTAAGTACCAAATAGATGCAGGCATTGTGCTAAGAGCTAAGGATGCAAAGGAAAGCAAATAGTCCTTTCCTTCAAGGAGCTCACATTTCAATTAGGGAAACAATATGCAAGTAACTATATACATAAAGAAAATGGTATACACACATATTTAGACATACATAATATTTGTATATATAAATGTATACATATTACATATATTTATTACATATAAGACATGTATATATCTAATATTGAACACATATACATGTGTATATAATATACACATATGATGCATGTGTCTATCCATATGTAATCTTATATGCATATGCATGTATACAATAAATGCATCTATGTGCATGTGTAAAACATATATGTGAAATGAATGTACAAATAATATATATTTTGTATCTAGAAAGTAAAGACAAAACCAAAATAATCTCTGACTCAAAAAGCTAGTATGCTATGAGGAGCATAGGAGGATGTTGAAGAAGTAGATTCAAGGCAATATTACAGGTGAGACCCTAAAAGTAGAGAGACTTGGAGAGATAATAAATAACAAAAGTCAGACTTTTAACTCAGGCCTATCTCCTTATTCCAAAGTAGTCTTTTCATTATACCACACCATCCATTGTGAATAAAATTTGATGGTTCTCTCACGTTCCTATCACATACATGCTCACCCTACTCTCATATTTATGCCTATAATATTGACCCTATTTAATATATATTTTTTCTAATCTGCAGACCTTGTCCCATTCCTACTACAAAGCAACTCATATCTTATCCACCAGAGCTTTGAATTTATGGATTCTATTAAAAATATTTTAAGCCCTAACATGTTCCATGATCAATTTATATAATAAAATGAAGGCTAGCCCACTCTTAACTGGGGTTTCCCAATGAATTGTAGGCACATGGCCTTGATGGTCTTGGGAGAAGGAGAAAAGCCAACATATTGCCTATCACTCTTTAGTTTTATGTATGGACCTTAATATAAATAAGTAAATGAAACAATGACCAGTAAAACCCAAATGAAGAACAGTTCGCAATTCTAAAACCTCTACAATTAACAAAGCTTTTTTTTTTTAAGTCAGTTCACATACAAAGAATAAACAAATTATCTCTTGGATGGTATGGGTATTCTTACCACCAATACAAAACTCTACAACTCATCAAAAGGTCTCCAAAAGTTGTTGTGGTCAAAATATTTATTCAAAGTCCAATCTGATCTTGAGTATTTCTGGAATTTAGCTATATTGATCCTTGGACAAGAGACTCCTCTATTCTTCTATGCATAAAATAAAACCCATGGGATTATAAAGAAAGTCAATTATTTAAATATATAGCTATTAAAATACTTTTAAAAAGTTGATGGGTCCCAGTTTAAAAGCAGTGGACTAGCCATACGCTCTGTTGTCATAGCTATTGGGAACTCAAAGTCCTTTCTATGTCTTATTGAAGTATCTGAGATGAATGGTATTTCACCAGAGGAAATGTGTGAGTAAATAAATATTTGTTATTAAAATTGCCTAAGTCACAAGGAGGGTTCCCTGATCTCATCAAATCTTCTAGATCTAGGTTTATGTGCAACAATGATCTATATTTTTCCCTATGTGACCCGGTTCTACATATTAAGGCCACAATTATATTTTGGTTAAATACTAAAATTAGACTATAAGCAAGAAAGAGCTGTTAGTAAATTAATTGATGAGAGTCACAAATTATGTGCTATTCTGAACTCTAAGTACCTCTCAACTTCAGTCTATTACAATTATTACTGTCTATTAGTAAAATAGAAAAGGCTATAATTTCATAAGCATTCAAAAATGAACTATACACCTTAAATTGCTTAGTAGGTGCCCACCTTCACTCGTTTTGTCTATGACTGGCAGTCCTCAATTGAGTCATAGAATATTACTTCAGATAATAAATGCTTACTCTTCTCAAGAAAACCACAAACAACAAGAAGCTAATTTATTAATAGTAATGATTCCTTATGCTCCACTGAAATCTCATTTGGATGCCTCTTCTTAGCATGCAAGGGAAAGCAAGACAACAAGCATTTATTGTTTCCTATGTACCAGGCACTCTGTTATGCTCAAAGAAAGATACTGTCCTTTCCTGTCCTTACCGAGCTCACGCTTTAATGGGGAGAGCACTTAGAAACAACTACGTACATCCAAGATGATGCAGAATAAACTGGAGACGGCCACAGGAGTTCAAGTCTAGCAGGTCGAACCAAGGTAGGAAGGCAGCATGTACCATGGACTCTGGCAATGGTCTTCTTGTCTGTCCTCTGAGGACCAGAGCACATAAAATCAGAGGCTTCCCCCAAGAGAAGACCCCATTCATCACAGTCTCTATCCCAATACATTCAGACCTAGCATCACTGAAGTAATTCATCATGAGGACTAACACATACAATGCTGTTGTGAATACTTTCCCGTTAAGCTCCTGCATGCCTCTGTTGCCCCCCTTTTGCACATTTTCTCCCACAAATGGATCGGTGGGAAAAAAGAACCATATTATCTCTGATAAGTAACTTCCCACAGCCAAAGTCACATCTGAGTCATGGGGCATCCATCTCTTGGGGTACATGCATTATTTTCCCTCTCCCCCATGATCAGAAAAACTAGGAGTGCTTCCAGATCTCCAGCCCTACCGAGAGAGTTCCATCAACACCATTTTCCCTGCAATTCATTTTTAGTACGTTCCATTTTATTATGTGCTCTCCAGCAAATGTCAACTTAGCCACTGAACAGATCCATCACACTGACAGTCCCTTCTACAGATCATAAACTTTGTGACCACTCAACCCCAACCAGATCGAGGAGATTTAATTTGTGAGCAGCACATCTGTTTACCTATATTTAGGCCTAGTTATTCAGTCTCCTGGCAAGCATGTTAAAGGTCCCAGGTGGAATTCTGTGGTATTGTGTTGGGAGTCCAAGGACCCAAGTTCAAATTCTATGTCTGCTACTTATGCCCTTTAGCTCTGATTTCAGTTCCCTCTTTTGAGTAATGACAGGGTTGGATTAAATTGAGATTTTCAAATCCCTCCCAGCATAAAATCTTATGTTCTTCTGTTCATTCCTACATATCTCACCTTGTAAGACTTCATGACTGGGTGTAGGGAGGAGTGCTTGAATTTTCCATTTAAGAGCAGTTACATAGCATCCTGAAGAGAGTGCAAAACTTGGAGTAAGAAAGACAAGTTTCAATCTGACCTCAGACATTACTCTCTTTGTGAATCTGGCCAAGAGGAAAGTGAGAAATAAAAATGTATTAAGTGCCTATCAGGTTGGACAGCTAGATAATTGGATAGAGCACTGGGCAAGGAGCCAGAAGGACTAGAGTTCAAATCCAGCCTCAGACACTTACTATCTGTGTGACCTTGGGCAAATTTGCCTAGGTTTTCTCATCTGTAAAATCATCTGGAGAAGGAAATGTCAAGCTCCTCTAGTATCTTTACCAGGAAAACTCCAAATGGGGTCATGAAGAGTCAAATATGACTGAAATGATTGAATAACCACAAAAGCGCCAGCCATAGTGCTAAAGGCTTTATAAATATTATCACATTCAGTCCTTATAACAGCCCTTGAAAGTAGGTGCTCTTATATAGCAGACAGAGGTTAAGTGACTACCTTATACCAACACCGAGCAAAAGATAGTCCCCCGAATCAAGGACATCAAAATCTGGTGGACTATTGAGGTACTGGTACTATTTTCTGTGTACTGGGCATTAGCCAATGATTGGTTTTGAGTGGTGATATTTTCTTGATTGAGCAGATCAACAGAAGTTATTTGTCTTGCCCCCTAGGAAAAGTTAACTACCACCTAGAAATCTTCCTTATTATAATACCTTGGAGATGCAATCGAGACAAGCAAGATGATGACTAGATGAAAATCTTGTTTAAAGAGGTGTAAAGAGGAGTAATATACTCATCACATGAGATGGCACTGGAGGAAACTGGAACAATTAGGAACAGGAGGGAGCAAGAGTGATGTTAAAGGTTAGGTTAGCAGGAAAGTCCAAGTCACTGCTGGGGAGGAAGTACATGGGATATGAGGAGAATGGGATAAAGAACAGAGTCTAGATTGGACTAGAATAGAAATATATCTGAAACACAGTTGTTCAGTTCTTCATGTGACGGGCCAAGAAATCTCGGTTTAATGGGTTGGTTGGCCCCAACCCTTTCCCAAGGGCTGAATGGTCAGCTGTGTGTCTAGTCACATCATCAAGCAAACATCTGCCTTTTTGGCTAACATAACCAGGGAAGTCAGCAGAAGCAACTGGGTTGATCTGTAAGGGTAGATATAAAGTCTAAGAGAGTCTAGGACATAATTTTAATAAAGACTAAATCTATAAGGTGTGACTAGAGTGTAATGAAACTGATTCCACAAGCCACACACGAGTATCAGTCTCCCATAGCAGAAACAGGGATTATGGTTATTTTTAATAATATAGAAACTGGGTCCCTAGAAGCCATGAGAGCTTGCCCAGCCTTACATAACCAAGAGATCATGGAACCAGGACAGGAACCCACTGATTCCCCACCCAGCATCTTTTCCAGAGTCCCAAATTAAATAGCAATCATTTGGTGGGAAGAGGTATTGAAAATAGAAAAGCAGGTTGTATTGTGATCCTGGAAACATCCTCCCTCTCTCAATTGCATCAGCACCCAGCTGTTCATCCTTAACCACAGATTAGACCTTTCCAACAGCCTCTGAATTCAGAAGTACTTATTAACCAAGTAGGGTTTGGCATTTAAGTCAACAAACATTTATTAAGTGCTTACTATGTGCCAGGCAGTGTATGAAGCCACCGAGAGCACAATGCAAGCAGCAAGAACGATAGTCCCTGCTCTCAAAGAGTTTCCATTCTAATGAGGAACATAAGACACAAACAGGGGATGGAAAAGAAAGGGGGAAAGTTACTTGGGTATCCCCACTATTGGATAGAAGATCTTGTGGAGGAGAATGGATTAATGCAGCTTGGAGAGGAAGAAAGAGCCTCCTTATTATAGGAAAGGTGCTGAGAGGAAGCAGCCAATCAGAGGGAAGGGGGTACTTCCAGTTCTGAGAAGAAATCCAAGGAGTCTGTGAGCTTCCAGGTTAACGAGAACCCTGTGGCACGGTAGACAAGGTCCTGTAGATATATTGGCAGTGTGGTCTGGAGAGGAGGGAATTAAGTGCATCTTGTCGACAGAGATACAGCTTTTATGATCGTTTTCCAAATTTATTTATTTTTTTCTAGTATGTTTTATCTCCTATCTCTGACTGGAAGTCACCCATAAGTCTAACATCTTTTTATCTGTCATAGCACTTTAGCACAGCCCTCACATGTAGAAAGTACTCAATGAATATTGTTATTCATTCATTTTTTTCATCATGCCTGATTCTTCATGACCCCATTTGGGGTTTCCATGGCTAAGATATTGGAGTAACTTGTCATTTCCTTCTCGAGCTCATTTACAGATGAGGAAACTGAGGCCAATGGGGTTAAATGACTTGCCCAGGGTCACCCAGTTAGTTGCCCAGATTTGTACTGGTTCCAGGCCCAGCCTCTATCCACTGTGCCATCTCAAATGACCCAGATGAGTCTCAGACCCTGGCTCCTTGCTCACTGTGGCATCAGGATGGTTGATCAAAGATCACATCCTCCATCTCTTTTCTGGGATATTACATCTCACTTGCACTATCTGAAGATGTGGTTAGGAGCCACAACACTGAAGGGGACCATCTTTAGTAAGGGTTTGATTAGGTGATCAATAGTCTTAACGTTCCGAGCTAAAGAAATCACAGTCATAGACTTAGAGATGAAAAGGACCTTAGAGGACTCTAAATATAAGATCCCACTTTTATAGATAAAGCCATATTAAGTGATTTCCCCAGGGTCACATAGGTAGTAAGAGAGAGAGAGAGAGAGAGAGAGAGAGAGAGAGAGAGAGAGAGAGAATGTGAACCAAGGCCTTCTGATTCCAAATTTATCTGTCCACTGAACCTCACTGCCAAGTAATCTAGTAGGCAGGGGAAGCCAGAAGCAAGTAAAAACATTTGAAATGTATTTTCTGCAACAAGAAAAAAAGAAAAGAAAAAGAAAGGAGGAAAAAAATGAAGGAAGGAAGAAGGGAGGAAGGGAGGGAGAAAGAGAGGAAGGAAGGAAGGGAGAGAGGGAGGGAGGAAGGAAAGGAAGGAGAGAAAGAGGGAAGGAAGAAAGGAAGGGAGGAAGGGAGGAAGGGAGAAAGGGAGGAAGGAAAGAAGGAAGGAAGGAAGGAAGGAAGGAAGGAAGGAAGGAAGGAAGGAAGGAAGGGAGGGAGG
Source organism: Sarcophilus harrisii (assembly GCF_902635505.1). Classification (NCBI taxonomy): domain Eukaryota; kingdom Metazoa; phylum Chordata; class Mammalia; order Dasyuromorphia; family Dasyuridae; genus Sarcophilus; species Sarcophilus harrisii. The sequence continues at coordinate 250,453,111 of NC_045430.1, forward strand.
GAGGGAGGGAGGGAGGAAGAAAGGAAGGGAGGAAGAAAGGAAGGGAGGGAGGAAGGAAGGAAGGAAGGGAGGGAGGGAGGCTAAAAAGGGAAGGAAGGAAAGAGAGAGAGAAAGAGAGAGAGAAAGAGAGAGAGAGAGAGAGAGAGAGAGAGAGAAAGAAAGAAAACAGAAAGAAAAGCAGAACAAATCTGGAATAAGAAGAGCAAAAGATAAAAACAGGCAGAAGAAGAAGTGTCAGTCAAGAAGAAGTATGATCTTTTGGGTTCTTTTTTCCTTGCAGCATTTTTTGTGAAGTGAAGTTTCATTAATGAGATTTTTCCTCCCTTACCTGATGCAGACTCTTGGCGCCACATGTACCCTCAGAAATTCCTTTCATTACTAAGTATTTCATTATATTTCATTATCTCTGTGTGTTATCTCCTCCATCCTCAGCTCCTTGAAGACATTATTTTCTTGCATTTCTTATTTCACATTCACATTTGCCTTTGTATTCCCCACACCTATCACAATGCCCAGTACATAGTTGGTTTCTAATAAATATTCACTGTTGTTGTCCATGTCAGACTCTTGTGACTTCTCTTGGGTGTTTCTTGGCAAAGATACTGAGGTGATTCATCATTTGCTTCTCCAGCTTATTTGATGAGTGAGGAAACTGAGGCAAACAGAGTTAAGTGACTTGCCCAGAGTCACACAGGTGAGGCCTGGCTTTCTATTCACTGACCACCAAATACTTGCTGGGGATTGGGAAGGGATTGGGATATCCACCAAAGGTTCTCAATGGTTCTATTCCAATAATATGTGTGGATCATTGGGAATAGACTTCCTAAAGATTTACTGAGCACTTTTGTCTCTACTTGACATATAATTCCAGTTTCCACTTGATGAAATTTGTTCAAAAAGCTATCAGAAACAAATAAAGCAGTAAATCATTGAGCCAAGAGTTAGGTTGGTATTGTTTTTTTAAGTCAGAGAGGATGTTCTTTAAAGTTCCTCCCATCATTCTTTGAGCTCATCCATCAGGCCAGCTCTTTTTCCCAGGAGGAACCTTGAAGCCTATCCTTTGGTGTCAGGACTTTTTATCACAGATCCCTTTAAATCATTCCCAGAACTATCTGCTGGTGTTTATTTTTAAAAGATTGGAATTTACCCCTAGGGCTGTTGTACCAGTGCCCTAGGCTCCAGTCAGAAAGTTACTGAATTATTCTTGAAGAAGGAAAAGAGTTTACACTCTGTTGATGTCAGGAAGACAAAGGCATTCTTTTAATACTTCCAGAGACAGATTTCAAAGACCTCTCCAGCCATTTTTACCATTGAATCTGGAACATTTTGCAGATGGTTAACTAAGAGGTATGATGGGATTGTGGGCAGTTATTGTGGATAAAATGCCAGATCAGAGTCAGGAACACTCATCTCCCTGTGTTCAAATTTGGCCTCAAACATTTTCTGGCTGTGTGACTGTGGATTTCATTTAACTCAGTTTCCCCATCTGTCAAATGAGCTGGAGAACAAAAGGCAAACCACTCCAGTATCTTTGCCAAGAAAATCCCAGATGGGGTCATGAACAGTCAGTCTGACTGAACAGCAACAATGAAAGGATTAGACTGTGGTCCTCTACCTGAAATATGCTACACTAAGAACAAGAATATGAACACAAGCAGTGAATACCTCAATCTTCCATTCATCAGTTTTTTGGTGTGTTTTTTTGGTTGGTTTGTTTTAGCTGAGGCAATTGGGGTTAAGTGATTTGTCCTGGTTCACACAGCAAGGAAGAGTTAAATATCTGAGATCAGATTTGAACTCAGGTCCTCCTGACTTCAGGGCTGGTGCTCTATCCATTGTGTCGCCTAGCTGCCCCCCATTCAATAGTTTTTGTTCATATATATATATATATATATATATATATATATATATATATATATATATATATAATACTATGCATTAATCCAATGGAACAATTATGTCAAGAAATTATTTGACAGAGTCAGTACTTACCGTGAGCAAAAGATTGGCTCACATTCTATGCTATGAGGATGGCAACCATCATTTCCCCCTTTGTTTTCTCATGACCTCTAGGATCAAAAAACCTTGCTCTTCCAAACACCAGAAACTTTTGATTATGCATGTCCCCCATATCTGAAATTTTCTCTCTCTTCAACTCCATCTCCTGGATTTCCTGGATCAGCCAAAATCTCCCCTTCTGCAAAAAACCTTTCCCAGTCTTCTTGAATTGCTAGTTGTTTACCTTTGAGATTATCTCCAGTGAATTCTGTCTGTAACTCATCTGCACAGGAATTTGCACATTGTTTCCCCCATTAGATAATAAGCTCCTTGAGGGCAGGGACTGTTGGATTTTGTTTCATTTTGTTTCTTTCTTTTTTGCTCTTTTTATTTTCAGTAGCTGGCACAAAGCTGGCACACAGTAGGTGCTTAAAAATGCTTGTTGACTTGACATGACTATAAATTCTTCTGTTTGCTTTTTACAATCCTCTTTCCAGTCTTCTCTCTGATACAACTCTACATTCTAGCCATCTAGCCTTACCTGTAGTTTCACACACAAGACCTACCATCTCTATTCTTTTTAACTTGATACTATAAATTCCTCACCTGAAATTGCTCTCCCTTCTCACTTCCAGCTCTTTCTTTAGGAAGACCTTCCCCACCCCTCTCCCTCTGCTCCTGCCTTTTCCTCTAAGGTTGCCTTCTATTTGTTCTGCATTTCTCTTGGGTCTACCTATTTTGTACTTTTCCTCTCCTGTCTTCAAATCTAAATTAATTTAAGGACAACTATTTATGTTTTTACTTGACACACCCAGGAGTTAGCACAATACTAGGTATTTAGTAAGTACTTACTAAATATTTCTTGATTGATTGATAAGGGATTGAAAGATGGAAGGATCCTAGATCTAGAAATGGAAAAGATTTCAGAGGCATTTTTGAGGATACAGGGGTCTCAGAAGGTTAAGTGACTTAATAGGGTCCAATGTCTCTTTTAGCTCTTGGTTTATGATCTGTAGAATACTGAATTTGGAAAACAGGTGTTAAAATCCAACCTCAGTCACCAACTGCATGATACCAGGTAGTCACTTACCCTCTATTTGCCCCAGTCTTGTCATTTATAAAAATGATGATAATGGGAGTACCCAACTCCAGGATTGTCACGAGAATAAAACAAGATATTTATCTTGCAAAATTTAAAGTGCTATCATAAAACCTTAGGAGGTTGAAGGGCCACACCTCCTACTTGAATCATATATCATCCTCATATATCACACGATTTCTACGGTTTTAAAATTCTGTGATCTACAAATGAATGGTTGCTATGGGAATGCTATTCAAATATCTTTACCGAACCATATATCACCCATCCTCTACTACCTACTCGGCAAGTAGTCATCTGACCTACACTGGTCCTTTCATGATGGGAAACTCGATACCTCAGCAGAGAGCACGAAGATTCCTTTGATCCTAAGTCCAGGAAGTCATCAAGTCAGCAGGATGACATATGTGTTGACCTATTTCTTCTAAAAGACTAATAGTCATAGGGCTTTCATACTTCAGCTTTTTTCTAATTAGGCAGCATTCTGCTGGGTGCCAAACATTTCCTACCGTCATGTAATCTTCCTTAAGATGTTCCATGGCAAGTTACCCATGCATATAACCTGTAAATAAAAGGCTATTAAATAAAAAAAAGATGTTCCATGGCACTCCACACCCCACCTTCAAGCAACCCACCAGAGGACAGCCTCCTGTGAGTTCTTCAATCTGGGATTCCCAGGAGCTAATCATATTTAATTAGAAATAACGGCATTGTAAGAAAAGAAGAATTCTGTATTAGTCTTACTTTCTCTTCATGGAGCAATACTAATGGTACTCATGATGGGGTTCTGTAAACAGTCAATAATGTCAAACTATAAAAGCAGATAGAGAAGTAAGACCCTGGACTACTTAAGGATCACTTTCTTCCTTTATTTTTCATGGCATACCAAAGGCATCACTTGGCAGATTATCCATTGATGTGAATGTTGTGTACAGTCGAGTCTCTCATGTTAAAAGGCAGGGTCACCACCGGAGAGGCAGTTATGGCTCTTTCTTTCAGTTATCAAATGATCGATGCCATTTTCCACTCTTTTTCTTACCCTTACTCTAAAACAAGAATAGGGTTACCATAGCAACCATTCATTTATAGATCACAGAATTTTAGAGCTGGGAAGGACCTTAGAGATCATGTGGTCCAGGCCCTTTATTTTACAGATGACTTATACCTTGGTCTTAGAACTCTCAGCCAGGTTCTTTTTCTGTGTTACACACACACACACACACACACACACACACACACACTACCCTGTGCCTTCTCCAATTTACCAACCCCAAGCTACAAGAGAGCTTACATGGCATAGATTCATTGAAAACTACTGACAAGTGCATGGGGAAAAGTCAGATGCCAAAGAAGTCTTGGGCCTGTGTCAGAATCAGGCAAAAATGCCCAAGCACTCAATTCTCAGCACATTCTCCACATGGCCTACAAAGTGACCTTAGCTTAGCCCAGAGGGTTAGTCTGAAAATAGCATTCTCTCATCAGCCAGCTTCAAGGCCAGAATGTGTCCCCTTCTCCAATCTGGGGTTGAAAGGAAATAGAGACTCAGAAATCCACCATTGTATGAAATGAAAAAAGGGAGACTCGGTTTACTAAACACATGGCCACTGAATCCTGAAAATTCCATTAAGTGAGTCATTTGGGTATTACATCAATATCATCCCTACCTCTACAACATCTCCCCCACCCAGTCCTTCTCTCTACTCATCTAGGTAACTACCAACTTAGTTCAGGCTCTCTGACCAAGATGACTGTGATGGCATCCAAATTGATCTCCCTGCCTCACATCTCTCACTGTGCAATCCATTCTACACATTAATTGATTCTATGAAATGAGGTCTTTAATGGTGAATTTTCAAAGAATGAATTTGTGTATAAGAATCTAGACTGTGCCATGATCAGGTTTTCTAAAAAGAAAAAAAAAACTCTCTGCTTATATGTCTTAAACTATTTCCATTTGTATTGTATTAAGGACTCAGAGTCTGGTTTGATTCTCTCATTATATAGATCAGGAAGCTAAGGCACCCCCAGAGAAGGGAAATAATTCACCCAAGATCACACAAGGAATCTTCAATCCCAAGCCCTTTATTTTATAGATGAGGACCCTAAGGTCCCCCAAAGTGAAGTTACTTACCTGAAGTAGCAATCTCCTGGTAGATCTGTACTTTGTAGAGGCCAAAGTTAGCATAAAAATAAATTAGTCGTTTCAAATGTCATACAGTAAAATTGAAGAAACACTTGTTAAGCTTCTACCATGAGTAGAAGATGGTTTGAGAGAACACAAGAGAAAGGAAGTCTGGGTAGGGCACACACCCCCTATTCTCACAAAAATATTAGTCTAGTAGAGGTATTATGTCAAGGTCAGATCAAAATAAGGGGATTTTCAAAAGCCAGAATATATTTCTCATTTTTCCTGAGAGTGAGAAGGACACAAAAAAGGCAAAGTTCAAGTATATGAATTAAAGCAACAACTTGGGGAAGTGGAAACTTTACAGACAAGCTGAATCAAAGTTTCAAAAAAATTTAGCAAAAGAAAAGCCTCTTTCCTCACTTATGCTCTTTGGGGAAGAAAGACTGACTCACGGGCCCATAGAGGAACCTCAGAAATGTCAGCTGCACACAGTCCAGCATTTAGGATTTAACAGACCATAGCAGATCCTTTTGTTCCTGGAACAGACCAAGCCAAATGCTTCTCTCAGTTGAGCTCACAGAACTCCCACTGAGGATTAGCCATCAGAACTGTGTGGCATTTGGGCCCAGAAAGGAGAAAGGGAAAGAACGTTTGGACCTAAATAGAGAAAATGACCCAGATTTGAAAAGGACCCCATCAGCTTTTTTATTAAAAAAACAAATAGAATGAGCTAGAGTAGGATAGAACAAACTAGAATGATCCTTGACCAGGCCAACATCGAAGTCAAAAATAATTTCATTCAGGATTTGTTTACAAGGCAGTGAATAAGTTTGATAAGTAAGGGAAATGAAAGGAAGAAAAAAATCTGGTCTTCAAGAGAAAAGGAATCTTACTGATGAATCAAGAATCATACCTTGGGAAAACAAGACATAATAATGTGTCTGAAAAATTAACCAAAGTGTGTTTCAAAAGTCTTTATGCAGTTTTAAGCCTTTAAAGTTATGGCATTAATGTTAAATGAGTTCATTTGATTCTTTCCATCAAATCAAAATGGGCCCATGCCCACCAATAAAAAAGTGAGTGAAAAAAGATAAGGTACCTTTTATTCTATTGTAATTGGCCATAGGCACAAATGAACATGAAAATTCATGAGCTTAGCAATTTTTTTCAAATTATGTAGTGTTATATGTGCTAAGATGCCAAAGGGACAATATTGTAATCAAATATATGTTTTGGAACATCTGCTGAAAATTGTTTCTAAAAGAAGGTATGATTTTCTGGAATGGACGCTGGAAGATTAGCAAATCTGGCCTTTGTGGTGAGACTCTCTCTCTTGGTCTATGAAAATACAAAGGAAATGTATATTGGAGATCACAGATAATCACATTCACTTCATTTTTAGGTGCTGAATTGGATTTCTCAAATATACTCTTAATAACTTAATAATGTAGCCAATATTGAACAGGATTGCTGTCCTATGATAAGACTCTATTATAAGAAATATAGCAATAAAATTCACCCCCAAGAGATTTTTGAAAAGTGGTTGACAATTCCCAAGAGGGCAACGCTGTAGAGTTTGTACCTGGTTCACTTAATCCAGGCATTTCCAGCCACAAATAGTTGCAATAACAGGTGGGGGACCCACCTGTCCCAGAAATCTTTGAAAAGACTTTCATGAACATGCATATTACCCTGATGAAAGTCATGAAAGATAAAATGGATGAGGCAATTTTCTTCTAGACTGAGAACCCTGGGATTCTGAAATCAAAAAGTACAAAATTTCTAGCAAAGGGATGAGCTGTTTACTCTAGGTCTGAAACTCAACCTTAAGAAGAATAAATCATCCAAAAAAATGATCTTTAACCGGACAATATAATAAAAGGTGTCGACCCAACCCACAAGAATAAAAGCAGTAGTATTTTCATTTATGAAAATACAGTCAAAGACAATGTTGATCACAGTCAAGGAAATAACTATGGGCATCTTTTCCTTCACCATAAAATCTGCCATAAAAGTCCAAGTTAAAGTTGACACATCATTATTTGGTAAAGTTATTCACAAACATGGCAGGTGTGATTTACAGTCCATGTTAGTCATGTATTGTAATGTGAGATAAAAGCATTCCTATTTCCATCTAAAATCAAATTATGATCCATACATATATGCCACAAGTAAAGTATATACTGCATAAGGTTTAATATCGAATTAATTTGTTTTTTTCCCCTCAATTCAATCTTTCTGAAAATGTCTTCCCCTAAAAATATGGCTAGTATTGTTATTAGTTGTAGTAATGGCCTGAGGCTATGACTGCCATTACTTATGGATGTACTTAAATAATATCCAGCCTCCTCTTCCCAAAAGAGAACCATATTAGGAGCCAGAAAACTGGGGTTTTCATACAGTTCAGCCACTGAGGCAGCTGTATAATAACTAGCATTAAAATGTGCCTTTAGGCTTATGAAGCACAAAGTATATTATCTCATTTGATCTTCACAACAACTCTGTGATGTAGGTGCTATTATTTCAGTTTTACAAAGGAGGATACTGAGGCTGGAAGAGGTTAAATGACTTGTCCAGGATTATTCAGCCCAGGACTATAAAAATCCCTTAAACTCTATATGCCTCTGTTTCTTCATCTGTAAGACAGAGCAAGATGATTTCTAAGTACCTTCTACAGCTAACATTCTAAGACATCAATAACATCCTTCCTCTCTCAGGATCCCTTTTCTTTCTCAAGTTTCCTTCCTCTTAACAACAAAATAGTGTTCCTCAATAGTTCTGTCCCAGGGTACTTATAACCAAGACATTCTACATGGGGCAGCAATTTCTCTTCTGCTGGAAAAGAGGCTGGGACTAGTACAGAAGCCCTCCAAACATGCGACCAAGAAGAAAAGAAGGAAGGGCAAAGTCAAGACACAAAGTAAATGTTTAATTATTTAATCCAATTTAATGGGAAAATATCCTAAGAAACAAAAACACATGAATATTTTATTTCTATATACATAAATATGTGCATGTATCTGCAGTCCATAGAAATCTATGAGCTTTGAGAGATATTTAAATAATAGATCTAAAAATATATTTGTATATATATATATATATATATATATATATATATATAGAAGGAATATAGATACAATTTGTGGGAGAATATAGATAGAAAGAGATCTCCATCTCTCACTTTCTTTCTCTGTTTCTCTCTCTCTCTCTCTCTCTCTCTCTCTCTGTGAAATATATATATATATATATATGTTTGTGTATGTATAGTGTGTGTTTCTACATATACATATGTGTATGTTTGTATACATACATATATACACATGTATACAAATTTGCCCCCACCAAGTTGTTCTAAGAGGTTGAGAAGAATTAGATAGAAGAGAATGTTGTTGAGTGACTGCAATTCTGTCATGTGGGTTGCTAGATCCTTCATATTCAGCCAGAATAGGGCCTGGCTCTTATTCAACTGGCCTACCAAAGCAGAATAATAGAGAAAAATTGGTTTGAGCATTTGGGTCTTCCTTTTGCCACTTGGCATTTCACGCAATAGTAAGTTGAAACTGCTGCCACAGATGTGCTCCCTACATTGATGAATTTTTCTTGTACACAGCAATGATCTTTCCCTTTCATTTTTACTTCCTTTTCTCCACTGGACTGTGTAATGCTTTCTTTTAAAAATGGCCAAAATATAGACCTGGATATTGTCGACAAACCAAGGAAACTAATCGTTTTTCAGCACCCTGAAAAACAATTGTTTTTGAGGGGACAGATGAAAAACCCCTGACAAGCTCTGGGCTGAGATAAGGTAAGCATTTCCCCAGAACCCCTCAGGATGTGATTCCGAATGCATTTGTGTCCCTTCCATATGATTGTTCACTTGTGTTATTATTTTGTTCCAGCTACAGGCATTGGAGGTTGGTGCTTTGGGGTGCCAGGCAGAGCTAGATTTGGCACTTCCAAAAAGAACCCCACTGAAATCACTTTCAGGGTTTTTGAAAATGCAAGGCTCTTGAATAATTTAACTCATATGAAAAAACCAGACACATGACCCAGAATATTAATCTTATTTGGCTATGTTTCTTGTTAATTTCTATTTACCATTAATGGCATTTCCACCTGTCAGGGCTCCAAAGCACTAAATTTTGGAGTGCTCTCTCTTTTTGTTCCACACACTAAGTCTACTGCCAAGTCATTTTAATCTTTCTCCACATTGTTAAGTCAGCAAGCATTCATTCCTTACTGTGTATTAGGCACTTTGTTAAGCACTAGAGACAGAGAGAAGGGATAGAAAGAACCCTGATCTCAAGGAGCTCATAGATTAATTAGGAAGACAATATACAAAGAATGATGTGTACATAAGATATATATATATATATATATATATATGTGTGTGTGTGTGTGTGTGTGTATATATCTAGGATCAATTGGGGATTAAGGGAAATGAGGAAAGATTTCTTGTTGGAGGCAAGATGTTAACTGAACCTTGAAAGAAAGCAGAGATTAAGAGATGAGGAGAAATAGAGAGTTCCCAGCATGGAAGAAAGTCAGAGAAACTGCCTATAGATGAGAGAAGGAGTCCCATGGGCAAAGAACTTGTTCTCTTGGACTCATCCATTACTTTCTTTAAAAAAAAAAGTTTTGTCGGTGGTTTGGGTTTTCTAAATATCATTTCCACATTTCAATAATGTCCCTGTCCATATAATCCTCCTTTCTAACAATGAGAAACAAATAAGCAAAGCAAATCAAAATATTAATCACATCTGACAACATATGCCCCATTATCTATAGTCTACTTTCCTTTCAATGATTTTTATATGAGTAGGGCAAGTGTGAGCTCTCCAAATGGGAATTCGCTACCATTCATTTGAGGGGGACCACTAGTGTTTGTCTACAGTTACAGTTTTAGTTGAAATCAGAACTGGGAAGAGAATAAGATTTCTTTGAATGAAACTGAATCTTGACAAACAATTTTGAAACTAAATTAACCTGAAGTTCAAATTTTTCCTCTTCCTTTGAGATACTATTGAGCCTAAGAGTCAGAGTCATATCAGAAATCAGCTCTGGCCACCTATTTCTTTTGATGTGAGAATATAAATTAGAAAACATGTGGCCAGATTGGAAATAGGCCTAATCCCTTTTTAATGAAATTAAGCCCTGGGACTTCTAAACACCATTGAACAGACTTTGACTTTATCGCTGCTTTGTTAATTTCCATAGAACCATTTTGCTTCACTCTTCATCAGATTGTTTATTTGCATGCCATGGTTTTGCCACTTCTCCTCTTCCTACCATTCACGCAGCACAGAATTCCAGCCTACACTCAGGGGATGAGGCACCAGGATGATCTAACCATAGCAGGGGTGGGGAGGGTGGTGGCAAGGAAGATAAGGACAATTACCAGGTGCTGGAAAATGGATCAGAGGGTATCATGGGGTAGTTGTGAAGAAGCACACAATTTCATTTCATTAATTGACAATATTCATTTCTTCCCTCATATAAAATTTCCTGTGTTCCTTCACAGATGATTATAGAGTCAAGAAATAACAGAGAATGGCAGGCAGCTGGTACATCTGAGAGACCTGGGGAAACTGGGTTGGACACTCTAATTTCTAATTTTTAGCAATATTTTCAACCTCTGATATTATGAATATGGTAAGTCTATTGGCCTTGTTGTGCTTTTGCTTAGGGGCAAATTACTTTCACCAGCATCATCTAAGAGATGCATTTGGGCACTGTTTTTATTGTTATTAGCTATTGGATGCCCATCATTTGCTAAATGCAGCACTGAATACATTATACACACATACTCCCTTAAGGGACTCCCATAAGTGATCCACACAGTCTCTCTATCTATCTATCCATCCATCAATCCAGGATGGAGAGAGAGGGAGAGAGAGAGAGAAAGGAAGAAGAGAGGGAGAAAAGAGGAGAGAGAGAGAGAGAGAGAGAGAGAGAGAGAGAGAGAGAGAGAGAGACAATGAGAATAAAAGTTTCATTTAAAAAATTTATGGAGTGTACTAATGGCTAAGAAAGAATTATGCAGCCATTTTCCCCCCATGCATCATATTTTGAAGTTAGAGGACATTTTACTTTTTTTTTCTTTAGTGAATTTAAATTGTAATATGTTTGAAAGTTATGATTTGCTTTCTGCATGTCAATTTGATTTTGCAAATTTCATCAACTTTTTGATCCTTTTATGCCCCAAATGAACAGATTGAAGGTTTCTTGGAACCCAAGCTGTAAAATTTCTGTTCCAACACATTTGTTTATTTGTAGTTGGGACAAAGTTGACTTATTTATAATCATATGGCATCTGCCCTTCAGAGAAATCTGCAGGGTTTTTAATTATAAACACAATCTTATCTCTCAGTTAGCAAATATCATTTAGCCCTGTTCTGGTAGAGTTCTCTGTATCTTTAGGAAAATAGCCCAAAAAGCCAAGTTGTATTTATACAGTTCATTTAATTTTGCGCCAGTGTGTACCCACTACCAAATACTGTCATTATGTTATTATATTTCAGTCAACAATATGTGTTGAGTATCCAGTCATTCAGTTAAATTGAAAAAAAAATTATTAAACACTTACAAGGCAGGGATTATGCAAAGTTCCGGGAATACAAAGAAAGGGAAAAATATTCCTTGCCTTCAAGGACTTCCCATTCTAATGGGGAATGTAAGCAGGTACATACAACACATATATACCAGCCTATGTTACTTTTGGAAATGAGGAGTGGCAGTAAAAACAGCAAATAAGGTCCCTACCCTCAAGAAATTTACAACCTGGTAGCTAAATGAAAAATTAAAAAGAACATGTTCATTCCATCATATATTAAGAAAAGATTGTTGTTGCTGTTCACTTTGTTTCAGCCATGTCCAATTCTTTGTGACCCCATTTGGGATTTTCTTGGCAAAGATACACAAGTGGTTTGCCATGCTATGTCCTTCTCCAGCTCATTTTACAGATAAGGAAATCGAGGCAAATAGGATTAAGTGACTTGCCCAAGGCCATATAGCTAATAAGTGTCTAAAGTTAGATTTGAACTCAGGAAGATGAGGCTCCCTGACTCCAGGTCCATCACTCTATCTATTATCTATCTGCCATTAGGAAGAGATACAAATAACAATCTAATCTAATAACAATTAATAGCTAGCATTCTTAAAGCACTTTGAAGTTTGCAAAATGCTATATATATATATATATATATATATATATATATACATACACACACATTTAATTCTCTTTTTTTTATTTAATAGCCTTTTATTTACAGGATATATACATGGGTAACTTTACAGCATTAACAATTGCCAAACCTCTTGCTCCAATTTTTTACCTCTTACTCCCCCACCCCCTCCCCCAGATGACAGGATGACCAGTAGATGTTATATACATTAAAATATAAATTAGATACACAATAAGTATACATGACCAAAATGTTATTTTGCTGTACAAAAAGAATCAGACTCTGAAATATTGTACAATTAGCTTGTGAAGGAAATCAAAAATGCATGTGTGCATGAATATAGGGACTGTCACAACAACACTATGAGGGAAGTGTTCTTGTCTCTATTTACAGATGAGGAAATTGACTCTGAGAAGGTTTAAATGATGTGCTCAATCACACAGCTAATAAACATATGATGCAATTTGACCTTCTCTCTTCCCAACTATAATATTCTCTGTAGCATATTGTCTTTCTATAATATCTTGTTATACATGGAACTGATGAGGGCAAACAGCTGGAGGGCAGGTAATACCAGCTGCCAGGGAGCATGCATGGCCATTTAGCACTATGTATTTGATTATAAAACCTTGACCACACATCTACAGAATTGTATTCAGTTCTATTCTAGAATATTAGTTTTAACTAGTTTTCTCTTTACAACATTCTACCATACTATAAGAAAGATGAGAATGTCAAGAGGAAGATATAGATGATAGATACACTGATCGATAGAACATGTATTAAGTATTTACTGCATGACAAGCCCGTATTAGGTGCTGGAGATTCAAATATAAGTAAGAAGAAGCACCATCCCTGCCCTCTGATAGTTTACTTTCTAATGGGAAGAAGGGAACAAAGCAAAAAAAGGAACTTAAAAGGGTGAAGGATGGAAGGTATCCATGGGGAAGGCTGTGGTGGAGAAAGGAATCTGGAGAGTACAGAGTAGAGATTAGAGAGGAATGACGAGATAAATGATTAATATAGAAGTTATAAGAGGAACTGACCAATCAGAGGAAAGGGCCACAGAGGTCAGGAAGTCTGTTAGGATGAAAAAGCTGCTGTGATATGGTAGAAAAAAGTCTAGAGAAACAGAAGAGGAACTCAAAAGGAAATCATCACCATCACTATTTTGAAAAGAATTTTTTTACCATCACTATTATTAGCAATAATAATAGTGATGGTAAAAGAGAAAAGACTTGGAAGGGCAAATAATCCTTACTGTCTTCAGGTACTTAAAGTACTGGCCTGTGGAAGAGCTGCTTATTCTCCTTGGATATGGCAGGCATCTTGAGGTATGATGAATAGAAATTGCAGAGAGGCAGATTATGGTTCACTTTGAGCAAAAATGTTAACAACTGGAGTTTCCTTGGAAGGTATTGGGTGTCCCTCATGACTAGAGACTGAATGACCCTTTATTAGGAATGTTATAGAGAGGGTTCTACAGTTAAGGTAAAAGTTGGCCTCAGTGGTTGCTGAGGTTCTTTTGAAGCCTGAGATTTTGTGATTTTATAGGACAGCTTCAGCTGTCTATTATCCTACCTAGAACTGTGTCCGTTCCCCATATGCTTACTGAGGCTATTCCTAAAGTACAGTAATGCCCCGAGATGTGTTTTCCTGTTTAATAAACTTTCAGTGACTTGTTCTGTTCTGACAAGCAAATGCAAATGTCTCTTTGGGGCATTTAATAGCCTGGTCCCAACTTGCCTTTCCAGCCTTATTATACTCTGCTTCCTTTCACACACTTTATAATTCATCCAAGTAGATGTTCTGGCTGTTTTTCACACAGGATAATCTATGTCCATCTTCATGTGTCAGTTTTACCTGTTCTCCTACCCAGAATATCTTGCCTCCTCATCTCTGTCTCTTACAATCCCTTGTTTCCGTCAGAACTCTGTTCAATAAGGCTTCTACATGATCCTTCTGGCTTTTTTTCCTCTCCCACTCCACAGCCACACCTCCTGCACGTCATCTCACCCAACAGAATACAAGTCCCTTAAAGGCAGAGACTGTTTAGTTTTTATCTCTATATCCCCTTAACTCAGCATTTTTAGCCCAGCAGCTGCTTAATAAATATTTGGAGACTGATTACTTAGTTCTTCCCCTAAAGTCCTACTTTGATGACTTGTGCATTAAACTGCACTCCAGGTTCTCCAAGGTTATGGCTATGAAACACAAGTTCTAGTAGATCTTTTTAAAATTATCTAAATCTGTGATTTCATCCATTGGAAGAACTCCTAGTATGGCATTTATCAGTGTATTTGTTTCTAAAAGATCACTTGAATATAACTCTCCTCCTTTGTGAAATTTGATTATTTAATGATTTATGCCTGCATGAGGGACATAATTGTCAAGAGCTTGAGAGAAGAGACATATCTGTCTTCTTTGAGAGAGAGAATATGTGACTCCAGATTCTTTTCAGTTCCCTTCTTGGAAGAAGCTTGGAGGGAGAGGTGCTGATCATGTCGTTCAATCACATCCTTATCTCCAGCTTACTACATTAGAGACCTAGGAATTTCCCCTTGGATCACTCAGTCGATCCCAATAGCAGAATTCATTCACTTGGTATTTTCTGGTATAGTCCCATCTGCACACATCATCTGATTTCTATTTGCTATCTTCTTGGATAAATAGGTTTATTTTCTATCTCTATATGTGTTCATTACATAATTGGAATTTGATGGGATATATAAACTTGGATATTTAATTTAGGCCACTCCTTCCCTTTTAAGGAATAGTGATCAGGAGTACCCCTGCAACCTAAAAATTATATCCCCTAGATCAGTAATATCTGGAAGACAGAGAGACAAATCTAGTTCAGTGTCTTATATTTGAGGAACACAACATCCAGCCTCTGATCCCAATCTGTTGCTTCCCTTTCTGGAAGGAAGGAGAAGAGTAGAGCTTAAAGGTATATTTTCTTGTCTGCCTTTGAGCCACATCTAGACAGAGCCCCATGGAGCCACATAACCAACATGAGCAAAGCATGGCACATACTCCTGATACTTCCACCAGTGCAGTCCCACAATTCACTGATAACAGGGTTGCCTGCTACACTAAGAGATTAAGAGACTTCCCCATGTTTGTGACACAGGAAGGATGTCCACTGGCACTTAAAGCTTCTCAGGCTTAATTTCCTCATCATTAGAACTTGCCTATTTCTACTGAGAGTCCGATCAGCCTCATAATGTCTAGGCTTAGAACTCTGGTGTCAAGTATGACATCCTTGACTCTTCCCTCTTGTCCTACATACCCATGCTGGTTCCCAACCTTGCTGTTTCAACCTGCACAATATTTCTTGCAAATGTCCCCTTCTTTTCATTACATTGACCAATTTTAGTCAGTCTCCCATCATTTCTTGCCTAGACTATCATTGCAATAGCCTTCTTAATGGTCCCTTGCCATGTCTCTTCCCCCCATGCTGATGCATTCTCCACTCAGCTCCCAAAGTGATTTTTCTAAAGTGAAGTTCTGATCAAATCATTCCCACCCCCCAACCAACAACTTCCAGTGTTCAAACATAAACTTTTGCTTAGCACTTCATGACCTTTCTCCTCCCTTTCTAGTATTACACTTTATTTCCACATACTCAGATCTAGCCAAGCTGACATCCTTGATGCTTCTCATATACAGGACTCTCTACGTCCTATCTTGGTGCCTTTACAATCAACATCTTCCACACCTGCAATGTTCTCTCTCCCTATGTCCATCTCAAAACTTGGCTTAAATTCTGCTTTCTAAGGGAGATTTCTGCTCATAAATTTCCCTTTGAAATGACCTTAGATGTATTCTGTATTTATTTTATTTGTTCCTAGTTATTTACTTGTCTTGCCATTAGAATGTGAGCTCCTTGAGGATAGGGACTGTCTTTACCTTTCTTTGTATTCCCAGGCTTAGCACAATACCCGACACACAGTAAGAGTTTAATATCGAGGTTAAATTATTTCCTCAGGGTCTCTCAACCATTAACTGGAGTGATGAACTGTCTGGGTAGAGGAATTACCCACCTGGATAAAATGACGGCTCTTTTGAAAGATTGAGGGACTCAGCTAATTTGCTCATTTTCCATGCACTGTCTGGGATGATAATTATTCCAGATTCTATAGAACAATTTCTTTCTCCCAAACTAAATTTGACATTTTGACATTAGAGGTAATAAGATAATAAAGCAGAGTAAGGGAAAGTTGGCTTGAAAAGAGAGGAAATTTTGTTTCTCTTTCTAAATTTGCCAACTCATATGACTGTAAAATGAAAAATGAAGCTCACTACAGGCTACTTGCCTTAGTGAAAATAGTGTGAACTTGGAAGGATGAGACCTGAGTTCAAGTCTTAATTTCTGCCATTACTAACTTGTCATTCATATCCCTGACACCCAGTTTTCCCATCTGTAAACAAAAGAGTGGATTGTAGGATACCAAAGACCCCTTCTAGTGCTATCATTCTTAATCAGATAACAACTACAGAGTTAAGCCAAGTCTAAAAGATTTAATTTGGATTATTGCTTAAAATGCTGTCTAACTATGTGTTCTTAGGAAAATCACTTAATCTCTTTCCACCTCACTTTCCTCATCTGTGAAATGGGGTTTCCCATTTCCCAAGATTATTGTGAAGACCACAAGAGATAATTATGTAACACACTCTGTAAATTTTAAAATTCTCCATAAATATTAGTTATACATTTTAAAAGACGGCTATGTGGTATCAGGAAGACTTCAAAGTGTTACATAACTACATTGTGATTTTTGAAATCCCCTTGAAAGGAGTCACCTTGAGGGCAAATTCTCCTACCATGGGGCCTTTGCTTAAAATAGTTTTTTAACTCATCCCTTGGAATTACCTTCTGTGTCTGCATCACCGAATTAGGAATATGCTCAGAGGGAGCAAAGTTGCATCCTCTGAGGATCAATTTGCCTTTGGAAACTGCCAGAAGTCTTTTGGAGCCAAGTCTGCTGACTAATGTAGGTGATAAATTTGGGGTCAAAAGAAAAGCAAATTTTCTTGAGCAACTTCTAAATTTGATCTGCAGACATTTCTCCAAAAAGAGTTTCCAAATGGTTTTCAGCAAAACTGATGATTTCTTCCTTCTCATCTTGCTTTCCTCCTCAGTATCATTAGGATAACTCCAGAAGGGGACAGCTTTGAAGGATGGCACTCATTTAGATGTAAAGTCTCTGTTGTGTTTTCCTTTTTTAAGCACTCTTTATTCATAGGATTTAAAAAAAATATGTCTCTGTATTAGGCAGATAGATGGCACAGTGGATGGAACACAGAATCTGGAGTCAGAAAAAGCTATATTCAAATCCTACCTCGGACACTTAATATCTAGGAGTCTGTGAGCAAGTCACTAATCCCTCATAATCTCAGTTTTTCAGTGTCTAAATAAGGATACTAATAACACTCACCTCACAGGATTATTGAGATGATCAGGGGAGTGCACATGGAAAGCACTTGGCAAACTTTATGTTATAGATAAATGCAATCTATTGTTATTATTAGTTTCTTCTGGTGTGGAAGTCCTTCCCTCTGGGAAATTGAGAATTTAAGTGACTTTTCCTGGGTCATACAATTAGTATTCTTTAGAGGCAACATTTGAATCCAGGACCTCCTAACTTGGAAGTGAGCTTTCTGTTCACTGTACCTCTCTGCTTCTCTTACTCTTATACTTAATGTTTCATTTAGTGGAAAAAGGAGTCTTATGAGTAATAGTGACAATAATTCACATCATCATCATCATCGTCGTCGTCATCATCACTGCTTGTTTCTATAACTAATCTATGATTAACACTTCTTTGATTTTTCTCCCCCATTCCCTTTACTCCTTCACTCCTCTCCTAGCTCTAACTTTCCAAACATCTTTGTCTACTATGTCCTACCAGCTTTCCACCCTGGGGTCCCTTACTTTCATTGATGAGAGCAATTAAGGCCCCCATAAGAGCCATCTGAAAGCAGAGCCTAGGCCATCCATGATGACTCCCTCACTCATCCTTCATGTGATCTGTCTTTCTTTCCCTTGTATTTGCATTCTCTGAGTTCACCAGTGCCTATCCCATACTAACTTTTTAATGACTACTTGTTGAGTTATAGTTGGCTTCTTGACACCATGCTATGTCTGCTTAACCTCCTTTTCCTCCAACAGGGAAAGGGAGAGGAAGAATCAACCACTAGAATCCCAGTGGGCCACATGGGACTGACCCAGTGAAATTGCTAATGGATACACACCCTGGTGAGGGTTTTGCAAAGCTCTTTATGTATGTTTTCTTATCTAAATGTTTCATTACATGCAGAGGTGAATTTAAGATATAAAACTGTTTACCCATCCCTTATAAAATATCTAGCTACTGAAATAAAACACAATTAGTATTCTTCACTATTCCTACAATAGCTTCCACTTTAAGGGCTGCAAAGTGCTTTACACAATACTGGCTTTGAATTTCACAATAATCTTGTGGGATAAATGTTATTATCATCCCTATTATACAGATGAGAACAATGAGGGTCAAAGAGATTAAAGCATTTGATCAGGGTCACTAAGCTAAATGCAACATCACAGGTACTACATCACTTGGTTTCACCAATAATGTCTAAAGTTTCTTTCTCTGACAAACAGAAAAGCAGATACTTCTAAGGTTAAATGACCACACAAACTTAGCTAAATTGAGAGAGGGTTATCTCCAAGTTGGTCACAAGAGGATGGATTAATTTTGGTTTGGTTTTTGGTCACAACAACTCTCTAAAACAATCTACTGACCATACCTACCTACTAAAGGGCTGTGCTCTGTTCTAGAAGTCATCTTCTTGAACAACAAAGCCAGAAATTACTCAAATATTCACATACATAAACTGTCATTATCACAATGACTACCTCCTTTGGATATTAAAAAATGGCTCTACTGAAGGATGGATGGCAGGAGACAGAAATTGTGTGGTCCTAAATCAATTCTACAACATGACCATTAATTTCCATGGAAACAGTTCAACATAGACATTAACAGCATATTGATCATATCTTTGCACTCATGTACAAAACATGCACTTTTTACAAAGCTCTACAAAGGAAGGGATACCATCTCATCCAGTTTGGTTTCCCAGGGATTCCCAAGTTCAAAACTGATCCCCTTCAAAACAAATTTTTTTTTCTTTCAACTGAACTCTTAAGTAGCCAGATATGGAGATATCACTCTTTGTATTTTATTCGAAAACATGATACTGTTTTTTTCCATCTAGGGCATCTTTAGGTGAAAACTTTTGTCAGCAATTGGCACCTTAAATGAACCACTGCCAGTTTTCCATAACTTTTTTAAAAATATATATTTTGGGTGATCCTATGAAAAATCACTTTTTTCCAGATCAGCGAGTTCTCTAGCTGACAAATGTTCTAAAACCCAGATGGTTGCTGATGGAGAGAACCCAGATCCCTTACTACACAGAAAGTGGCCCATCTGATGCAGGAAAAATTGAGCTCTATTGCAGTGGTGTCCTTGGACTTGGGCAGCTAATGTCATTTCTACATCAAAAGCAAGATACTAGATTTTGTGTTTTTTTCTCTTCTCCTCTCTTTTCTTTTTCTCTCCTCCTCTCTTCCTCTCCCTTTCTCTTTCCTCTCTCTGTTTCTCTCTCTCTCTCTCTCTCTCTCTGTCTCCCTGTGTTTCTGTCTTTCTTCCTGTTTTTCTCTGTCTCTGTCTTTCTCTTTCTTTCTTTCTCTCTTTTTCTCTCTCTCTTTCATTACTCTTCCATCACCTTGACCTGGAAGACCTTCACTGAATTACTATATAAAGGCAACACCTAGGTGATAACCAGTGACAGATGACTGAAAAGTATCTCTCCTGTCCTCAGAGAAGTAGGTACAAGGAAAGAAAACCAATAGGTGAAAAGGGCCTAGTATAAATCCCTTGGACAAATACTGGAGACTTGTGGCCACCTCTCAGTCAGAGCTAGTATTTACAAATAGACAGTTGCCTATATGGAATATCCTGAAGGCTCTAGGAAGGAGCCCCTGCTAAAAATATTTCCCCAACCCTGATCAAATGCGTTGGAGTCTGCATGATAGCAAAGACTCTTTATATGAAATGAGTTCCCTTTATTTAAAATAGCTTTGCCACTCCCATCATAGTTTCCCAAATTCTAGCAGGAACTATTTATTGGTTTGGGTCTTTGGATGATGAGAGGGGAAAATCTGGACATCATAAGTGTGTGGGGAGTGTTCCCCATTGATATGTTAGTCTGTATCTTAATCTGGAG
Source organism: Sarcophilus harrisii (assembly GCF_902635505.1). NCBI lineage: Eukaryota > Metazoa > Chordata > Mammalia > Dasyuromorphia > Dasyuridae > Sarcophilus > Sarcophilus harrisii. The sequence continues at coordinate 250,473,797 of NC_045430.1, forward strand.
TCAATTCCTTGTTGTATAGGATTCTCTGATGGGGAATTTGTCAATCAGCAAAATATTAGATGCACAGATTTTCCCAAATGACTCAATCCATTCTCTATATCTAACTTCACTTTCCTACCTGAACTTCTCTCTCTCAAGCTCTCCCTGAGTCCTAGAGTAGTCATCATTTTACAGACTAGACCCAAATAAGCATCTTGGGCACGTGAGTTAGCTATGAGTTTGAATCAGCAGCACAGAACAAAGGATCCATCTGTGAGACAATGGAGGCTCAACCCCATCACTGAATTTGAAGTCAGGAGCCATAGCAGATTGGAATCTTGCCTCTGTCATTTACTAGCTACATGACCTTGGGCAATAAGTTTTTTGGGTCTCCGACTCTTCATCTGTGAAACACAATACTTTTGTGGCTTCAGATTCCCTTCCCTTACACAGATTCTACATCTGTAAAAGGGGGAAGTGGGGTTCTAGAAAAACTCTATGGACCATTCCATCTCTAAACCTATGATCCTATGATTAAGCACTTCTAAGGCTTTCATGCTAAAGAGAAATCACACTTTGTCTAGAACATTCAGACCTTGTCAAGAGAATCCAAGAGGGACAGTAATTTAGAAAACTGACCCTCCTGTGGGTATGCTGACACCTCTAAGAGAGAAAGAGAGAGAGAGGGAGAGAGAGAGAGAGAGAGAGGGAAAGGGAGAAGGAAAGGAGAGGGAGAAGGAAGGAGAGAGAGAGAGAGAGAGAGAGAGAGAGAGAGAGAGAGAGAGAGAGAGAGAGAGACGGAGAGATAGATAGATAGACATGTATATTACATAGTATGTGTTCACATCAAGTAAAGACACATACATTTCTTTGTTATTGCTTTCCCTCTTTCTACCCTCCTTCACACACACTTCTGGATCTCTTCCCTTAGAACAGAAGTCCTGTTGATCTGGAACAGAAACCAACCACCAAAAACTTGCTCAATGAACTCAAAAAGAGGAAGGCCAAGAAATCAGGACAATAATCTCGGAAGCAGCCAGTCTTTCTTTGTCTAGCACAGATACCTGCATGTGGCAAATAACTGAGTTTGGCCGAACTGACATTGACAAAGCACCTGTAGGACAAAACTTTTCCATGCACTATGTTCATTTCCAAAAGGGTATCATATACCACTGAGGCTATGTTTAGGGTTATTATCATATTCAAAGATAATCAATTCTCTCCTACTTTATCTTTATTCAGCAAATGAGTCTAAATAAAGCAATCTTTTATTTTTTCCACTTAGCCAAAAAGTCTTCAAGGGAGAAAAACAAAAATACTACAGGGAGTCCTCACATGACTTTTTTCATATCTTTTGTCTCTCAAATCTTCTTTTGGATCCTTATATTTTCCTGGATGCAGCCCACATTCATGTGTTCCATTCCCTTCTAAATCCTGATCAGATAAATTACTTTAGCTAACTGGGTCTCAGTTGATTTAGAATAAGGGTTCTTAGACTTTAGTCTAGATATCAAGGGTTCTGTGAACTCAGTTGGGGAAAGGGGAATAAGATCATTGCTTTCTCTGACCTCTAAATGAAACTTAGCATTTCCTTCAGTTTTGAATTCTTTTAAAAAATATTATTCTGGAAAGGAGTACATAGGATTCAATATACTACCAAAGGAGTCCACAGTGGAAAAAAGGCTATGAACCCCTTGTCTGGAAAATTTCTAAGTCCTCTTTCAGAACCAAAATTCTACTATTTCTATATATCTTTACCTCCTTCTGATGGTAGGAACTTGAGAAACCAAAAAAAAAATCCAATTGTATAAAACAAAGTAGCAAATTAGGATTTTAATTAGTTTACTATCAGTGCTGTTTCATAGCAACTCTTTGGCAAAGGGGAGATCTGAACCAGGGATTTTATTTCTTTGAGTTGGGCCCTGCCTAAAGACAAACAAGTTAGAGCTAGCCATCCTGGAAATTAGCTCCAGATCCCCAGCTTTTCAGGGCTGCTTTAATGTATTTGATTAGTGCTTTTGCTATTGGTATGGCTGTAAATTTAGTATATTGTGTGAATATTATAAGATATCATTTAAAGCAAGATATAAATATACTACCCCCTACATCTTAACTAAATAAATACAAATACTAAAAAATAAATGTATTTAAGGCAGATAAGTGCCACAGTAGATGGAGTACCAGATTTGAAATCAAGAAGACATTAATCTTCATAACTTCAAATCTGGCCTCAGATACTTATTAGTTGTGTGACTTTGAGCAAGTAATATAACCCTATTTGCCTCAGTTTCCTCATCTGTAAAATGAGCCAAAGAAGAAAATAGCAAATCATTCTAATATCTGTGCAAGAAAACCCCAATAGGGTCATAAAGAGTCTCACATGACTGAAATAACTCGACAACAATAATAAAAAAATCTACTTAAAATCAAGAGCCTAAAGAAAACTCAAAATTATCAACAATGATAACAACTGACACCTGTGGAATCCTCAGAGGTATTCATAGTACCTACTACATGTCTGAGATAGATGCTACAGCCTCCATGAGACTTAGAGACTTTTCCATGTTCACATGATTTAGAGGTAGCATCTGAACCTGTCTTGACTCCAGATCTCAAATACTCCACTATGGTTTATTGTCTCTAAAAGGAATACTCCTCCTTGTCTTCCTCTTTCCTTTTGTCCTTTCTTGTATGCCTTCTTTTCCTCCTCCTCCTCTTCTTTCTCCTTCTCTTCCTCACTCTTTCAATTCTATAAAGCAACAGGAGGAAGAAGTTAAGATAACCAACCTTTTGGAAACTTAATGGATCAACTGGTTTTGGGAAAATTATGATGGTAACCAGCTAGGTTCCTAGATTAGTAAGAGGAAAAATCAGGATACCCATCCCTGTGCATCTTTCCCATGTAATGGCTTATGCTGGGACCTTCAAGGGACATTCTAGGGAGGCAGCTCACCCCCATAGCACTTACTGATGTGGACAACCATAGAGGAATTAGTAATCAAAAGATTGCCTGAGTTGAGAGCAAAAAGTTGTTCTTCAAAAGGAGAAAAAGATCAATTAAGGTTATTTCCCAAATTACTAGATCATCTCAACATGTGGAGACTGACTTTCTTGTTGGTCAATGGAACAGCCCTTGAAGGGATTCTATAATTTCTTTGTGGAAACAGAGGGAAAGAGTGCTGAGTTCTACATCTGCCTTGCTTTGACAGGTTAAAAAAAGATTTCAATTGGTTTCTAGGCTGTATTTTTTGAGTTTTCAAGTTTCAGCTTACCTAAAGACAAAAAGTTTGGATCTGCCTGTTCTGGGAAGTAGGCTCTCAGTTCTATTCAGGATGCTTTAATGTGTCCCATTAGTCTTATTCCTATTGACATAATTTTTTAAAAAAACTCTATATGGTCATGCTATATTTATATGACTAAAGTATCTGAAATGGTAAGAAGGGAGGAGTTTTCTAAATGGGCTAAGCCAAGAGTATATTTGGATATACCTTCATGCCCTTAGAATAACAAGATGACTGCTCCCACCCACAAAATGAAAACCACAAGTTGAGATAGATTTCACCTGTCTGAAATCCATGACAGACTTGGGTGCTCCCCCAGAAAACCCTCATTTGGGCAGGGCACAGAGTTGCTAAAAATGAACATGTGACTGGCAGCGCTTGGCCCTCCTTACTTAATAGGGTCAGGCATTTGGTCAGCAGCACACCCTGATGATTAAATAGAAAAGGGGTAACTTATTTTAAGCATATGGCCTAATTTACTTTTTGTGCCTGCCCTGAGACAATACTTATTGCCTTAGCAATGTGACTTTTTAAAAGACAGAATCCCTCCCAATTTTCCTGAACTATTTATTTCTGATAGGTTCTGATTGAGAAAGGGTTCAGCTCTTTCAATAATCCTAATCTGTTCTACTAAACAAAAACCCAACTTTTAAAAACAGATATTTGCCCAGTGATTCTATATAATTACAGATCTTGTTCCACCATGACATTCAAAGAATCATGATTAGCCATAATACAAAAAGCAATGGGGATAAGAATGTTATGTACAGGAGGCACTGTAGAATGTTTTTGTGGTTATCTCTGTGCAAAAAGCATCGCATGAGATTCTACCCATGAGACATACCACCAGGTGATGAGTTGGGCCAATCACCTATTGATAGTAGGGAGGACACAGAAGGGATGAGAAAATACCCCAAGTAGTTGCACTAGTATTCATTTTTTAAAAGGCTTGAAGAAAGGTTCTCAGAACTTTGGATAGCTCCTCCATGGAGTAGCTTTTGCTGTTTGCCCTTCATTCTCCAAGAGGACTATGACATTGAGATATGAGTTGCAAGTGAATTAGATTTAAGTGAGGGATTTGGGGGTGGGGAGGTGTTGTACAAAGTCACCTGCCTCACTTTCCCTTCTGGAGCCATCTGGGTCCAGTGCAAGATATAAATCAAGATGACTGGAGATGGCCCTGGATGAAATGAGAGACCTTGGCCTTTTTGAGCTAAGGTTTTCAGCAATATCTATGTAAGAACATAGATAGACACAATCACACCAGATAGGTGATTTGTAATTTGTGTCAATAAAGTGAATACCTACATGAGTGAGATCCAAGAATTATTAAAATATTCATATATAAGTATTTATTTCTCAAGAATCTTGTTAGTATTAAAAACCATAGCTTCTTTGATTGACTAGTGAGCTCAAAACATATTTGAGATTAAGAATGCCGGATTTAGTTCAGAATCTATGATTGAAAAGGGGGGTGGTTATTTCCTTCCTTCCATCTCCCAATTATAACTCCAAGAATCACAGGTGATTGAATGGCCTACACAGGGGAAAAGAACTTATATCAGTATTAATATCTGATTACATTATAACCAAATGGTTTAGATGACAAATGTTTAAGTTGTGGTCATCACCAAGAAGTTAGATAAAGCTGAGAAGACAGAAATCGTACCACTGACAGTTCCTATGACTTTGAGCAAATCACTTCCCTATCCCCTTTTCAGACAAGGAAACAAAGAGAATGAGATTTGATGGCCTGTAAGATTCCTTCTGGCTCTATGTCTAGGTTTCAGCATTCCCCCCAATAAATAATATGAGTTTCTGACTGCTACGCCATCATTCCTTCTCCTTTTGGCGTCTTCAACAGTTGAAGCAGGCGCTGGGACAGGATGAACAGTTTAACCACCTTTAGCAGGTAATCTCGCCCACGTAGGGGCATCCATAGATCTAGCTATTTTCTCACTTCACCTGGCAGGGATATCTTTGCTGCCATCGTTTTCTTTTTTTTTCTCCATAATTATAAATTTTTATTGACAGAGCCCATGCCTGAGTAATTTTTTACATTATCCCTTGCACTCACTTCTGTTCTGACTTTTTCCCTCCCTCCTTCCCCCCCTTAGATGACAAGCAGTCCTATACATGTTAAATATGTCACAGTATATCCTAGATACAATATATGTGTGCAGAACTGAACAGTTCTCTTATTGCACAGGAAGAATTGGATTCAGAAGGTAAAAATGACCTGGGAAGAAAAACAAAAATGCAAGCAGTTTACATTCATTTTCCAGTGTTCTTTCTTTGGGTGAAGCTGCTTCTGTCCATCTTTGATCAATTGAAACTGAGTTAGAGCTTCTCTTTGTCGAAGAAATCCACTTCCATCAGAATACATCCTCATACAGTATCGTTGTTGAAGTGTATAATGATCTCCTGGTTCTGCTCATTTCACTCAGCATCAGTTCATGTAAGTCCCTCCAAGCCTCTCTGTATTCGTCCTGCTGGTCATTTCTTACAGAACAATAACATTCCATAACATTCATATACCACAATTTACCCAACCATTCTCCAATTGATGGGCATCCATTCATTTTCCAGTTTCCAGCCACAAAGAGGGCTGCCACAAACATTTTGGCACATACAGGTCCCTTTCCCTTCTTTGTATCTCTTTGGGGTATAAGCCCAGTAGAAACACTGCTGGACCAAAGGGTATGCACAGTTTGATAACTTTTTGAGCATAGTTCCAAATTGCTCTCCAGAATGGCTGGATGTATTCACAATTCCACCAACAATGTATCAGTGTCCCAGTTTTCCCACATCCCCTCCAACATTCTGTATTATCTTTCCCATTACAATACAATTCCCAATACAATTATCTGTATTATCATTCTAGCCAGTCTGACAGGTGTGTAGTGGTACCTCAGAGTTGTCTTAATTTTCATTTCTCTGATTAATAATGACTTGGAGCATCTTTTCATATGGCTAGAAATAGTTAGAATTTCTTCATCTGAGAATTGTGTGTTCATATCCTTTGACCATTTATCAATTGGAGAATGGCTTGATTTCTTATAAATTAGAGTCATTTCTCTATACATTTTTGAAATGAGGCCTTTATCAGAACCTTTAACTGTAAAAATGTTTTTCCAGTTTATTGCTTCCCTTCTAATCTTGTCTTGTACTAGTTTTGTTTGTATAAAAACTTTTCAATTTGATATAATCAAAATTTTTGTAATGATCTCTAGTTCTTCTTTGGTCATAAATTCCTTCCTTTTCCACAGGTCTGAGAGGTAAACTATCCTATGATCTTCCAATTTATTTATAATCTCATTCTTTATGCCTAGGTCATGAACCCATTTTGATCTTATCTTGGTGTACGGTATTAAGTGTGGGTCGATGCCTAGTTTCTGCCATACTAATTTCCAATTTTCCCAGCAATTTTTTAACACTAGATTATTAAAAATTATTGGCTGTTTTGTCCTTTGAACCTAACCTAGTCCATTGATCAACTAGTCTATTTCTTAGCCAATACCAGATGGTTTTGGTAACCACTTGCTGCCATCATTTTCAAGATTTAGCAGGACAAAGCTGAATTCAATCATTGGGTCAGATCCACGGTTTGCTCAGCCCTGCTTCCTGTCTCTGGGAGTGCCACCAAAGGGCAAAACAAAAGTTGAGCATTTGCTTTCTTTATCCTCTGCAGTCAAGCTTGTCTCCTGAATGTCCCTAACCTGTTGGACTGACCACCCATGGATTTGCAGAGACTCTCCTTGAACCTGTTTCCATTTCTGGCTTGTGCAGCTTCCTGAGATAATGAGTTCCATATGTTTATTAAATGCTGTCTAAGGTAAGAAGTCCTCCTTTACAGGACATCTCATCCTGATGTGGAGGTGACCCTGAGTTTTTAAAGTGTATGCCAGTGGAAAATAAGCCCTGCAAAAAAAAGGTATAGACCTACACTAACATGCCAAGGGGTGATGTGCCCATCATCTAAGGACCAGTCAGACTGAAAATCTGGACATGAAAGGCTTATCACTAAGATGTTTCCAGCTACAGCAACTCACAAATATACTGATATGTGTACAATATTAACATAGTATGTAGACATATAATAGTAGTAAGGAGCTGGCTTTTACAGGCAAGGAAGACCTGGAATCAAATCCAACACAGCAAACAATAAAGCTTTGTTACCTTGAGCAAGACATTTAACTGCTGAGTGCTGCAGGCATTTTTCTAAGTTTGGAAGCGATATCTGACTTAGTAGTACTATTCTACTTGAATGAAATCATGGGAAGGAAGAGGGGATAGAAATAAATAGTGGGAAGGTAGGAGGAGAAAAAGGAGGAAGAGAAAGAGGAATGGAGTCAAGTTGGCAGATAAAAGACAGGACTTTGCCTAAGTTCTTCCTAGCTTCCCTCAGAATCAACATCAGATCAAGTCTCTAATTTTGGAGTGACAAAACTCACAAATATTTAGAGTGTAATAATTTTCCAGCATAAGATATTTTGAAGGACTTCTGTCTCAATTGGGCAAAGGGGAATGTGGCCCAGCACAGGCACAGTGTGGAGAGGCCCAGGGTAGAGAGGCCCAGTGCAGGGAATCTAGTGGGAGACAGCCAAAATACAGCAGCATTGGCTACTCTGTCCTGGTTCAGAAGATAGTAGATTAGTAGACTATCTGTGAAACCTCCAACACAAATGCAGAAGGCAAATAGTGAGACTGTGTACCTCAGCATAATAGGTGGGTCTTGGCCAGGTGCACCCAATACAGTGAGGAAGCCTGTAGCACCACCAGGCCCATTGTAGACAGCTTAAAGTCCTTGTAACCCTGTAGAAGAGGCTCCGGACAATCTCCCCTATGCCCTAGGAACAGACCTTAACCTTTAATAATGAACAAAAAACAACACAAAGAGCTCTGACAATAGAAAGCTACTATTAAGTCAGAAAAGAATAGAATAGAAACCCAGAAGAGGACACTAAACAAAATACCTTCAGATGAAACCTCAAAGGGGGATAGGAAGTGGTCTTAAGGTCAAAAGGACCTCTTTGAAGAGTTCAAAAAGGATCTTAAAAGAGAGAAGAAAAATGAGAAAAAGAAATAAGAGCTTTACAGGAGAACTTGGAAAAAGAAACACAGAAATTGACTAAAGAAAACAACTTCTTACAAAATAGAATTGGTAAAATGAGGAAAAAATCCAGTGAATAAAACAATTCCTCTAAAAGTACAATTAGCTAAATTCAAAAGGTTAAAAAAGCTAAGTAAAGAAAATAATTCACTAAAAATTAGAACTGGACGAATGAAAGAAAATGACTCAATGAGACATCAAGCATCAGTCAAACAATTTTTGATTAAAAAAAACAGAAGAAAATATAAGATACTTTATTGAAAAAAACAATTGACTTGGAAAATAGATCAAGGAGAGGCAATCTAAGAATTATTGTACTATTTAAAAGCCATGATGAAAAAAAGATCCTGGATAGCAACTTAGAAATCGTCAAGAAAAACTGCCCTGATATCCTAGAATGAAAGGGCAAAATAATCATGGAAATAATCTACCAGCTGAAAGATTACCCAAAATAAAAAACTCCAAGCGATATTGTAACTAAATTCTAAAATTATAAGATCAAGGAGAAAATACTGCAAGCAGCCAGAAAGAAACAATTCAAATATCAAGGACCACAATAACTATTGCCCAGGACCTAGCAATTTCTACTTTAAAGGATCAAAGTGACTGGAATATGATATTCTAGAATACAAAGGTAGCTTGAACTACAACAAAGAAACAATTACTCAGAAAAACTAAGCATTGTCTTTTGGGAAAAGGATGGACATTCAAAGAAATAGGGATGATGATGAAAAGACCAGAGCTAAAAAGAAAATTTGATCTTCAAATACAAGACTTAAAAAAGCATAAGAAGGTAAAAAAGGAAAACAAAACTATGTTTTAAAGGTTAAAATGTTTACTTCCCTACATGGGAAGATGATAAATGTAATTCTTTAGAACTGTATCTTTGTCAGGGTATATTTAGAGGATGTAAGTATAAGTTGACTTTAATGTTTTGATATAAAAAAGAAACTAGAGGTGGAAAAGAGATTATATTGGAAGAAGAGAAAAGAGAAGGTAAAATGGGGTAAATTACATCTTATAAAAAGGCACAAAATACCTATTCCAGTTGAGGAAAAGAAGAGAGGGAAATGAGTGTTGCTTGAACCTTAATCTCATTGGATTTGGCTCAGAGAGGGAATATCATACATACTTAAATTTGGTATAGAAATTTGTCACCCTACAGGGAAATAGGAGGGGAAAGAGAAAAAAAAGAGGGAGGCTAATAGAAGGGAGGGCAGAGAGAAAAGGATAGGGGGAGGCACTGAAAAAAAAGAGGGCAGATTGAGAGAGGTGGTGGTCAGAAGCAAAGGGAAGGAAGGGGAAAAAAGAGAGAGAGAAAAGTATAACTTGGAAAAAATAGGATGGCAGGAAATACCGAATTAATTGATTTTAACTGTGAATGTGAATGGGATGAACTCTTCCATAAAATAAAAGTGGATAGCAGAATGAATTAAAAATAAGTATCCTACAATATGTTGTTTTTAAGAAACACATTTGAAGAAGAGAGATAAAGAGTAAAGATAAAAAATTAGAGAAGAATCTGATATGCTTCAACTGAAATAGAAAAAAAAAAAAAACCAGGCATCATAATCCTGATCTCAAATCAAGCAAAAGCAAAAATAGATCTAATTAAAAGAGATAAGGAAGGAAGCTACTTCTTTCTAAAGGGTACCACAAATAATTAAGTAATATCAACATTAAACATATATGCACCAAGTGGTATAGTATCCAAATTTCTACAGGAGAAATTATGTGAAATGCAAGAAGAAATAAACAGCAAAACTATACTAGTGAAACGTGTCTCTATCAAAGCTAAACAAATATAACCACAAAATAAACCAAAAAAAAAAAAAAAAGAGAGAAGAAAGAAAGAAGAAGAAAGAGAAAATCAATGAAATAGGCATGCAACTGAAAAAACTAGGAGGGGGGAATAAATTAAAAACCCTCAACTAAATACAAAATTTGATATCCTAAAAGTTAAAGGACAGATTAATAAAGTTGAAAGTAAGAAAATTATTGAACTAATAAGCAAAATTAAAAGTTGGTTTTATGAAAAAAAAACTAACAAAATAGATAAACCTCACCATCAAGGAAGAGGAAATTAAAACAGTAATTAGGAACAATTTTGGCCAATTGTATGTCAATATATCTGATAACCTAAGTGAAATTGATGCATACTTACAAAAATATAGATTGCTCAGGTTAAGAGAAGAGGAAATAAATTATTTAAATAATTCCATTTTAGAAAAAGAAATTGAAAAACGGTATTAATGAATTCCATAAGAAAAATATCTCCAGGGCCAGAGGGATTTACAATTGAATTCTACCAAACATTTAAAAAATTCCAATACTACATAAACTATTTGGAAAAATAAGGGAAGGATTCCTACCAGATTCCTGTTATGACACAGATATGTTGATACTAAACCAAGAAGGGCCAAAACAGAGAAAGAAAATTATAGAACAATTTCCCTAATGAATATTAATGTGAAAATATTAAATAAAATATTAGCAAAGAGATTACAGCAAGTTATCATCAGGCTAATGCACTATAACCAAGTTGGATTTATATCAGGAATTCAGGGATGGTTTAATATTAGGAAAACTATTAGCATAATTGATTATATCAATAACCACCTCATAGAAATCATGATTACATCAATTATTGCAGAAAAAGCTTTTGATGAAATACAACACTCATTCCTATTAAAAACCACTAGAGAATACAGGAATAAATGGAGTTTTTCTTAAACTGATAAGTAGCCTATGTCTTAAACCATCAGCAAGCATTTCATGTAATGGGAATAAACTAGAAGCATTCTCAACAAGATCAAGTGTGAAATAAGGTTGTCTATTATATGCCCTACTACCCAATATTGGACTAAAAATGTTAGCTCTAGCAATAAGAGAAGAAAAATTCCATGGATTTCACACTACAGTAGTGAAATCTGTTTTCTGGGAAAATACATGATGGTAAAAAATTACTATGAATTCAGTAATGTTTTTAAATGAATTTACATTTTTTCAACCACAGGAACATGTATATGGATTTGAAAATTAGTGCAGTCAGTATGTATAGGATACTTTTTTGGCCTGCAGAAAGTTATTATTGCTTATTTATTATGTTGCTTATTTATTATGTAAATATATGCATATTTCAGTGGTATGACATGACAATAAAAATGGCAATGCTTTGACATATACGCATTTGAAAATCTCTTAACTGAATGTTCATGTTTTCCAAGAATGTTCTGTCCACAAGGTAAGAACCATTGGCCTATTGTATTTAATCACTGATAAGTTGTAACTAGAATGAGGTGAACAGGGTATTGCCCTGGGATGCTGAAATTTTTAATGCACTGGATCAATTGTATTCCTTTAGCAGAAGTAAACTACTGAATTTAATGACTGATTCTTGGAGTTTTTTCATCTATTTTTTGTCTTTATTTTGACTAGACCTGTAATTTAATCAGTTTAGGAACTTTCCAGTATTGAACTTCTTCTATTATTGCATGCTGGCACTTTTTGGTGACTTTTTCATCTTGGAGAGTAGTTTGGGACACTGTGTCAGGGGTGGGACTTGAACTCAGAACTTCCAGACTCTGCAGACAGCTTTTTAGATATTATATAACCTTGTTCCCTCTAATATAAATAAGTAATTAAACAAGAAGTTAGCACATATCAAGCACCATTCCTCCCCTGGGTTACTGTGCTGATGAAGTGAGCTGCTCCCTATCCATCCCCAACACCTTCCTTTTTCCATTTCCTTCCTTCCACCATTTCCCTCCATTTAACTGAATTTATCTGGAAAAATCTTGGGCAATAATGGAAAAACACCGGGCTTGGCATCAGGAGGACTTGGATTTGAATCCTGCCTCCAATACTTACTAGCTGTGTGACACTGCGAAAGTCATTTAATGACTCTGAACCTCAGTTTTATTTATCTGTAAAACTAGGAGGTTAGAATTAGTGACCTCCAAGTTTTTTTCCAGCTTTGAACTTAGGACCTTGTAATGGGAAGACCCCTTTCCCATGCTTTTCCAAGATTCCAGAATGACTTAGTACAGCTCTGATCAAAGTCTCTCCCTGAGGCTTTCTCAACCTCCTGCCAGCACCATTTATCCACCCTACAAATATGCCTTCATATGGAAATGAAATAGGATCCATACATGGAGGCTAACCAACAGCAGCTGAGATAAGATGAAAACCCATCTTCTAAACATGAAATCCAGCCAACCTAAGAATTAAACACTGATTCTTTATGAACTGTGATAAAGTCTGTTTTCCCAGTCAGCAACAGTGCCTGTCAGAGCTCTCAGCAAAATCTCAAGACCCAGATTCTTCCAGGCAGAATGTCTCTACAAGATAAAGAGGAGAGGAGGGCAAATAGTAATTTAAGAAAAGCCATAAGTATTGGTTGTGTTTCTAGGTTGTATTTCCAAAAAACCTTGCTGGAAGAAAGTCCTATTATCCTAGATCTGTCTCTGCTAGTTATCCTGCCCATTGCAGGACTCAATCACAACCTGTCTCATATTGCTAGTTCATTGTCTGGTGTGAGTGTATCTTTTGCCATAAGGAAATACTAACATCTTACATTTCTCCTGTGCCCCCAGAACACTTCCACTTCTTTGAATCCTTCTTTGACTATGTCAGCCCTCCTTGTACTCCCTCTCCTTTGAACTCATAACATGAATAATTGTGATTTGTAAAAGCACTTAAGGTATGTTATCTTAGTCTTCACAGAAATCTTTGTATTATATATGTATATATATAATACCATATATATGTATATATGCAATATATAAATATATAATACAATATATTATGTATATTATTATATATGTGTATATACAATTATATACCACATTATATAATATTATTATGATCACAAATAGAACTTTCATTGCCCCCATTTTACAGACAATAAACATGACCCTAAGATGACATGTTTAAGTAAGTGTTACATCAAGACACCAAATTTTTATTATATGATTACTGTTTGTATGTCAGAGGCAGGATCCATACCCCTGATCTAGCTTTCTGAGTATTACAATGAATGTAGTGAATGAGAATATGAATGTATCGAGTGAGTATATGAATATGCTGATGGATGGGCAGATGAATGAATGAATAAAAAGCATTTATAGAATGCTTGTTATAAACCAGATCTAGCTAAGTGCCCAAAAAGCAAAAACAATTAAGGAAAATGGTCATTATCTTATTTGAGTTTATAGTCTGATAAGAGAAACCATTTCATACAGAGAAGCTAATGTTGAAAAGAATATGGGAAGTGTGAAAGCACGGGATGGTGGACTGTGCAAGACCAAGTAAAAGTTCAATAAGGGAAGAGTCCAGGGTTCCCAGGGGCCCAGAAGTTTGAACTCTAGTGAGAAGAGGAATCTAGCTTACAGATGGCCAAGAAGTGGGGCAATGGGCCTGGGCCTGGACAAACTAAGAGAAAAGGCTAACCAATCAGAATCCGGAGTCCAAAGGGCCACATGAGTTACCACTGAATTTTCCAGGACTGCCTCTATTAACAGAGATGTTCTAATTGCATATATTGGGCAGAATAACAGAATTCCAAAGACCGTTAGTTGGAAGACTAGCTTCAAATCCATTTGTCTTCCTTTGCATCTCCCATGCTTAGCACAAGACCTGGCACATAGTATTGATTAATAAATGCTTCTTGATTGACTTAGAATAGGAAGTGTTCACATGTGTTCTAGGACAATAGAAAAGGGAAGGGGGAGAATTATGTGCAAAAAAATCATTAAATATAAACTGAAATCATGTCTGACACTATTTAAAACAAAACATAGCTTCTGATCAAGGCTACACACTGAATGAGATCAAGCAAGAATCCTCTTCCATTGATCTACACCATAAATGCCAGGATCTTGATATCTGCACTGACCAGTTGGGCTTCTGGCAGTCAGGCTGGGCAGAGGAGCTAAGGGGCCTGCCTGGGGCCCTGTAGCTACAGGTCATGAATAGACATGTCTTTCTCCACTTATAGAGGAGAAACCTGATGCTTGATCCACTTGTCATTCTCAGTTCCTTCACCTTTGAAGCTTCACAGTGTGTAAATATTCATCTGTGCACAACTGATGTATAGTTACTATTCCCATACCATAGCAGTTTTATAGTCTCTCTTCAAAGAATGCAAACAGAAGAATAATCCATTTGTACATTTTTTCATTCCTTCCGCTGGTACATGCTGAATGGGAACCATGGATAAGGAACTGTGCTAATTGTTATGGTAGATACAAAGAAATATGAGAAATAACCCCCACCTTCATGAAGCTTACAATCTAGAAGGGATAAGACACTATGAAACACACATTTACCTGAATAGATTTACCTGAATGAATCTACCTGATGTAGTTCCATTTCTAGGTCACTAACTTCTTAGAACAAAGTCAGACATCATCTTTGGCCCTCTTTCTCTTTTTATTATCTCTAAATCTCCCTAATGATCAAACTTCTTTCAAGGTTCCTAATCTTGTGTTTCTTTTGTCAAGTTCCTTCTTCATTGGTCTAGGTTTGAGCTTCCTTATCTATAAAATGAAATGTTTCTTCCAAGCCCAAATTTCTGTCATGTTTTCCAGTTTCCAACCCTATATTCCTTTACAACATCTAGACTATCCTGGGTTTTAGAAATAATATTTATTTAGATGGGAAAAGAAAATATAAGTTCAAGATATTCTCTGGTAAGATAATTTTAAAAGTCTGAGTTGCTTCCAAATTATTAATCAAATATGTTTCTAAAACGTTTTTCTGACCTAGTCCATGAGCAGTATGGTTCCCTCCCAGTCCAGCATCATATCCCCCTAATGTCTTTCTCCATTGGGATCCCAAAATATGGACTATACCTCTGATCCAAGACCATTATACCATAAGTTTGGATATACCCAATACGACTTTTTGTTTCTAGTTTATTCATTGATTTTTAATCCTGAACTCACTCAACCAATCAGGAAGCTGCTTATTATTGGTAGATTTTGGGTCATCTACCTACATTCCTACATAATTGCATAATTAATAAGATATTTCTCCTTCCTCAGTCTAAATCAGGGAGAGGATTATATATATATATATATATATATATATGTGTGTGTGTGTGTGTGTGTGTATATGTATGTATATATATACATACATATATATACACATATATATATGTGTGTGTGTGTGTATATATATATATATATATATATATAAAACCTACCATCCACCAGAGCTTCAGAGAAGCTGATGTGACAGAAGGCAATTTTTATTTGAGCCATGTGACATTTAAACTAATGGGACATTCAACTATCCAACAGGCAAGAATATACATCTAAAGTTCAGTAAAGATTTGAAGGCTATAGATTTGGGAATTATCCATACCTAAGTCATCATAATAAATGAGATTAATGTTAGAGAAAATCCAGAGAGAGAAGAGAAAAAGACCATAAACACAATCTTAAAGAATACCCATGAGAAGAAGGTAGATCCTGAAAACAAAAGAGGGTGAGATCAAAGAGGTGGAAGGAGAATCAGGCAAGTAAAGTGTTAAGGAAGCTAAGGAAGGAAAGAATTTCAAGATGGGACAGGGTCTCAAGAGTCAAATGCTATAGAAAGGTCAAGGAAAATGAAAGCTGAGAAAAGGCCATTGATTTGGGTGATTAGGAGGTGATTGGTGACATTTAAGAGAGGCTTTTCAGTAGTGTAGAGGGGCAGAAGTCAGATAACAAGGAAATAAATGAGAGAGCAAATAAGAGGCAAGCAATGGGTGGTAAGGAGATGGAGCCAAGGAGGACACACTATGTTTTTGATACTTTCAGGAATATAAAACGCCATGGATCTAAAATAGTTAATGAGAATAATTGGGTCATGAAGGTTTTTTTTTCATCTGATCATGTCTGTGGTTAGTAATAGTAACTATAACAATAACAATAAGAGCTAACAGTCAGATATTGCCTAAGCAAAACCTTTTACTGCTATAATCTCAATTGATCTTGACAATAATTTTGGGAGGTTGCAGCTACTTTTATCCCTATTTTGTGAGGAAGAAAATGGAAGTCAGAGAAATTAGTGGTTTGCCCTAAGTGTCTGAGGGAGGCTCTAAATTCAGGTTTTTCTAACTCCAGGTCCAGGTCTATCCATTATGTGGCCTAGGTATCAATAGAAAGGGAGAGAGGCAAAGGCAGATAAATGATGGAGAAAAAGGTTCCAAAGGACACAAGGAAATAGGAGGATAAAAAACATTTGTGAAATTGTTAACTTAGGCAAGAAAGAACACCTCTGCCTTTATCACTCAGCAATCTCTTCCACTTTGATATCCTAAGGCTATGTCCAAATATTTATTGTGGTCATCTAAGAGAGGGTTTCTCAAACTTTTCCATCAGCTACCTCTTTGCATCCAAGAAATTTTAACATGACCCCGGGTATACAGGTATATAAAATAGGTATACAGATCAAACATTTACTGATAATAAATCATAATTTTAAGACCCCTGTATTTGCAATTTAAAAAATTTTATCCAAGGGACTCTTCAAGTCACTGTACCCTCTTTCTCCATAAGTATTTTTCTTTCTTTTTTAAAAAATGATTTTTATTTACAAATCCACATTTTATCCCTACTCACTCTATCTCTAACTAGATGGTAAGCAATCAGATATAGATTATATCTCAACCCTTGCTTTCATTCTGGGTAATTTCAATATTCTCAATGATTGCCTAATTTCCTATTTCATTAACCTTCTCAATTGCTAAAACCTCAATTTCTACCCTTAGTCACTTACAGGGGTAATCACATCTTGGACCCTAACTGCTCTTTTTCCCTTATCTTGAAGTCTGATGTTTTTCTCTCTGATTATAGTCTCTTCTCCTTCCATCTTACCCATTGTGACACTGCTCCCTTGGTTCCTCCATCTTCTCCTAGTACATTTCCCCTGTTTTGGTCTTATTTTTTTCTCCCTTCATAGTCACAACCATATCAGCAAGGAACCATTTTTTTGTCTTGATTCTATCATTCCTTCTGTTAGTCAAACTTTGCCCAGTGTCATCCTCACAATTTGCCTTCTTTCTTCCTAGAAAGTCCTAAAATTTTATTGTGGTCCATTATTTAGTCATGTTCTATAACTCACTGTGATATGACAGGTTTTTTAAACCTATGACTGACTACCAGGCCTTCATGCTATCACTACTGTTGCTATGACATGGATCTATAGAGAACAAGCCTTAAAAGAGTAAAACTCATCTTGGATTTTCCCAACCTAAAGCCTATGATGTGTTGATCATTGAGACATCTCTCCATTAACCCAAGTTCAAAGCCCAGCCATGTCATGCTGCGTTCCACATATCTTTCCTTCCCCCGTTTTCACCTTTTGCTTTGATAAATAAAATAAATCAGACCTGATATCATGTATTTTACAAACTCAGGTCCTGTTTTCTAGCACTTAAAAATGTTCTTGATTTTTAGAAATGAATATTGTGTTGTGTGATGGAGGAAAGGAGAGAAAAAATCAAACAGGGGCACCAAGATGAAAGGAACAACTGGGATGGGATACATAAAAGAGGAAAAGGACTAGAACCTGAAAAATCGTGTAAATCATCAAGCTACCATTCAACATATTTGAGGCAGCTTGATATGTTGTATTTTTGGATTTGGATTAAGGAAACATATTGGGAAGCCAACATAATTTATTTAATAATAGGTATTCTAATAGACTTGTTAGAGAAAGAATTATCCACATCCAGAGAAAGTGCTATGGAGACTGAATGTGGATCAAAGCATAGTATTTTCACCTTTAGTTGTTGTGGTGGTTTGTTGTTGTTGTTGTTGTTTTTGCTTGTTGTTTTTCCTGTCTCATGCTTTTTTTTCTATTTTGATCTGATTTTTTATGCAGAATTATGAAATATGTTTATAAAGTTGAACATGTTTAGCCTATATTGGATTGTTTGCTGTCTTGGGGGGGAAGGGAGGAAAAGAGGGAGAAAAATCTGGAACACAAGGTTTTACAAAGGTGAATGCTGAAAACTATCTTTTAATGTATTTGTAATAGTATTTATAAATATTATTAAAATTTTAAAAAAGAAAAAAGTAGATGTACCAGACTAAACATATATCCTTGTGGATAGCACAGATCAGGAAGATATCATAGATGTAATATATTTAGATTCCAGTGGAACATTTGGCAAAATATTTCATTCTATCCTTACGAAGACAAGTACAATTTGTACTAGAATAAATAAAAGAACCTACCATGTGACAATCATTGCACAAAATGTTGGGGATACCAATACAAAAGCTAAAACATTCCCTGAATTAAAAGAATTTTCATCCTAATAGGACAATACAACATACAGAGGGAATTGGAAAGGGAATGGCTCTCTGATGGAAAGTTATAAGAATGATCATTTAAGCTATAGGAGAAGAGTTTGGTCTGCCCTTTGCAAAGGCAATAAAAAAAGCTGAATTGATTTTGATTCTAGAACTTGAGGAGGGTAGAACATATATATGATAACAAGAGAACAGGCAGTAAAATGAAACATGTCTTGAGCCTGACTGAAATAGTAGAAGGTGGTGTTTGTTATTCAGTTGATTATTCTTGAATGACTCTATATGATGCCATTTGGGGTTTCCTTGGCAGAGACACTAGAGTGGTCTGCCATTTCCTTCTCCAGGTTATTTTACAGATAAGGAAAAGGAGGCAAACAGGGTGAAGTGATGTGCCCAGAGTCACACAGCTATTAAGTGTTGGAGGGCAGATTTGAACTAAGATCCTCCTAGCTTCACTCTATTCACTATCACTTAGCTGTCAGTTGAGACACTTACTAATCAGAACAATGGAAGTCCTAAGGCAGAAGTTTTGGCGGTGAAAGGGACAAATTTCCCTTCAGGGAAGCATCTATGGTCTCTTTGTCAAAGTGTCGAACAAGAAAATGGCTTGTAACTAAAGGGACATTGTGAGCATGCTTATTGATTTCTTATAATCATTGGATCATTAGTCCTACCTATATAGCCATCCCTCTGGGAAAGTTGGCAGGGGAAAACAGAGGAAAGGTTGAGATTTTGACATCATAGAGTCTTATCTAAAATATCAGTTCTGAAATGAAAACTCATGATTGATTCCAAGAGTAACTTCTATACACTCTAAAGTAAACACTATCTTCACAACAGTAATATCATTTTAGGATTGATAGACATTCTTAGAATACATTATAGAGAAATAAAAAAATCTACAGAAATACTTTTGGGGAAAAAGCCATCGTTTTGCTGAGAAATAGTAAAGGTTGAAAACAAATATATACTACTGGATTTGTCCACAATAACCAGTAGTGTGTTGATACATGTTTAACAACCAGTTCTTTTCCTTTTCCTTTCCCACCCCAAATATACCTACACATTCTTTTAAAGTTCAATCTGAGTTGTTAACATTTTTTCCATCACTTTCTTAAGTTGGGACGATCAACAAACAATAAATTGAGGTTTGATTTATATCATTTGCAATTTCCAAAGTATTAATATCAACTACAGCTGACTATAACTGCAGGTCCTTTACCTCCAAAACAGAGTCCATTGCCAAGATCCAGGGATGAAATGAAAAGGTCTTTGTAGGGTCACATCCATATGAACTCAGACAAAATGCTGTCAAGGAAGCATCAAACAAATGTTTGAGACATAGGAATTAGTGAGGAGAGAGAGACAGCTCTGTGGTGACAATTCAGGATAGGGTCATTAGTACCAGAACCTCCAAAAGAGCTCTTCTTCATGAGCCTAAATGTCATGATTAGTGTAGATTATGCAAGGAAATAGTAGAAACTATACAATTACTGCAGGCTGTAAAAATTTGTTATTTAACAAAAACCTCTTAAAACCGGGTATCCAGAATTGTACACCAGAATCTATCTTTCCTGAGTATATAGGTAACAAACCCCAATATAAGAAAAACTGACCAAAGTATCCCAGAGAACTCAAATAATAAACTATCTGGACCACTGTCACAGAACAAAATATAGCCCACCATTTCCCAAGCATAATAAACATTGATCTTTAAAGAATCCAGAACAATATTTTTAAATAAATGTCATCATAGCACTACACACGATCTTCAAACTGAAAGGAATAAAAACCATTTCTAAGTAAACCTGGACAAGGAGATAAAAATCATGTGGATACAAGGGGAGGTACATATCATTCCTGCTATCTTGTCTGCTCCTGGAATTGTTCTGAGAATGCTTTTTGTGAGCCTCCATTGGATGAGATTAAATCCCAATACTTCAGTGCAGTAGACTAGAATTTTACATATTAGATAATAATAGCAGGAAAGAGACTTGTCCTATGATTATTTATAACTAAATCCCATCAGAAGATGCCATAATATAACAGCTCCCTTCATTACCAAAAAAAGCTGACATTTATATAGTACTGGAATAATGCTTTATATAAATAATTTTACTTAAACCTCATAATCAACTTGTGAATTAAGTACTGCTGATATTATTGTCCCCATTTTACAGATTACTAAAGTGAAATTAGTGAAGATAAATAAATCACCTGGGATCACAGAGCTAGAGAGTATCAGAGGTAAATCCTGATCTTCCTAAATCAAAGACCAATATTCTATTGGGAAATGTAGAAAAGAACCTCTCCAAGACCTTGAAAGATACAAGAGATTTGAACTTTGATTCTTGAACTGACAGAGACTTATCAGTTTTCTTTGTTCATGATATCCCTACTGAGCCATAAGACATGGGAACAGACTGAGAAAAGTGTTATTCATTCAAGGCTATAAGTTTAAAGAGTAAGTGCCTGTAAGACTTCACATAATAAAATGTTAATTGAACTTAGCTGAAAAAATGCCATTTGGATAATGTGTTTTGTCTTCAGCAAATCTGTAACAGTAATGGAATCAAGACCGAATGAGGAGCTACAAAGAAATGAGAGCTGAGATTTTGGGAAACTTCACTATTCTCATTAAACTAAGCCCCCTTAGAAAATAGCAATTCAGTCTTTAATCTCATCAGATTTTTGAATTCTTATGTGATCTCATGGGAGAGGAATATGACACCCTAGACTCAGTTTCAGCATTTTGTCTCAAAAGTCTATACCATGAAATTTCTATTCATCCGAGAAGGAAAACCATACACACTTGTGTTTAATTGTCTTGTCCCATTGCATAGGATTTATTTCTTCAGTTGATTAGACTTGGATAAGTGGGAGTTCATTCAGTTTCCAATAATCATCTGCCAGTATTCCCAGGATTTCACTGCTTCTATATTTTAGTATCCAGAGCTCTTTTGGCTCAGAGTCCCAAGAGCTAACTAGTGAATGAGCCCTAAAGCTACTAAAGTAGGGACAGATAAATCAGAGGGGAGACCATAACAATGCAAACCTCTCTCATCCAGCCAGCCATCTTTAGGTCTGCTAGAGCTTTGATGAGTGGGTAAAGTGGAGAACTGTGATGATGTGGGGGAGCAGGAATGCTTTCCTGTAAGGGTCCCCCCTCTCAACACTTAGCACCTTATATACATAAATATCTTCATGAACTTACTTTGGTTTTACCTTTCTATATATTTTGTATTTACTAAATTAAATACATGTTTTCTCCCTCACTAATAGAATTTAAGCTCCTTGAAGACAGGAACTGTTTTCATTTTTGCCTTTGTATTGAATGCACATAACACAGGACCTGAATGGGTATTGAATAAGTGAGCACACTAATGAAGCAAATTTTGGGAGACCCATCTAGGCATGGTGGTGTTGTGCCACAGTTTCCTTTTATTGTCCTGCCTTGGTTTCCCTAATTGTCCTGCCTCAGTTTCCCTAAATTATCCTGCTTCAGTTTCCCTAAATTGTTCTACCTCAGTTCCTTGAATTGTTCTGCCTCAATCCCCCTGGTTGCAACTCCCCCAATGATCACATTAGAACTGATATAACTTAGGGCTGGTTACTCTAAGGTAATAAATTGTAAATGTGTAAACTCAAGATAAGGAGGAGTTCAGACTTTCTAGCTCCTAAGTCCTCTTGGTTTATCTGAATTTATGGTCCTACCCCCCAACCTGTCAGAACTGGATTTATAGTCTGTTTCTTGGAAATTTCCACTCTCAGTGTTCTGACTCCATGCCTGCCTTAGTCAACCCTGGTTGCTTAGAGCCACGTGTATATATTTCATGGAAAAGTCGCATTTGCAGCTGGATTCTTTGAGACAAAATTCTGATTCAGCCCCGAGACCAAAAATGGATCCTTTTGGTCCCAGCAAATCTCTCCCTCTCAGAAATCCAAATAAAATATTAAAAACTCTCTAATCTTTATCTTGTCTCAGTTTCTCCAGCATTACATTGGCATGCTGGGAAATGTTAACAACTAGCTCTCCTGCCACCCCCAAAAATGTCTGCACAACACTCTTAAGTTTACTCTGAAGTATTAAAATTTCCTTTGCAATCAACCAAACAATAAATCAAGCATTGATTTTTAGTATTTGCTAATCATTGAGGTATAAATTACACACAGCATGATTTTACTTCATCACAATCATAAGCCACAAGTTGTTTGTTCATTCCCCAATTGATGAGTATCCCTTCAATTTCTAACTCTTTGCTACTTCAAAAAGAGCTGCCATCAATATTGTTCTACATATAAGTTCTTTTCCTTTGATCTCTTTGGGATATAATTTAATGGAGTCCTTTCTGATTCAAAGGTTCAAAGTGATGTTGCTGGTTCACAGTTTTATAGCTCTTTGGACATTGTTCTAAATTATTCTCTAAAATGGTTGGAGCAGTTAACAATTATAACACCAGTGCATTAATGCACCTATTTTCCCCTATTTCCTCCAACATCTGTCCTATCTGATAAGACTACAGATAGCTTTGATTTCTTCACTTGAAAACTGTTGGGGAATGGTTCCTATTTTCATAAATTTGACTCAAAATCTAAATATTTAAAAAATATGGCCTTAATCAAAGATAGTTACTATAAAAAATTTGTATTACTTCATTGTCTGTTGTACCATTAAACAAAATGTAATTTCCTTGATAATCTCTTTTAATTAAGTCTATTTTGCTTTTGTTTTGTCTGAGATCATATAGGAAAATGAACAATAACTTAAATGAGTTCCTTATGATTTTTCTTTTACATTTAGCTTTTTATTCTTGAATGTAAAATTTTCTATTCAGCTGTTTTTTTTTTCCACCAGGAATCATTGAAAGTCTTCTACATCATTAAAAATCTATTTTCTTCAATGTAGGGTAATGCTCAGTTTTATCGCATAGGGATTTCTTTTTTTTTTTTTTTTTTTTTTTTAATTTAATAGCCTTTTATTTACAGGATATATACATGGGTAACTTTACAGCATTAACAATTGCCAAACCTCTTGTTCCAATTTTTCACCTCTTACCCCCCCACCCCCTCCCCTAAATGGCAGGATGACCAGTAGATGTTAAATATATTAAAATATAACTTAGATACATAATAAGTATACATGACCAAAACATTATTTTGCTGTACAAAAAGAATCAGACTCTGAATTATTGTACAATTAGCTTGTAGAAGGAAATCAAAATGCAGGTGTGCATAAATATAGGGATTGGGAATTCAATGTAATGGTTTTAGTCATCCCCAGAGTTCTTTTTCTGGGTATAGCTGGTTCAGTTCATTACTGCTCCATTAGAAATGATTTGGTTGATCTTGTTGCTGAGGATGGCCTGATCCATCAGAACTGGTCATCATCTAGTATTGTTGTTGAAGTATATAATGATCTCCTGGTCCTGCTCATTTCACTCAGCATCAGTTCGTGTAAGTCTCTCCAGGCCTTTCTGAAATCATCCTGTTGGTCATTTCTTACAGAACAGTAATATTCCATAATTTTCATATACCACAATTTATTCAGCCATTCTCCAACTGATGGACATCCATTCAGTTTCCAGTTTCTAGCCACTAAAAAAGGGCTGCCACAAACATTCGTGCACATACAGGTCCCTTTCCCTTCTTTATAATCTCTTTGGGATATAATCCCAGTAGTAACACTGCTGGATCAAAGGGTATGCACAGTTTGATAACTTTTTGAGCATAGTTCCAAACTACTCTCCAAAATGGTTGGATTCGTTCACAACTCCACCAACAATGAATTAATGTCCCAGTTTTCCCACATCCCTCCAACAATCATCATTATTTTTCCTGTCATTTTAGCCAATCTGACAGGTGTGTAGTGGTATCTTAGAGTTGTCTTAATTTGCATTTCTCTGATTAATAATGACTTGGAGCATCTTTTCATATGACTAGAAATAGTTTCAATTTCTTCATCTGAGAATTGTCTGTTTCTTTTCTTTTGACCATTTTTCAATTGGAGAATGGCTTGATTTTTATAAATTAGAGTTAATTCTCTATATATTTTGGAAATGAGGCCTTTATCAGAACCTTTGACTGTAAAAATATTTTCCCAGTTTATTGCTTCCCTTCTAATCTTGTCTGCATTAGATTTGTTTGTACAAAAACTTTTCAGTTTGGTATAATCAAAATTTTCTATTTTGTGGTCAGTAATGATCTCTAGTTCTGCTTTGGTCATAAAGACCTTCCCCTTCCACAGGTCTGAGATGTAAACTATCCTATGTTCCTCTAATTTATTAATGATTTCATTCTTTATGCCTAGGTCATGAACCCATTTTGACCTTATCTTGGTGTACGGCGTTAAGGTATGGATCAATGCCTAGTTTCTGCCATATTAGTTTCCAATTTTCCCAGCAATTTTTATCAAACAGTAAGTTCTTATCCCAAAAGCTGGGATCTTTGGGTTTGTCAAAGACTAGGTTGCTATATTTGTTGACTGTTTTATCCCTTGAACCTACTCTATTCCACTGATCAACTAATCTATTCCTTAGCCAATACCAAATAGTTTTGGTAACTGCTGCTCTATAATATAATTTTAGATCTGGTACAGCTTAGCCACCATCATTTGATTTTTTTTTCATTAATTCCTTGAAATTCTTGACCTTTTGTTTTTCCATATGAACTTTGTTGTTATTTTTTCTAGGTCATTAAAATAGTTTTTTGGGAGTCTGATTGGTATAGCGCTAAATAAATAGATTAGTTTAGGTAATATTGTCATCTTTATTATATTTGCTCGCCCTATCCAAGAGCATTTAATATTTTTCCAATTGGTTAGATCAGACTTAATTTGTGTGAAAAGTGGTCTGTAATTTTGCTCATAAAGTTTCTGATTTTCCCTTGGCAG
Organism: Sarcophilus harrisii; assembly: GCF_902635505.1. Lineage (NCBI taxonomy): Eukaryota > Metazoa > Chordata > Mammalia > Dasyuromorphia > Dasyuridae > Sarcophilus > Sarcophilus harrisii. The sequence continues at coordinate 250,499,366 of NC_045430.1, forward strand.
ATAGATTCCTAAATATTTTATATTATCAGTAGTTACTTTAAATGGAATTTCTCTTTGTAACTCTGACTGTTGGATTTTGTTAGTGATATATAAGAATGCTGATGACTTATGTGGGTTTATTTATAACCAGCAACTTTGCTAAAGTTGTGGATTATTTCTAATAACTTTTTAGCAGAATCTCTGGGGTTCTCTAAGTATACCATCATGTCATCGGCAAAGAGTGATAATTTGGCTTCCTCATTGCCTATTCTTATTCCTTTAATCTCTTTCTCAGCTCTTATTGCTATAGCTAGCGTTTCTAATACAATATTAAATAGTAACGGTGATAGTGGGCAACCTTGTTTCACTCCAGATCTTATTGGGAATGGTTGCAGTTTGTCTCCATTACATATGATGCTTACTGATGGTTTTAAATAGATGCTGCTGATTATTTTAAGGAAAAGTCATTTATTCCTATACTCTCAAGTGTTTTAATAGGAATGGATGTTGGATTTTATCAAATGCTTTTTCTGCATCTATTGAGATGATCATATGGTTTTGTTAATTTGGTTATTAACATGGCCAATTATATTGATAGTTTTCCTAATATTGAACCAGCCCTGCATTCCTGGTATAAATCCTACTTGATCATAGTGTATTATCTTGGAGATGATTTTCTGTAGTCTTTTGCTAATATCTTATTTAAGATTTTAGCATCAATATTCATTAGGGAGATTGGTCTATATTTTTCTTTCTCTGTTTTCAGCCTACCTGGTTTAGGTATCAGTACCATGTCTGTGTCATAGAAGGAATTTGGTAGGACTCCTTCATTCCCTATTTTATCAAATAATTTATATAGCATTGGGGCCAATTGTTCTTTAAATGTTTGGTAAAATTCACATGTAAATCCATCTGGTCCTGGGGATTTTTCTTAGGAGTTGTTTAATTGCCTGTTCTATTTCTTTTCTGAAATGGGACTATTCAAGCAATTTACTTCCTCCTCTGTTAGTCTGGGAAGTCTATATTTTTGGAGGTAGTCATCCATTTCACTTAGGTTATCAAATTTATTGGCATAAAGTTGAGCAAAATAACTCCTTATTATTTCTCTAATTTCCTCTTCCTTGGTGGAAAGTTCTCCTTTTCATTTTTAAGACTACTAATTTCATTTTCCTCCTCCTTTTTCTAATCAGATTTACCAAAGGCTTATCTATTTTATTGGCTTTTCATAGAACCAACTCTTAGTTTTATTAATTAGTTCAATAGATTTTTACTTTCAATATTTTAATTTCTCCTTTTAATTTTAGAATTTCCAATTTAGTATTTGATTGGGGGTTTTTAATTTGGTCTTTTTATTTTTTAGTTGCAAGCCCAATTCATTAATCTTTTCTTTCTCTGTTTTATTCAAGTAAGCCTCTAAGGATATAAAATTCCTCTTATTACCGTTTTGGCTGCATCCCACAAATTTTGAGTATGATGTCTCATCATTGTCATTATCTTGAGTGAAATTATTAATTGTATCTATAATTTGCTGCTTCACCCAATCATTCTTTAAGATGAGATTGTTTAGTTTCCAATTACTTTTGGTCTATTTCCCCCTAATTTTTTGTTGAATGTAGTTTTTATTGCATCATGATCTGAAAAGAAAGCATTTACTATTTCTGCTTTCTTGCATTTAATTTTGAGGTCTTTATGTCCTAATATATGGTCAATTTTTGAATAGGTTCCATGAACTGCTGAGAAGAAAGTATATTCCCTTCTATCTCCATTCAATTTTCTCCAAAGATCCAACATACCTAATTTTTCTAATATTCTGTTTACTTCTTTAATTTCTTTCTTATTTGTTTTGTGGTTTGATTTGTCTAATTCTGAGAGTGCAAGGTTGAGATCTCCTACTATTACAGTTTTGTTGTCTATTTCTTCTTGCAACTCTCTTAACTTCTCCTTTAGGAAGCTGAGTGCCATACCACTTGGTGCATATATGTTTAATATTGATATTGCTTCGTTGTTTATGCTACCTTTAGCAGGATGTAGTTTCCTTCCTTATCTCTTTTAATTAGATCAATTTTTACTTTTGCTTGATCTGAGATAAGGATGGCTACCCCTGCTTTTTTGACTTCACCTGAAGCATAATAGATTTTGCTCCAGCCTTTACCTTTACTCTATATGTATCCCCTGCTTTAAATGTGTTTCTTGTAAACAACATATTGTAGGGTTCTGACTTTTGATCCAGTCTGCTATCTGCCTCCTCTTTATGGGGAGTTCATCCCATTCACATTTACGGTTAGAATTACTAAATCTGTATTTCCTGCCATCCTAATAACCCCAGATTGTGCTTTACTTATTCTTGCCTCCCCAACCTCTTTCCCCTTTTAAACTTTATGTACCCCTCTTGTATCACGATACTTATCCTCTTTATAATCCCTCCCTCCCCCTTTGAGTCTTTCCCCTTCCTTCCCTTATTACTCTTTTCTTTTCCCTTTTCCTCTCCCCGTTTTTAATGAGGCAAGAGAGAATTTTCTCTAAAACAAATGTCAATTATTTTTCCTTTGAGCCAACTCTGATGAGAGTAAGATTCACACAATGTTCCTCCCCCTCTCTAAATTCCCTCAGATATGATAAGTTTCCTTAGCCTCTTTGTGGGATGTGGTTTCCCTCTTTTTATCCCTCCTTCCCACCTTATTCTGCCATCATCCCTTTTCCATATCTACTTCCTTTTTTATGTTATATCAAGTACTATCAAATTTTACATGTATTTTTTTGTATATCCTCAACAGAAATATAATTCTCAAGAGTTATTTTTACCTTTTCTGCATCTCTTGAGTTCTATTCTTGGAGATCAAATTTTTGTTTAATTCTGGTTTTTCTTCAGAAACAAATGGAATTCATTTGTTTCATTAAATGTCCATCTTCTTCCCTGGAAGAAAATGCTCAGCTTAGCTGGGTAGTTTATTCTTGGCTGCATCCCAAGTTCTTGTGCCTTTCGGAATATCATATTCCAGGCCCTTCTTTCCTTTAATGTAGAGGCAGCCAGATCCTGGGTGATCCTTATTGTGGCACCTCGGTATTTAAATGGTTTTTTTTTGGCTGCTTGTAAAATTTTTTCCTTAATCTGATAGTTCTGAAATTTTGCCACAATATTCCTTGGGGTTTTTATTTTAGGGTTTCTTTCAGAAGGTGTTCGATGAATTCTTTCAATGCCTATTTTACCTTCTGATTCTATTACATCTGGGCAGTTCTCTTTGATGATTTCTTGTAAAATAGTATCTAGGCTCTTTTTTTCATCATAGTTTTCAGAAAGTCCAATAATCCTCAGATTATCTCTCCTAGATCTATTTTCCAAGTCTGTCGTTTTTGCAAGTAGATAATTCATGGTTTTTTCCAGTTTGTCATTTTTTTGTTTTTGCTTGACTGATTCTTGCTGTCTCAATGAATCATTAGTTTCAATTTGTTCAGTTCTAATTTTTAAAGAATTATTTTCTTCATTAGCTTTTTTTACTTCTTTCTGTATATGTCCAATTGAGTTTTTGAATGTATTGTTTTGGTCTGTGGAATTTTTTTCCATTTCACTAATTTTTTTTTTTAGTGAATTATTTTCTTTTTCCAATTCACAGATCCTACTTTCTTGCGTGTTCTTTGTCTTTTCCAATTCACAGATCCTACTTTCTAGTGAATTCTTTATTTTTTCCAATTCACAATTCTTACTTTCCTGTGATTTTTTTTTTTTTCCAATTCACCAATTTGCACTTCCTGGGAATTTTTTAACTTTTCCAATTCGTATTTCAGGAAGTTGTTGCTCTCTTGTAAGGCTTCTCTTTCCTTTCCCCATTTATCTTCTAACTCTCTTTTGAGACTTTTAATGGTCTCTTCTATGAGAGCATTATGTAAAGGAGGACAGTCTGATGCATTTTTGCTGTTTGAGGTCTCTTCAGGTTTGCTGACCTGCTCTTTTTCTGCATAGAAGCTGTCGATTGTTCTTTTCATCTTTTTATTCATGTTTTAAAGCCTTTAGGGTAGGTCTCCTAGGCAAGGGGGTTACCAGCTTCCTCTGCAGAGCAGGGAAAGATGTAAACCGATTTCTGGCTCCGAGGTATGGGAGTGCTCTGAGTGAGAGTTTTCCCTTCCCCCAACAGGAGGTGGATTCAGCACTGGCCGAGCTATCAAACGGCTTAGTAGGGCTGAGTGGATTATCGATTGCCCTCGCTAGAGACTAAGTGGTGAAAGTGTCACTGCCCCAGGCCGGAGCCTCTTGTGGGACTGTGAGTATTAGCAGCTGACCGCAGACCGCAGACCGCCCGGAACTCTGCCCCAGTGTCTCTGCCCAATGCAAATCGGCCCTGGAAAGCTCTATGGCCCCAAGCCGAGCTCCCCACTGCGCAGATTGGAGGCTAACCCGGGCTGCGTCCTCCTGCCGTGCAGGATCACAACTGCCCCAAGGAAAAGCCCGTACTGCGGGTTGGGGCTGCGCACTTATGCTGAGATCTGTGCCTTCACCCTCTGTTTGAGACTCTCCTCGGAACCTAATTTCTCTCCCAGTCTGCGCCGATCTCCCCCCTGGCCCCGGAACCAACCTTTTTGGCAGGACTGCAGATTTTCTTCGCGTGATTTGTTCTACTTCTTATCTTTCCGAGTTGATACATGTCAAGACTATTTTTGAGGCTCGATATAATATTGGTAACGAGGGTAAGAGAAGAGCTTAGAAAGTCGCGTGTGTCTTCTCCGCCATCTTGGCTCCGCCCCCCTTCCGCATAGGGATTTCTTGATTGTAGTCCTAGTTCCTTTGTTTTCCAGAATATCATATGCCATGCCCTCTTAACATGGAAGCTGCTAAGCCTTGTGTGATTCTGACTGAGACTCCACAATTCATTCTGATTACTTTAAGTATTTTTTCTCTTTGACCTGGGGGCTCTGGAATATGGTGCTAATATTCCTGAATTTTCATTTGGGGATCTCTTTCAGTAGGTGATCAGTGAATTCTTCTATTTCTATTTTGAATCTAAGATAACAGCATAGTTTTCTTTTATAATTTCTTGAAATAAGATGTTGAGATTTTTTTATAATGGCTTTCTAGTAGTATGATAATTCTTAAATTATCTATTTTCTACCTCAATTATTTTTCCAATAAATATTTCATTTTTTCTATTTTTTTCATTTTTTTGGACATAGTTTTAGTATTTCTTGATGTCTCATGGAGTCATTAGCTCACAGATGTCCAATTTGAATTTTTAAGGAAGGATTTTCTTCAGTGAGGTTTTGTATCTTTTTTCCAATTTTTCCCCAAGTCTGTCTTTTTAAGGTTTTTTTTTTCCAGTGAATTTTTGTACCTTTTTTGTGGCTGTTATTTTTTCAGCTGTGTTACTCTCCACAACCAGTTTTGGGGTTTTCTGAGAAAAGATACTATAGTGGTTTGTCATTGCCTTATCTAGCTCATTTTCAGATGAGGAACTGAAGCAAACAGGATGAAGTGACTTGACAAGGGTCACACAGCAAGTGTCTGAGGCCGATTTGAATTCAGAAAACTGAATCTTCCCAATTTTAAGTCCAGTGCTTTAATCCCTTGTGCCAAGGACAATTCTGCTTTTTAAGATATTTTCTTCACTGTTTTTGTGCCTCTTTACTAAGCTGTTAATTCTCTTTTCATAATTTTCTTACATCACTCTCATTTCTTCCTATACAACTCATCTCTTCCTTTAACTCTTACAAGAAGTCCTGCTGGTCTTGGGTTCAATTAGAATTTTTTCTTTGAAGTTTTAATTTTAATTAAAATTATTCTGAATTTGTACCTTGGACTTCCCTCCCCCTATAATAGTCAAATTATGGTCAAATTCTTTTTTGTTTGTTCATTTTCCAACCTATTTCTTGAATTTGAACTTTATGTTAAAGTAGGACTCATCTCACCTTTGGGTAGGGAGGGCTTGCCTCAAGTTTCAGGCTTTTCCATGCTGCTTTTTCCATTGCTAGCTCTTGGGGTCTGCAAGTTTTCAGAGCTTCCAGGTGTTGATATGAGGACAAAGTTGAAATACATAAAATCTCCAGCAATAACATTGGGAAGCCTGAGGAGGAATTTGGTGACATTTTCCAGACAAGTAAAAATATAAATATGCTTTTGAGATTTTGTAACTATCTGCAAAGGCAGGCATTAGAGATAAGCATTCCACAACATCAAATGAAGCACAAGGAGACTACCCAGAGAGACATCATGGTATCTAAGGAGCTGACCTTGGAGGCAGTAAGACTCAAATTCAAAATTATGGACAAATCTGCACTCAGAGAGAGGACAGTGGGAACTGAATGTATAGAACAACATAGAATTTTTACTCTTTTTGTTGTTGTTTGCTTGCATTTGGTTTTCTTTCTCATTATTTTTCCCTTTTGAATCTGATTTTTCTTGTGCAGCATGATATTTGTGAAAATATGTATAGAGGAATTGCAGATGTTTAACATATATTGGATCATGCCAACTGGGGGAAAGGGAGGGAAAAATAGAACACAAGGTTTTGTAGGGGTAAATGACAAAAATTATCCATATATATATTTTAAAAATAAAAAGCTATGATTTTTTAAAAATCTACCATCTCTATCATAGAATTTCTCTGTCATAGATCTGGTTCAGTTACTCTTCCAATTGGGGTCACATAATTAGGAAGTATTAAGTGTCTGAGGCCAGATTTGAACTTAGGTCTTCCTGACTTCAGGGCTGGTGCTCTATTCACTGTGCCACCTAGCTGCCCCTGGTTTTGTTTTTTAATGCAATTTCTACTTCCTCATGCGACAGAAATCAAATTATTAGATTCCAAATGTTATGACTCCCTTCCCATTAATGGAAAAAAAATAATTTGTTGTAAAAGTTTTTCTCAAATGTTGTCTATTTGTTGTACTTCGAGTTTGTCCCTTAAAAGATTTCTGTATGATCTGGCTTAATTGCATCTCTCATCAAGTCTTCTTAAAATATATTTTCTTTCATTATTATTTATATTTCTCATAACATTCAACCATTATCTTGTATAGTATTTTACAAAAATAGTTTATATACTAAACTAGTATTGCTCTTGGCTGTCATATCTTGCTATTTGATAAAAAGATTAAATATTTGCTATCTGAGGAATAAAAGTATGGGCAAGTATCTTAAGCTCTCAGATTTCCAGATAATTCCCCAAAACTGTAAGTGATAAGAGAATTGCTGACTTGCACTGGTGAAAGAATTCATCCATCACCACCAACACTTAAAAAAATTTTGGTCTAGGCAAAAAAAAAAAAAAAAAAAAAAACAAAAAACCCAGCATCTATCCTATACCCAAGAGAGACTGTCAAAAATCCAAGCATATATATGGATAAGCAAGAACACTAGTGGAGAAGACCAATACGCAGGTCCATCTATCCCATCTCTCCTGTCATTAAGAATCATAAAAGAGCTGAAGGGGACCTTGTATATCATATGAGCCTTCTCATTTCCCTGTCCCCTTGTCATCTTAAAGATGAGAAAGCTGGAATACAGAGAAGACTTTCCCAGCATCACAAAGCTGGTTACTTGTGACATCAAGACTAAAATTTAGGTTTCTTGACTCTAGTGCTTTGTCATCGGCTGTTGCGATACGGGAGCCACCTGCCAGTGGCTGCTGGATCTGTAGAAAGGATCTTTTCTTGTCAGTGGATGATGATGATGATGATGATGATGATGATGATGATGATGATGATGATACAAGGAGACTGAGAGGCAGTTGCTGTTCTCTGACCTCTTTCCTCTTGCCTCCAATTTATTTCATTCCCAGTCCACAGGGAACATCTGCAAAGGCTGCTTTGCAATTCCTTCAAGTGTTTTGATTCACAGCTATGGAAGCTCTCAGAGAATTGATCTGCCCTTTCACTTAGGCATGATCCTTAACAAACCCCAGTCCTTCTCTTTAACACTCTTTCTTCCATCCTTAGAGCATCTCCTTCAGATACAACTGCCTCTGCTTTGTTCCTTCCTTCTCCTAGAAACCTTGCTCTTAGAAAAAGATTGAGAACTAGAAAGTTAAAGATTATCTAATCTATATTCATAGATGGATAAGACCTTAGAAAACATTTATGCCAACTTCTCCTTTTACATGTTAAGGTAAACTGATGCTCAGAAAGATCAAGTGACTTGTCGAAAGCCACTTGTGTAGTGAAATTTATAGTGACAGGATGTGAATAAATCTTCTAATTACAAATCCAGCATTCTTTCCACATCATCATACTACCACATGGCATGAATAGCATTATACAGATAAAACAGATAGTAATGAACAGAGAAGAGATTTAAGCCCCAATCTTCCCATTCCAATTCCAGCATTCTTTACACAATATCAATCATTTACTTTTCAGTATAAATTTGAGCAAGTGTCCTATCTCCTAAATTATGTTGGTTATGCATTTTAAACCATATTTCTCTCTCTCTCTCTCTCTCTCTCTCTCTCTCTCTCTCTCTCTCTCTCTCTCTGTGTGTGTGTGTGTGTGTGTGTGTGTGTGTGTGTGTAAAATGTGCTTTCTATTAAAGGAATATGAGTAAAAAGGAATCTTAGTTTTAAAAAAGGGAAGGAAGCGATCCTTTGTAAAGAAAATAGACTTAACAGTGGTTTTGAAATTTCATTATGTAGAAAGAGGCCAATTATTTGATGTATACTAAAGGCCTTCCTGGACTTTTCTAGGGGGTCTACATTCCTGGGTTTCTGGCTTTTCCTTACTAGGACCATGTCCCCTTCTAGGGCAACATGGATGGTATTGCATTGTGTGATACTGTGAAATTAATGCAGATATTATTAAAAAATTACAAAATGGGAAGAATCTGATATTTGATTTGGGGAGGCAAGGCTGAGCATAATTTGGGATGTTTTGTCATACTTAAGACTAAGACATTGCTATTGAAAATGTCATCTCAAGTTGCAACACACTAAGAAAAATCTAGCAATTTAGTATATTCAGTTCCCAAAGGAACATTAATTCTACCTATAGAAGAGAATCCCACAATAGTGTCCACTATGATTAAAACCTTTTCATCTCAGAAGAGCAGAAGAGCGAAATTTATAATGTAGATAAACATTTCCTGAACTGACATTTGACTCCAATACCTCATTATGGCCCAGAAATTACTCTGAAGTTCTCAGAGATTATAACAGCATAATGTCCTCTGTGGTAGGGCCTGAAAATCTGAGATGGCTTTAGTTATACACCTGATGATGAGCTTGTATGTCTTTCATATGGATACCAGCACAGAAAGACTTAGTATTAGGAGCCCAGCCATCACATGATGAATTTTTTGGCCACAATGCCTCAAGAAGACCATCTACTCAGGTATATGGGGACAGTTATCTCCATTAGTTGAGAAAGGATTCACATCAATAAAATTATGAGTTTTAAGATTGAAGAGGGAAGCAACATAATAAAATAGAAAAAAGTCTCTGGAGCTAAAGGTTCATATTTTCCCTTTGACAATTACTCCATCTGTGACCTCAAGCTAGTCTCTTAATAATCCCATGATTCAGCTTCTTCATCTATAAAATGAGAAGGCTGGACAGGATGGCCATTTAAGTCCCTTCTCGCTCTATAGATCTATGAACCTGTGATTCTTTCCAATGAAAAGCTGTAAATCAAAGAAAAATGATAGGAATGAGTTAGGCATCTTTCCAGGCTGAGTTTCCCTACAACTTATTCCTTAAAAAATTAAACACCAATTTTAGGAATGAAATCTCAGTCTGCTGCTCCAACTAGAGAAAATAAATTAGCTCATTGATCTTGTAGCCAAAATGATAACTCATCATTAGTCTTTTCCAGGAATAGTGTGTTGTCCTGAAATGTCTTAGATAATTTTTAATGAAATTATGCAGAACAACTAAATTTGCTACCATCACAAATAACCCAAAAAATCATTTATGGTGACTGGTTAAAGAAATTTGTTTGTTGATTTTGTATCTTGGGAGAAGAGGTCATGGAAAAAAATAAAGGTTTTTTTAAAATTACCACAAATTAGTATTTTGTTTCATTATTAGGAAATGGGTATGTAGACTGGGATAGGGGTGGAGACTGTTAAAAGAGCAGGAAGAAAATGGAAAAGATGCAGATTCAGTGGGGGAGAGAATGAACAGAATAAGAAGAAATGATAAGAGTGGGAAGTAGGTTACAACACTCAGTTATGGTCCTCTAAAATAAACTATTAAATCCACTTCCCCTCAACAACCCTGTTTCTCTGGATAGGCATATACTGGAGATAGCTCATAATAATTTGCCAGAGTTGAACATCAAATTTTTGGTGTGAATATTTACACATCAAAAATCAGCAAACATTACAAATTGGGGATTGGTTTACTGTTTTGTGGATTGTTTAAAGTTTAAAACATGAAGAGAAAATGTTAATAATTTAGATTAAAATTAAGATTAAATCATGGGGTTTCTTATCAGAGAGCCAGTTGTTAAACATCTATAAGTATACCTGTGTCCTTGAATCCTTGCTATCTAGAATTGGCAGTCCTCCAATTTCCCTTGACAAAGAACATCTTGGTATACAATCTTTAAAAGTTTACAATGTATTGTTTAAAGATGTATTTAAGATTCAAGAAAGAAAATGTAGAAGCTTAACCTGGAAAGAAGCTGTTAATGGATTTGAGAATAACAGTCTTCAAATCATTCAAGATGGGTCTCTTGAGGTAGACAAAGTTAGACTTGTTCTGCCTACAGAATTACAACCCAAGGAAAGCATTTGCTCACATGTGGATTTCCATTGAAAATAAGGAGAAACATTCCTAAACAGTAACGATAAAATCTATTTTAAAATTTGGTTTTATTAGAATATTTTGATAAGAAATACTGTCTTGATACACAATTATAAATCCTCTCTCCCAAATAACAGAAATTACTGTTCTGTGAAATACTATTCTACCAATTTATCATTTCATGAAACAGCTGTGCTGAAAAAAATGATTGTCTGAAACAATTAGAGAAGCAATTAGATTTATGAAAAATCAATGAGATTTGTTTTGTAAGAAAACAAACAAGTTATAATAATGAAAAAAGTGGACAGTTGAGAGTTGCTGAAATAGTAAAGTCATTTTACCTTCAACCAAGCAATGGGTTAATATTCCATATTTCCCAGAAGTTCATTATATGACAAATATCTATAAAACTTCCAATTTCATTAGAATATTTTCTCTCTTGCTGGCAGAGAACTGCATCCAACTAGTATCAGTTTATATGTTCTTAAAAAGAACTGAAACATTTCTACTGACTTGGAGTTACTTTGCAATGCAAGCTGATTCTATCAAACTTCTTCATTCGGAGAAAAGAAGTATATAGATATTCCAGTCTACAATCTTTTTTTTTAATTTTTTTAAATTTTTTTTTAAATTTAATAGCCTTTTATTTACAGGTTATATGCATGGGTAACTTTACAGCATTAACAATTGCCAAACCTCTTGTTCCAATTTTTCACCTCTTACCCCCCACCTCTCCCCCAGATGGCAGGATGACCAGTAGATGTTAAATATATTAAAATATAAATTAGATACACAATAAGTATACATGACCAAACCGTTATTTTGCTGTACAAAAAGAATCAGACTCTGAAATATTGTACAATTAGCTTGTGAAGGAAATCAAAAATGCAGGTGTGCATAAATATAGGGATTGGGAATTCAATGTAATGGTTTTTAGTCATCACCCAGAGTTCTTTCTCTGGGCGTAGCTGGTTCAGTTCGTTACTGCTGCATTGGAAATGATTTAGTTGATCTCATTGCTGAGGATGGCCAGGTCCATCAGGACTGGTCATCAGTCCTGTTGGTATTTTGTTGTATGTTGTTGGTATTGTTGTTGAAGTATATAATGATCTCCTGGTCCTGCTCATTTCTCTCAGCATCAGTTCGTGTAAGTCTCTCCAGGCCTTTCTGAAATCATCCTGTTGGTCATTTCTTACAGAACAATAATATTCCATAATATTCATATACCACAATTTATTCAGCCATTCTCCAACTGATGGGCATCCATTCAGTTTCCAGTTTCTAGCCACTACAAAAAGGGCTGCCACAAACATTCGTTCACATACAGGTCCCTTTCCCTTCTTTATAATCTCTTTGGGATATAAGCCCAGTAGTAACACTGCTGGATCAAAGGGTATGCACAGTTTGATAACTTTTGGGGCATAATTCCAGATTGCTCTCCAGAATGGTTGGATTCGTTCACAACTCCACCAACAATGCATCAATGTCCCAGTTTTCCCGCATCCCCTCCAATAATCATCATTATTTTTTCCTGTCATCTTAGCCAATCTGACAGGTATGTAGTGGTATCTTAGAGTTGTCTTAATTTGCATTTCTCTGATTAATAATGTCCAGTCTACAATCTTTAAAAGTTTTCAGTGTAATGTTCTGAGAAATGTTTAAGATAAGTATTCCTGAAGGTAAAAGTGGGAAAGTTAAGCCTCAAAAAAGAGAAAATATCTCAATCCACTTATGGATATCCATGATTAAAGCCTCTGATTCCAAAAGAATTCTATCAACTTTTGAGTTTATCCTAATCTGGTTTGCTCATGATTGGTCCATGCAGAGGTATCCTAAAAATGGTTCTCCAGCTCTCTTTGTCTGTATCATTATAAAATCCACATTGCCCCTAACATCTTGGAACCAACTAGAACAATATGTTGTTTCAACTGAGCATGGGTTGCAATTACATTCCTGTACAATTCCACTTTTCCAAAGCAGACCAGAGCAGAGACCCGAGATGGCTATGAAGTACAGTTCACACCCTGTATCCTTGTATGAGTGAATATATCCACTAAGTTACCATCTCTGTTTTCACATATCAAAAAAACTAGTGGTTAGAAAATTCAGTGCATCACTTCATTGACGTTCCTTGAAATTCCGAACCCAATTAGCACCTAGCATGTCTCACTTCCCTGGCTCTCTATTTTTCCTTTGACACTGGCCAATTTCGAAGGTCCACGGCAGGTTCAATTCAATTAAGTTCAACAAATGTTTATTACATTGATTTACTATGAACTCTATTCAAGGCATAAAACTAGGTACTGAGCATTGAAAGCCTGAGATGAAATCAGCATCTTACTGAAAATCAACAACACAACACATACTCAGACCAGTTATTTTTTTAAAAAGCTTCAAAAGAGAAAGAGTACGCAAAACTGGTTCAGTCATGTCTGACTATGTCCCTATGGACCATAGCATATCAGTATCATTCACAGGTTCTTTTAGCAAAGAGACTGAAATCTTTTGCCATTTCTTTCTTTAGCTCTTTTTACAGGTGAGGAAACTGAGACAAATGAGGATGAGTGACTTATCTACTATCACACAACTAGTAAGTGTCTCAAGCTGGGCTCGAACTTTGGTCTTCTAACTCCAGATTCAGTGCTCTATGTACTGAGCCACGTAAGCTGCCTCTTAAACAATTGGGCTAGGATAGAGGGAATATCTAGGTTTTCAATGAGAAGATGGTGCTGGAACTTTTATTAGAAATTAGAAATTCTGTGAGGTGCTAGAAGATTAGCCCTTGTTTAACACACAGAATAGGAAAAGGAATGACGCATGAAGAAGAGCTAGCAAGCCAAAATTCAAAATAACTATCACAGGAAATGGTTATTTTATTGGAAAGCTGAGAAGTGACCAGACCAAGGTTCTGATGCTGTGCTTCAAAATAAAAATCAATAAAGTTCTTTGAAGCTTTGATGGCTAAGAAGAAGTTGCTGGAGGGGAAAACAAGAAGTTTCTTTTAGGAAAGGAAAACAGGGTGATGAATTGAACTGCCCAAATGGCTATCTTCCCTAATTTATTACAACAATAACCAGATGTGGGTGGATTGGCAGGAAAGGCAGTTATCTCAGTGCCCTGAAGAGGATTTTAAATTAAAGAGTGTGAAATACCCAACAAAAAAGTAAACACTGGCCACTGAGTAATTAATTCTAATTTTGTTTGTTGCAGAAAGTGTGCTTATGCATATTTTCTGCCTCTCTCACTCTTCCCTCTGCTCTATGTAGCTCAACTCTGTATAGACCTGCCATGTCAGCGAAAAGGCATCATGGCTCAGAACTGTGAAGGAAGAGCCTTGAGTCTTAGTGGGGATTGTTACTCCATGACTGTGGACAGATGGAATCCAGGATAAAAGGGAGGCATTTAGGTACTTTGTGAAAGTTACCTTCCCTCTCAAGATATCAAAGGATCATAGCTTTTAATTTGGGAGAGATCTTAGAGGTCATCTGGTATATGTATGTATATTGCATATGTTGTATACATATATGTATGTGTAGATTGTATATATATGCATGTATGTATTTATATAGGTATACATATGTGTATATATGTATATTTATGGCAGGATTTGATTCCAAGTTTTTCTGATTCTAGAGTCAAAGCTCTTCCTGTTGTAACATCCTGCTTCAATAGCAAAATGAGAAGCTTGCAAAAGAATAAAATGGGGAGATGGAGAGATTGAGCTTTAAAATTTTTCCAGTTCTAACATTTTATGATTCTATTTCATTCTGCCCCTTTTCTGTCTCACTGAACTACAGAGAAGACTAAATAGATAAAGCATAGAAAGTGTTTGGAGTTGCTTTGGAAAATGAGACATGCACTACAAATTGTTTAGAATTTTAAAACTGAATCCAAATTAGAATAGGTAGGGCAAGAGGTTGAAGAAGAGGAATGGCAATTGGCTTCTTGCTACTCTTTACAGTAATCTGTGAGCTACTCATAAGCCCTAATTAGGCACAGAATAAGAGATCATATTCTGGAGCATTCTTGAGGAAAATAGCAATGATAATTTTCCCACCAATGGTGAATTCCTTACCTTTCATTTACAAAGGAGTTTAGTATACTTTGTAAGCAATTAAAATATAATCATGGCAACGAAGAAATCTCATTAATTAAAATATGACACATGAAGAACTAGCATTAATTAAAACATTGCATGTGAGAACCATCCCAGAGGGATGGTCATAGGGGAGCAGCTGTCAGCCTACTTGTGATTTTACACATCTGTCAACTAGCTCTAGGAGCAAAACACCAGATTCTGTCCTTTGGGGACAGGATTGGAGATGTGACGCTCCTTAAGGAACCAGCTAGTATAATGTGCCCTTCTGATGCCAGCTTCTTGTTCTGGCATCTTCTGTCTTCTGTCTTCAGCTAGTAAATTCATATAATCCAAATGACTTTCACCTTTTATTGCTTCTGAATAGTATAGTGAAAAGAACAGAATTCAGTGGAAATGTTAGCAGAAGGAAAGATTTTAAAATTCAAAATCCCCTGATTTGTATAGAATGCTTTGAAATTCTTTTACATCCATCACTACTGGGATATGGAATACTCTAATTGGATTTTTGTGCGGCATGGGGATGGGAGTCTGGATCTCTGACAACATCAGAAGTAGAGAACTCCTGGTATAGGAGTTCTCTTTACCCCTGGACCTTGCTTTCCATCTTGATGATGAATCCCAAGAACCATTAGGCCTTTCTGCCAATACTTCTGCATAATCTTTTTAAATGTGTTGCTTCCCTCAATTAGATTGTGAGCTCTTTGAGAGAAGAGAAGGGCTCACTTTTCTATTTGTATTACCAGCACTTAACATGCTAGTATACAGTAAGTGCTTAATAAATAGTTTTCCATTTAATCCATCAAGGTGGATTAGCAACTTGACCACTAATTTAACAATCTCACAGAGTAGTCTCAGGAACTGAAAGGTTAAATAACTTGCTCCTGGTCACATAGCTAGCATGTCCAAAACAGAACTGGAATCTAGATCTTTTTGGTCCTCTATCCGCTAGGTCATGCTGCTTCCTCTGTCTGTTTCATTGATTATTTCAGTTAAATAAATTGCCATCCATATATCAATTATTCCTGAAGTCAATTAAATATTCTTAACACTTAAACAAATGTTGAAGTGCCTACTCTGCTGACAAGTACTCTACTGGGTGCAAGATGGAATTTAATTTTTCTTTGTTCAGAAAGAAAGTGTTTTGCAAAAGTTAAAAAGTGCTTTAGAAATGTAAAGTATGATAATTATCACCCTGAACACAAATTCTCATTTGGGAGGTACTTGTTTTCAGCAAATGTGGGATACTGGATTGATCTGTGCTCTCTATGACCTGGCAGTCACTTTTTAAAAATTAAATCCCAGGTAGAATTAAGTAATTAAACCCAGGAAAACAATTTACATGGTGCTTTCACTAATGTACAGGAAGGCTCAGAATTTTAGTCCATCCGCTAACAAATTATGGTCTCAGAGGCCCAATGGTAAGGCATACCTCTACTTCTTAGCAGAGAAATGGTAGTGGGTAGGTACAAGATGGGGTATGCATTTTGACAGATAACCAATGTATTAATTTGTTTTGCTGAATTGCTTTTCTTAGTCTTTCGTTTCACCTGAGCTATACACACATGGTCACACCCTTAATCTTGCCATTATCCACATATCTGTTCCACTTGTATAATCAAGTACCCTAAAATTTCTGTATCTCATCATAACTTTCTCTCATTCTATCTCTCTATGATTCACTTCTCCTAAAAATATTCTTTGCTCTATGTTCTCCAAAACCTTTAACATTTGATACTCTGCCATTTTCTCCTCTCTGGTTTTATTTCCCTCCTTTCCCTCAATTCTTTAGCTAATCAATTCAACATTACATTGTTCTCTACTCTTGGATATCTGACTCTTATTCTATTTCCATTCATACCTTGGCAAACCCCAACCCCGATTACTTTTTCCACCTACCTTTTCCAGTCCTACTCCGAAGCCATTGCGGGATACCTGTGATATCCTCAGTATGATAAATTATGTTGCCTTGTAACTGGATTCATTACAAATTTGTGGTTACCTTATTTCAACTGAGCCCTTGATGCAGCAAAGCAATCCTTTCTTTCATTCCTAATGAATTCTCTGTCCCATTTTGCATATAAACTGTTCCAGTCTCTTCGGCTCTGTTTATAATTTTCATATACCACCCCTCACCCAGCCTCACCCAATCTATCTCTTATTTTACAGGCCATGAGCTATATAAGTTTCTTCTTTTTTGTTCTCTATACCTTATATTTCTTGGCATTAGGATTCCCCATTCTTTTATCCTTTATTCCAATTTTTGATGATTAGATGACCCTTTTCACTAAGACCAACCCCCTTAAAACATTCTTGATATGCTCCCCAATAGATTACTCTCTCAATTACTCTCTTTTCTTTCTGATCTTCATTATCTTTTTATCCCCTTGATCTTTTCCTAGGTTTACAGATGTGACCAAGAATCTATCATCCCTGAAAACTCTTTCAAAAATCCATCTCTTATCCTAGATCACTGCCTTGTCATGGCTGAGGGACTTGTGTAGCTCACTGAAACTATGAGCTATACCATACAGGGTTTCCCAAGATAAAGAGGTCATAAAGAAGAGTTTTCAAAAAGGGTGTTCCACTGGAAAAGGAAATGGCCAACAACTCCAGAAAAAACTCCATTTTGCCAAGAAAACCCCATGGACAGTATTAAAATGATAACAAATATTAGCCTGCAAGATGGGCCCTTAGGTCAGAAGGGACATTACTGGGAAGAGCAGAGAAAAACTATAAGTATCTCCAAAAAGAATGAGGCAACTGGGTCAAAGCTGAAAAGAAGCTCATTTGTTGATATATCTGATGATGAAAAGAAAGTCTGATGATACAAAGATAATATTGTGAAGGAACCTAGAATGTAAGATCTATGAACCAAGGTAAATTGGATGTGGCTGAACAGGAAATGGAAATTTTAAACATCAGTATATTGAGTGTCAATAAATTTAAATCTATGGAAATGGTGAATTTAATTCAGGGGATCATTATATACATGACTGTGGGCCAAGAATCCTTTAGAAGAAACGGAGTAGTCTTTGTGGTCAATAAAAAGATGAGAAAAGTAATACTAGCATATAATCTCAGAAATAACAGAATGATATCTTTTTTAATTCAAAGAAAATCATTCAACATCACAGTAATACAAGTCTATGCTTCAACCATTGATAATGAAGAGTTCAAAGTTGATCAGTTCTATGAAGACTCATAACATCTTCTATAACAAATAATAAAACAAAATAACAAACAAATACAAGATGCTATTTATCATAGAGAATTGCATTGTTAATGTAAGAAATCAAAAGATGATTGAAATACAAAACAAGTTTATCTTTGGAGTGCAAAATGAAACAGAGCAGAGACTCATATAATAGACTTTTGTCGAGATAATTCACAACTTTTTCAATGATACAAAGACAACTCTATATACAAACATCACAAAATGGACACTATAAAAATCAGATTGATTGTACACTTTGCAACCAAAGGTGGATAAGCTCTGTAAAATCAGTAAAAACAAGACCTGGAGCTCATTGTGGTTCAAATCATGAGCGTCTTACTGAAAATTGTGGACTTAAATTGAAGAATGTAGGAGAAATCACCAGGTCATATTAGTATGACCTAAATAACATCCCTTATGAATATGAAGTGGAAAGTTTGAGTAGATTTAAGGAATAAGACCTGATAGATAGAATGTATGAAAAACTATGAACATCTGTTTGCAATATTGTACAGGAGGCAAATTTCCACAAAATATTCAAAAAATATTCTACAAAAGAGCAAAAAAGAAAAAGGGATATCTGGTACAGCATTACAAATAGTTCTGGAAAGAAAGAAGAAAGGGAAAGGGAAAGGAAAAAGGGAAAGACATATTCCATTTAATTTAGAATTCCAAAGAATACCAATGAGAGATATAAAGGTCTTCTTAAATAAGCACTGCAAAGAAATTAAAAAAAACAATAGAATGGGGAAAAGATCTCTTCAAGGAAGTTAAAGATATCACAGGAATATTTCATGCAAAAATGGGCATGATAAAAGATAAAAATTGTAGGAACTTACCAGAAGTAGAAGATATTAAGATGAAGCAAGAGGAACTATATAAGAAATATCTTAAAACCACCAATAACCACAATGGTGGTTACTGATACAGAACCAGATATACTGGAGAATAGAGTCAAATGAGTTTTAGAAATCATTGCTAACAATAAGACTAGTAGAGATAATGGAATTATAGCTGAAATATTTAAAATCCTAAAAAAATGATGCTGTTATAGTTCTGCACTCAATCTGTGGAAACCTCAACAATGACCTATGGATTGGAAAAGATCAGCTTACATCCCAATCCCAAATAATGGCAATGCTAAAGAATATTCAGATTATTGAATAATTGTACTCATTGCTTACTCCAGCAAGGTTATGCTTAATATTCTGCAAGCAAGACTTCAGAAATATGTGAACCAAGAATTGCCAGAAATGGAGTCTGATTGTCAAAGAGGCCCAATTGTCAATATTCCTTATACTATTGAGGAAGCAAAGAAGTTCTTGAAAAAAACATCTATTTTTGCTTTATTGACTACACTAAAGTCTTTGTCTGGGGGAATCACAGAGAAAAGAAATAGAATTGAACATGGAACAAGTGATTGATTTAAGATTGAAAAAGTACACGTTATATGTTGTCACCTTATTTACTTAATTTATGCAAAGTATGTTATTCAAAATATGAGGCTGGGGGCAGCTAGGTGGTGCAGTGATTAGAGCATCAGCCCTGAAGTCAGGAGGACCTGAGTTCAAATCCGGTCTCAGACACTAAACACTTCCTAGCTATGTGATCCTGGGCAAGTCATTTAATCCCAATTGCCTCAGCAAAAGAAAAAAATATCAGGCTGAATAAATCAGAAGCTGGAATCTATATTGCTGAGAGAAATATCAGCAATCTCAGATATGCAGACTATATACTATGATGATGGCAGAAAGTGAAAAATTAAGAAACATTTATGAGGTTCAAAGAGGAGAATGTAAAAACTGGTTTGAAGCTTAACATTAAAACACTAAAATTATGCTAACTGGTCCAATCACTTCCTGGTAACAGTAGGCAGGATAATGGAAGTATTGTCAAATTTTATATTCTTGGGCTCAAACATCACTGAAGAGAGTAATTGCAGTTGTGAAATTAAAAGATGCCTGTCCCTTGGAAGAAAAGTTTGGCAAATCTGGGCAGCATATTAAGAAGTAGAAACATCAACTTGCTGACAAAGATCTGTATAGTCAAAGCTATGGTTTCTCCAGTAGTAATGTACAGTTGCAAAAGTTGGACTATAAGGAAAGCTTAGTGTTATAGAAAACTTTTGAAGTCCTTTGGACTTCAAGGAGATCAAATCAGTCAATATTTAAAGAAAATAATTCAGATTCTTCATTAAAAGGAGAAATACTGAAGCTAAAACATATATTTTGACCACAGAAGGAGATAGAAAAAGAGCCTCATGTGGAATACTGAAGGCAAATGGAGGAAGGAATAGCACAGGATGAGCAATTAAATGAGCTTGGACAGACTTCAGAAGATAGTGGAGGACAGAAAGGGTTGGGGTGCTATGGTTCATGGGTCCGGAAGAATTAGGCATGACTAAGCAACTGCACAAGAACAAAAACCTAACAAGCTATCATCTGATATGTTTTGTTAATTTTCTTGCCTTTATTCCTCCTATATTACTCTTCTCTCCCCCAAACTATAAAAAATTCACTACAGTTGATGATTCTACTTCCTCTTCTCATACACTTCAAATCTTTGCAGTCTACTTTTTTCATTATCATTCATAAAACTCTTTCCTTCAAAGTTACTAATGATCTCTTCATTGCCAAGTCAGCTGGGTTTTTCTCAATATTTATTCTTCTTAATCCCTAAAACATTCAAAACTGCTGGTCACTGTCCTCATACTTTCTCTTCTTTGGATTTTCATGATAATGCTCTCTTGTTTCTCCTCCTACATGTCAGCTTCTTCTCCTTCTTTTTTTTTTTGGGGGGGGGCGGGGTTGATCAACATCCAAATCATTTTACTTAACTGCGGTTGTATACTAGGAATTTGTTCCAGGTTCTTTCCCTTGTCTTTCTATATTCTCCCATTTGGTGACCCTATAGCATTATAACATTATCATCACTATGGAGATCATTCCCAAATCCACAGAACTATTCCTAGTGTCTTCTCTAAGCCCCCTTCCTGTATCACTAACTTCTTATTGAACATATAACACACGGGCATCCCAAACACAATATGTCTAAAACTGGACTTATTATCTTTCTTCCCAAACTCACTCCTCTTCTGAACTTTCCTGCTTCTGCTGAGAACATCACCAACCAGTCAATCATCCAGATTTGTAACTTGATGTTATTCTTGACGCCTCACTCTCACTCACTCCACATACACAGTCTGTGACCAAAACTTGTTATTTCCACCTCTACAATATCTCTCACTCTTTTTCCCTTTTCTACACCCACACAATCATCACCTTAGCTCAGACTCTCATTACTTCTCGACTGTTCTGCTGTAATAGCTTTCTGACTGGGTCCCCCGTTTCAAGTCTCTCTCTATTCCAATCCATCCTTCACTCATATGCCAAAATGATTTTCTTAAAGTATAGGCCTATGTCATTCTCCTCCTCTATAAACTCCAATGGATGCCTATAACCTCTGAAAGCAAATATAGATTGCTCTGTCATTTAAAGCCTTAACAAACTGGCTACCAGATTTATTCCCTAGTTATTACCTGGTAACTCTAGGTTATTATTTCCATCCTCAGACTTATTTTTTGCTGAAGCAATTGGAGTTAAGTGACTTGCCCAGGGTCCCACACCTAGGAAGTGTTAAGTGTCTGAGGTCAAATTTGAACTCAGATCATCCTGACTTCAGAGCTGGTGCTTTGTTGCAGTCCATCTGGCCATCCTGCAATTTGAAGTACTCATTTACCCATATGCTGCCTCAGTGCCTTTGGACTGCTCATCCTTCCTCCCCCCTCTCCACTTTCACTTCCTTTTAACTCCTGGTTTCTTTGTAAACTCAGCTAAAATGCCAATTTCTATGTGAATTTTTTCTTAATCTTCCCATATATTAGTATTCTTTCTCCCCCCACCTTACTCCCATTCACCTTGAAGCAATTTTGTATACCATCAATGGTTACTCTTTGTCTTTCTTGAGAAAATGTAATCTTCTCAGGGGTATGCATCATTACACTTTATCTTTGTATATCCAGGACCTAGAATAATACCAGAGCTGACTTTGTTTTTACTAGTAAGACAAACTCTTACTCTTACAAATTCAAACTCTTACTTAACTCTTACTAGTAAGAGTTTTTCTTGGAGTGAGAATTGAGTCATTGGGAAGTTAACTAATATAAAATTCAATAAAATATGCCAAAAATTGTTAATTATCCCTGATATTAGCTTGTTTGCATTCCATGAGTCTCTTATACACATAGTGGTCTCAGAACTCATTTTTAACCATATGTAAGTGATAGAAGTGTTTAATAGGTTAATGTCAATCTGGAGGCAGATCTTTGATGGTAAATCAGTTTTGGCATTCTACATTTCACTTGAACACAAGCTCCCTCTCAAAGAGATTGTTTCACCTTTGGGGATTTTTTAATTCCTAGTGGCTCATGCAGTGGTTTGCACACAGTAAGTGCTTAATAAATGTGTGTTGAATTGGATTGAATTATGGGATTCTGTCCTTGATCCTGTCCTACTCAACATTTTTATGAATGGCACAGATGGTATGATTGGCAGATGATGTTCAGGTGAGAGGGAAAGCAAATTAAAAACTCATTCACCAGACATTGGAAAACACAGTGCACCCAGAACTCTAAGCTCTACAGTGACCCTAAGTAAATCAAATTTGGGCTAGTTTAGAAAATCAGAAATGATCAGATCACTTCCTGGTCAATAAGATTTATCCCCTTAATTCAGCAATTTTCAGAAGCAATAGCTTTTTTTATTATTATTATAGCTTTTTATTTACAAGATATATGCATGGGTAATTTTTAGCATTGACAACTGCAAAACCTTTTGTTCCAACTTTTCCCCTTTTTCCCCCCACCCCTTCTCCCAGATGGCAGGTTGACCAATACATGTTAAATATATTGAAGTTAAATACAATATATGTATACATGTCCAAACAGTTATTTTACTGTACAAAAAGAATCAGACTTTGAAATAGTGTACAATTAGCCTGTGAAGGAAATCAAAAATGCAGGTAGACAAAAATAGAGGGATTGGAAATTCTATGTAGTGGTTCATAGTCATTTCCCAGAGTTCTTTCGCTGGGTGTAGCTGGTTCAATTCATTACTGCTCTATTGGAACTGATTTGGTTCATCTCATTGTTGAAGAGGCCAGGTCCATCAGAGATGATCATCTTATAGTATTGTTGTTGAAGTATATAATGATCTCCTGGTCCTGCTTATTCCACTCAGCATCAGTTCGTGTAAGTCTCTCCAGGCCTTTCTGAAATCCTCCTGTTGGTCATTTCTTACAGAACAATAATATTCCATAACATTCATATACCACAATTTATTCAAGCATTCTCCAATTAATGGGCATCCATTCAGTTTCCAGTTTCTGGCCACTATAAAGAGGGCTGCCACAAACATTCGTGCACATACAGGTCCCTTTCCCTTCTTTATGATCTCTTTGGGACATAAACCCAGTAGTAACACTTCTGGATCAAAAGGTATGCGCAGTTTGATAACTTTTTGAGCATACTTCCAAATTGCTCTCCAGAATGGCTAGATGTTGTGTATTCACAATTCTACCAACAATGTATCAGTGTTCCAGTTTTCCCACATCCCCTCCAATATTCTGCATTATCTTTCCCTGTCATTCTAGCCAATCTGACAGGTGTGTAGTGGTATCTCAGAGTTGTCTTAATTTGCATTTCTCTGATCAATAGTGATTTGGAACACTCTTTCATATGAGTGGTAATAGTTTCAATTTCATCATCTGAAAATTGTCTGTTTATATCTTTGACCATTTATCAATTGGAGAATGGCTTGATTTCTTATAAATTAGAGTCAATTCTCTATATATTTTGGAAATGAGATCTTTATCAGAACCTTTGACTGTAAAAATGTTTTCCCAGTTTGTTGCTTCCCTTCTAATCTTGTCTGTGTTAGTTTTGTTTGTACAAAAACTTTTCAGTATGATATAACCAAAATTTTCTGTTTTGTGATGAATAATGATCTCTAGTTCTTCTTTGGTCACAAATTCCTTCCTCTTCCACAGGTCTGAGAGGTAAACTATCCTATGTTCTAATTTATTTATAATCTCAATCTTTATGCCTACATCATGAACCCATTTTGACCTTATCTTGGTGAGCAATAGCTTTTTTAACTATGATAGCACTTTTAGTCAATGGTGAGCTATTCCAGGAGGTAAGATGTGTCAGGACCATGGCCAGCGATAAGACTAGAAGAGTAGCTATGGGCAAGACTTCAATTAGCCAGATGTCTATGAATGAAACATTCCCCTTTCTGTTTTTTCATTTACTTTTTAGTCCCATCATACTCACCAAAGCCAACATTATAATTTGTAACATCCCACCTTTACCAATTATATGCCAGGGATGTGAATTATGAAGGCTCCTTGGCCTATTTCTAACATTATTTTGCTTGAGGTAAATTTTTAAAATCTCTCTCCCAATGGACTTTGTCCTAAACTTGTATTTCTGTCCTGCCATCTTGTTCCTTCCAAAGTGTCCAAGGAGATTGCTAGCTACCATGCACTGATGTGCTAGAATTCTCCCTCCTCTACTAGTGTGTATTTTAAAAATGCACACTAACTGGAAGAAGGGAGGAATTTTAATATTCAAAATTTGCTTGGTTGTAGGGGGAGAAGAGAAAGATCATGACAGACTGGTAAAGAGCATGTTTTAGATATACGGGGCCTTGCAGACCTTCTCAAATCGCACCTCATCTTTGAAGAGTCTTATAAATATGGAGTATACCAAAAATTCTAATGTGCTTTTACAGCTTAAGACTTCAGGAACATATGTATATGTCCCAAAATTATCAGATATATATCATTATTACTAATGTAGCCATACCATCTTTAATTCTTTACAAAAATATTTCAGTACTTGAAAAATGAAGCTTGACAAAATTTGTGAGTCAGTTCACATTAATGCTATCTTAAATCCAGTAAAACTTCTAACTAATTAGTTATATTAATAAGCCCTTGCTAACACTTTAGTTTTGGCAAACCACGTGCCTCAAGTTTCTTTGATTCTTCTGAATAAAGCTATATAATCACCATTGCTGTTACTTGTAACTAAAGTGATATAATAGAGGAGAAATATTCTGGAAAAGTAAAATGCATGTGTTCATTTGTGTGTGTGTGTATGTGTGGTAAATGGGAATGGAGGATGAGGGGATATATCATATAACATAACCTGAAAATAAATAACTCTTCTCCTAAATTGTGATATCTCTCCTTCCTTATAGAAACCTTTGGATATTTCTCCTTCACTCATTCACACACACACACACACACACACACACACACACACACACACATGCTATTTCCTGTCATCTATGTAGATTATACTAAATAAGAAAAGATTTAACTAACTCAACAGCAATGGAAATTTTCCTAGGGCACATCAGAATTTTATTTTGATTTGTCCTTAAAAGAATGATATAGGGAAAGGGAAAAAGCAAAGTCTAGATTTGACTGTGACTCTGTCACTAAATAACTTGCAACCTTGAAGAAATAATTATCTATTAGGCTTCAGTTTCTTTATCTATAAAATGATGGGATTAAACTAGATGATCTTCAAAGATCTTTCTAGCTTCTTTAATCTTTTTTATTAGATATAATCCATCACAAAGTACTGAAGTGACCAGATTAAAAAAACCTGTCCTGAAAACTGTCAAGCAGACCAGAACTGGCCTCTAATCTGTGGGTGGCCAGAGCTGGAAAAATAGGCTAGACATTCTCCAACTGATATATGGTCAAAAGATATGAATAGACAATTTTCAGATGAAGAAATTAAAATCATTTTTAGTCATATTAAAAATGCTCTAAATCACTATTGATTAGAGAAATGCAAATTAAGACAACTCTGAGATACCACTACACACCTGTCAGATTGGCTAAAATGGCAAGAAAAAATAATGATAAATGTCGGAAGGGATGTGGAAAAACTGGGGCAGTGATGCATTGTTGATGGAGTTGTGAACTGATCCAACCATTTTGAAGAGCAATTTGGAACTATGCCCAATGGGTTATCAAACAATACATGCCCCTTGATCCAGCAGTGTCTTTACTAGGCCTGTATCCCAAAGGGATCATAAAAAAAGGTAAAGGACCCACATGTGCAAAAATGTTTGTGGCAGCCCTTTTTGTAGTGGCAAGAAATTGGAAACTGAGTAAATGCCCATCAGTTGGGGAATGGCTGAATAAACTATGGAATATGAATGTTATTGAGTATTATTGTTCTATAAGAAACTATCAGCAGGATTTCAGAGAGGCCTGGAGAGACTTGCATTAACTGATGCTGAGTGAAGTGAGCAGAACCAAAAGAACATTGTACATGGCAACAGCAAGAATATGTGATGATCAATTCTGATGGACTTGGCTCTTTTCAACAATGAGATGATTCAGGTAAGTACTGATGGTCTTATGATGGAGAGCCATCTGCATCCAGAAAGAGGACAGTGGGAGTTGAATTTGGATCACAACATAGTATTTTCACCTTTTTGTTGTTTGCTTGGTTTTTTACTTTTTTTCCTTTTTGATCAGATTTTTCTTGTGTGGGATGATAAATGTGGAAATATGCTTAGAATTGCACTTTAACATATACTGAATTACTTACTATCTGGAGGAGAGGAGGGGGGAAGGAGAGGGAGGAAAATTTGGAAGACGTGGTTTTTCAAGGTGAATTTTGAAAACTATCTTTGCATGTATTTTGAAAATAAAAAGCTATTATAATAACAAAAAGAAAAAAGATATAAAACTAGACAATAATGATGACTAATGTAAGCTTATAATACCTTCTCCATCCTGAAATCTCAGAATAATAAACATTGGCATCTTCCCCCCCTCCAAAAAAAAGCAGGCTAGAGACAGGAGAATCAGGAATCAAACAGAAGGTTAATTTTAAAGTGAGAAAAACAAGCAAAGACACATGTGACAGAGCCTGGCCCCTGGGGAGGGGAGAGCGTGGAGAGATCCCAATATTTATACCTATGGCTATGCAGTGAGTTGTGGCTCTGACAATAAAGCGTGACAGCAACAATCTGACAATTTTGATTCATTGCAAGGCTTCATGACAAAGAACAATTCTAGGATTTTTCCAGAGGCTGAGACCATCCAGATGGTAAGCACAAAGGGTTGTTGTTATTCCAAACTCAGGGCACAGTCTGCTTGCCAGGTCTTAATTCTGGAAAACAGGATGTCTCCTAACATTTTGACATTTCCCCATTTTGGCCAAAGGAAGAGGGTCTGAAGATTCTTTCAGATTCTTTCAGAATCTGCTGTTTCTTTGGGCCAATAAAGGAGAGGCCAGTTGGGTCAGGATGCTCAGCTTCCTTGAGCGGACATATTAGGGAAATGTGTCCCAGGTATCACTGTTAACCATTGTTTGTTTGCAAGCAGAAAAGAGGGACCAGAATGTAGAGGGGTAAAATGCTAATCCACACTTGAATCAGGGCCTTGGTGGTTAAGTACATAACAAAAGTGAAAAAGAAAAAAAACTAAATAAACTCAGCCCTCACCTGGAATCTTGGGGCAGCTGTCTGAACTTTGGCTGTTTCTTGGTCCATACTAGACAAACCTTGAGGTCCTGGGAGGGTTTTGCTGTCCACTCAGGAGTAAGGTTTTCTTCAGATGCTCCAGGAATATACACCAATAAGTTTGGCAGATGGGGGAGCAGTCAAAAAGATCTAATAGTGACCTTTAGAAAAAAAGTGAAGGATTGAATATTGTGAGAAAAATCCTTGTATCAATCTTTGGAACTGAGTTTTTAGTCAGAATAACATGGGTCCTTAGTTAAGAATTTCTAAACAACACATACAGATGGTCCAGTTTCTCAGCCATGCAAGGCTAGATTGAAATAATACAATAAAGTTTTTCTCACAGTTCCCATAATGATATAATTACATCATCAGGCACAGAGCAAACTACTTAGAAGGTTCATGATGGACTAAAGGGGAGATTTATATGTCACCAAGAAAACAGAAACATAAATATCTTGAAACAAAAGACCAAAGCAATGCAATAGTTATCACCGGTATTAACTGACATCAAGTCTCATATCTTAGTAACCCATTCACAAAATTCATTTAATCAGCATATTTTGAGTCCTAGATGTCTCATGTAGTTATCTGGTCCCTAAATATCATTTCTTGGACAACAGGCTTATTCTCAGGAAACCTCTGAAAGAAGTTCTTCTCTGGTTCCAAATCTAAAGGTTTCTACATAATTTTACTACAAGACTTAATATAATTTAGTATAATCACTTTTAATATAATTTAGTACAATCACTTAAATTTGGTTTTCCAATTTTGAAACTTCAGAGTACTTTCATTTTATATGTTATTTGCTGTTTTTCTCCTTACCCAAATTCTATACATGGTATAAGAATCTTTTAAAAAATTTATGAACTTCTGGCAGTCTTCTCTGTAGTGACCAGAAACTGGAAACTGAGTGGGTGCCCATCAATTGGAGAATGGCTGAATAAATTGTGGTATATGAATGTTATGGAATATTATTGTTCTGTAAGAAGTGACCAGAAGGATGATTTCAGAAAGGCCTGGAGAGACTTACATGAACTGATGCTGAGTGAAATGCGCAGGGCCAAGAGATGATTATATACTTCAACAACAATACTATATGATGATCAATTCTGATGGACATGACCCTCTTCAACAGTGAGATGAACTAAATCAGTTCCAATGGAGCAGTAATGAACTGAACCATCTACACCCAGCGAAAGAACTCTGGAAGATGACTATGAACAACTACATAAAAATCCCAATCCCTCTATTTTTGCCTACCTGCATTTTTGATTTCCTTCACAGGCTAATTGTACACTACTTCAAAGTCTGACTTTTTGTACAGCAAAATAATTGTTTGGACATGTATACATATATTGTATTTAACTTCAAGATATTTAACATGTATTGGTCAACCTGCCATTTGGGGGAAAGGGTAGAGGGAAGGAAGGGAAAAGTTGGAACAAAAGGTTTTGCAATTGTCAATACTGAAAAATTACCCATGCATATATTTTGTAAATAAAAAGCTATAATAAAAAAATTTTATGAGACTCCAAATGCAAAATAAATTCTTCTGCCTTTTAAACTTATCAGACTAATACTTTAATAATGGGAAAATAATTTTACTTTCTTTACTATAATCCAACAATTTATGTGTAACTTCCTTAATTAATAAATCTTTAATCCAATTTTGAGGACTTATTTCTAAAACATGCTCAAAGCCTGAATTTCTATGATAAATTTGGGTTTTTTTTTGTTTTGTTTTTTGTTTTTTTTTTAAATAGCCTTTTATTTACAGGATTTATACATGGGTAACTTTACAGCATTAACAATTGCCAAACCTCTTGTTCCAATTTTTCACCTCTTACCCCCCCCCACCCCCTCCCCTAGATGGCAGGATGACCAGTAGATATTAAATATATTAAAATATAACTTAGATACACAATAAGTATACATGACCAAAACATTATTTTGCTGTACAAAAAGAATCAGACTCTGAATTATTGTACAATTAGCTTGTGAAGGAAATCAAAAATGCATGTGTGCATAAATATAGGGATTGGGAATTTAATGTAATGGTTTTTAGTCCTCTCCCAGAGTTATTTTTCTGGGCATAGTCTATGATAAATTTGGAAGCCAATCATATGCATATGTATGTAACTCTTAGAGAAAGTTGCTTTCTGTTTCATTTATTTAGAAAACTTTTACATTACATCTTTGTCTTATTTTTTGTTTAATCATTTCTCCCTTAGTAGGGCATGATCCCTATATTATAATTTGAGCACAAATATGTTAAAATTGTAAGATGCTCATACTTGCATTCTTTTATAGTTACTCAGAGAAGTTCTAGCGTCAGTCTATCATTTAATAAATTTAGTATTGTACTTACAAAACTTCTCTTTTTTCAAAACTTCTTAATTATAGAAATTTGCTATAAAAGAACATATTTATAACTCTGTGTCATTCCAGGCATGAGTCATATCTGATGGTCAATCCTATAGACACAAGGTGTTAAAAGCAAGGTTCAGGATTAATTTCAGGTGGAAAAATTTCCTTTACAGCAAGGAAACAGAACAATGGAGAAATAGTCCCCTATTCAGGTCAGGCCCAAATCATCTTCAAAACTTTTCCCAGGTACCAGCAGCAGTAATTGTTAGCAGTTCCCAGAATGCAGCACATGCCATTTTCTACTATTAGCTTCATTACAATTCAGACAACCATCCCCATAATTAAAGCTCCAAACAATAGTAAATTGTAGTCCCAGGAATTTTTACCTTAAATAGCAAAATTTTACTGAGCACAATTTAGGGCTTGAAAATTTTTCCTAATGTTTCCCTAGTAATTAACATTTCATTTATCCTTTACTCATAAATTAAACTACCTATATTCAAAGCTTCATAGATATATAGCAAATAATTGATAATTGACTCATCATTAATATGATGAAACTACTTCTTTAAATCACCCTATATGCTTTCGTAATAGCCAAGATTTTCAAATGAAAATCTGCTATTATATATATATATATTATTATCTGCTTTATAATAAAAATATACCTCATTAAATATTTAATAGTTTCAAATATCTATTTCTTATCACATCCTCTTAAAAACTAAACTCATGTGTAACAGCGTCCCAAATAAAAAGTTGTTTTGTCTAACAATATTTCTGTTACAATGGTCTCTCAAATTTCACAATAAAAGAAAATTTAGAAATATAAGACAAACAATGTTGTGTATTAAAAAACTGAAACAAAACTTCAGACAGCATCAGTTGCATTTCCAAATTATCCCATATAAAAATAATTGATCTTATTATCTTTGGCATTTTAAAGCCACTTTAGAATAATCAAGTATAGAACAATTACATTCAGTTAAAGAAATAATGTAGTGTTTAGCATATGGCAGTCCCTATATTAAGCATTTTACAATCATTATATCATCTTGATCTTACAACAAGCCTAGGAAGTGGATATCATTATAATTTTTGTCTTTACAGATCCAGAAACTGGGACAAACAGAGATAAGATAATTTACATCTAATAAATTTCTGCAACCAAAACAGAGAAAGTAGACTCACCAAAGGCAAAAGCTGGCTACTCCCCACCTCATACTGCCACAACGGGGACTGCCAGGGCATCAGGACCTTACTAGGCAACAGCTGGGAAAGACCTGTCAAGGGCTGGCTTTGGAGATACTGACTACACTTTGGAGAGGGGGGTGTAGCAGAGGGCCACTGACTACAGAATGGGAATCCCAGAGGCTGGGGTGGCTGGTGACAAGATTTCCCCCTTAGTTCTAGTTGTTGGTTGATAGCACCTAACCAAAGCAGCAGCTTGGGGCCAGGTGCGTGTAGGGATAGAACCACTTGAAGCTCCTAGGACAAGGTAGCCAGGATGTACTGACCTGGGAATTACCTTCAGGCTTGATTAGAGTGTCAAGCTGCAGAATAGTCAGGATCATAGGGCCTATGAGATCATTGCTGGGAGACCCCATTTAGCTGCTGCTCCTCCTCTACCAGGGAAGTCCTAGGTCCTGGATAAATTTTTTTCAACTCTTGTATTTTAGAATCTGATATGGTATGATAGGAGTCAACAGGAAGAGGGTCTCATGACCTGGGGATGTCACATCTCTGATTTAAACAATTTTTTCTCTTTTCATGATCAGAAATGTCAAGGAAAGGTTAACAAGAGGTTGCTAAAAGATGGAAATCATTTACCTATTTTTTTTCTTTCTTTATTCTGGGATTACTTTCAAACTAGCTGCCTTTCTTCATTGCCCTAAAACAATGAAGCTATCGATCTTGCTATTTACTTTTTTAAATAGCTTTTTATTTACAAGTTATATGCATGGGTAATTTTACAGCATTGACAACTGCCAAACATTTTGTTCCAATTTTTCCCCTCCTTCCCCCATCCCCTCCTCCTGATGGCAGGTTGACCAATACAATAAATATGTTAAAGTATAAATTAAATACAATCTAAGTATACATGTCCAAACGGTTATTTTGCTGTACAAAAAGAATCAGACTTTGAAATAGTGTGCAATTAGCCTATGAAGGAAATCAAAAATGCAGGCAAACAAAAATACAGGGATTGGGAATTCTATGTAATGATTCATAGTCGTCTC
Organism: Sarcophilus harrisii; assembly: GCF_902635505.1. Taxonomy (NCBI): domain Eukaryota; kingdom Metazoa; phylum Chordata; class Mammalia; order Dasyuromorphia; family Dasyuridae; genus Sarcophilus; species Sarcophilus harrisii. The sequence goes on from NC_045430.1 coordinate 250,531,546, forward strand.
CCAGAGTTCTTTCGCTGGGTGTAGCTGGTTCAGTTCATTACTGCTTCATTGGAACTGATTTGGTTCATCTCATTGCTGGAAAGGACCACGTCCATGTTGTTGAAGTATATAATGATCTGCTGGTCCTGCTTATTTCACTCAGCATCAGTTCATGTAAGTCTCTCCAGGACTTTCTGAAATCATCCTGCTGGTCATTTCTTACCAAACAATAATATTCCATAACATTCATATACCCAATTTATTCAGCCATTCTCCAATTGATGGGCATCCACTCATTTTCCAGTTTCTTTCCAGTACAAAGAGACCTGCCATAAGCATTCGTGCACATACAGGTACCTTTCCCTCCTTTAAGATCTCTTTGGGATATAGGCCCAGTAGTAACACTGCTGGATCAAAGGGTATGCACAGTTTGATAATTTTTTAAGCATAATTCCAAATTGCTCTCTAGAATGGCTAGATGTATTCACAATTCCACCAACAATGTATTAATGTCCCTGTTTTCCCACATCTCCTCCAACATTCCACATTATCTTTCCCTGTCATTCTAGCCAATCTGACAGGTGTGTAGTGATATCTTAGAGTTGTCTTAATTTGCATTTCTCTGATTAATAATGACCTGGAGCATCTTTTCATATGGCTAGAAATAGTTTCAATTTCTTCATCTGAGAATTGTCTGTTCATATCCTTTGACCATTTATCAATTGGAGAATTTGCCATTTACTTTTAACATTTATTAAATTTAATCCTTATCTTCCCTTAAAACAAATTCTACAGAATGACACCCCAAAACTTGCTGAGATATTTCAGAAGGGAGTAAATTCCTAAAATTACACACAGTTTCAGGAGTTCTCCTCTGCATTCTTAAAATGATAAATCTTTAAATTCCTTCATGATTAATCTCCAAACTTCCAAAATCTACTAAGACATTTTTACAACTTTAATTATCTAATTTTCTTTCTGTAATTCCAATACACCCAAAGCTGAAAATACAGGCAAAAAAGTTATCTTGCAGGGTTTTTTTTTTTTTTTTTGCTTTTTTTGCTTTTCTTATAACCTAATTTCCTGTGGAAAGCTAATGTGGAAGTTAGTCCTACATACTGGAACAATTGCTTCAATTATGAAAGTTCATTCATCTTTCCTAGCATTCTAAACTCTCTGGCTATAACCCTTAGAAGCTTTTCAGTCTTTCAAGTAACAGAATCTAGCTAACACAAAATGACATGGACATTTCACACTTTACAAGGACACAAATAGACAAAATGAAAAGATACAAACAGAACCAAGTTGGGCTGAGACAAGTTACTGAGGGGTACAGTTAAGCACATGGTTGTATTTTACAAAGGTGTGCAAAAGGCTAATTAACAGAAGTGTACAATTAAGAAAGGATATTCTTACCAAAGTGATCTTAAATGAACTAGGTCACTGGAGGAGCCTGGAGTTTTCCTCACAAACAACACTGAACTCAACAAAGGTGGAAACTCAGAGGACTGAAGCAGAGACAAGGACAGGGGACTCCCCAGATTTAAGGGGGCTTGGACTAGAAAGAAATAAATGTCCATTGGCACCTAGTCCATTCACACAAGTACTGGAGAGGCCAATGGCCTGGTTCTGTGTCCACTCCCACTTCTGTCACCAATTAATTTCAATCAGACCAGAACAGGTCCCTAACCTGTGAGTGACCAGAGCTGAACAAAGCAGTCTAGGGACACTAAAGTCAGTAATCAAATGGGAATTTGATTTTCAAAAGAGGGAAGAGCTTGCAAGCAAGGAAGGACACTTGTGCTGGAATCCCACCCCTAGTATGCGGAGGAGACCCAAGGAGGTGTGGGAAGATCCCAATACTTATACCAGTGAGTTGTAGCCCTGAGAATGAGGGGTAACAGGAACAATGTGACAAGTTTGATTCATAGTGAAACTTCATGACTAGAAACAATTGGGATTTTACTGTAACTGAGATCATCCAGAGGGTGAGCACAAGGGATTGTTATAATGCCAGGCTCTGGATATATTCTTTCTGTTGGACCTTAACTCTGGAAAACAGGTGTCTCCTAAAATCTTAACAAAATTAATGCTATGGTAGTTTGGATTGTTGTTTCCCTGCCCCAACTCAGCATATTTCATGGTGCTATGGAAAGAGTCTTGGATTTAGAGCTAGAGGACTTGAAATCAAATCCTTGCTCTGTCACTTAGTTTATCTGTCAGCCAGGTAAATCATTAAACCTCCAGGGGTTACAGTTTCCTCAGCTATTAAATGAGTTGGACTAGATCAGTGTTTCTTAACCTTTTAATGCCAAGAAAATACTATAGATCCCTTCTCAGAATGGTATTTTTGAATATTCTTCAGTATGGACTATCTTACTAAGATTTCTCTTGGAAATAGCATAAATGAAATGAAAAATTTCAACTAGAGGTTAGCAAAAATATAATAATAATAATAATAATAATGATGATAATGATGTAATTTTCATCCAAGTTCACAGAGCTCCTGAGATCTATCCAGAAACATCTTGGTGGTTAAGGTTAAGAACTTTTGGACTAGATGCATCTTCAATGTCCCTTAAAGCTCTAAAATTATGATCCTATGATCTTTCTGGGGCTTAAAACAGAAGCTTCAAGAGATTGATCAGTCTAAATTTTATAGATCTTAAATTGGTCAGAAAAAATTGTGTGAATTTTCCCAAACCCTGCTAAAAATCCACATATACTCTGTCACTTTTAACCCAGGTAACCCTACATATATTAATTCACATAAAAGAACTTTTGACATTTACTGAATTTTTGGTCTCAGGACATTACTTGAGATCCATAACGGGCAGTCCCTATTCATGTCAATAAATCAGGTTTACCCGATGTCGAGGAGAAGTGAACTTTATTCCCCCATAAAAGTTGTATTTAACAATCAACAATTGCCCTTGTCTCACTTAATTAACATTTCTATTCTGTGCCCAATGACAATCTTGTTGAAGAAAAATACTGGTTTCTACTGTGGGTCCCTGAAGGGAATCTTCAAGATTCCCTATCAAGACAAGATAGAAATAAATAGCTGCCGAAAAAATAGGATGGATCATATGCTACTATCTCCAAATCATTCAAAAGATAGCTCTTCAATCCTCAACATTCTTGTGGTTGATCTTGAAGCAAAGCATTTTACATATGAGCAAATTACTGACTGAGAAACCAAAATGAATACTCCTTTACCATACAATTCCATTTGTTTCCATGAGTTCTACCACTGTACTCAAGATAATTAAAAGAAAACATTCTGCTAGTTGCCTTGAGCCCATTTACATTCCTTCTGGGCCACACAATAACTGCTCTCTTTATTATCAGAAATCTATCTCTTCTATCCATCCATTTCTTATTCTTCTAGCAACTGCCAAATTCACATATGACAGTTTTGCCCATCATGAACATACGATATCTCATTGGCCATCACCAATTGCATCAGGATATCACATGCCATCAGGTCAACATCGAATCTGACAGTTTTAATGACTCCATCTTCATCACATGAATAAGTATGAACCACTTTACTAATATTCTTCTTTGAAATAGTATTGATTGGTATGTGCTAATGCACACATAAGCTTCTTTCTCTAGAGGTGCCTTGTTTGGTCCACCATGTCTATGGTCAAGACTTGAGCAGCTGGGAAAGTGATGACCACATCGATTGTCCTTTCTTTTTCTGTTTATCAAAAATATTATGTATTTAATAAATACTTATGTATATGCCAGGTACTATATAAGCATTTTACAAATATTATTTCATTTTATTCTCATGACACCTTGAGAGGTAGGTTCTACTATATTTCTATTTTTCAATTGAGGAAACTGAAGTGGAAAGGGTTAAATGACTTGCCCAGGGTAAGTAAGTCTGAAGCCAGATTTGAACACAGGTCTTCCTGATTCTAGGATCTGTGTTCTAACTGTGCCACTTGGCTGTCTCTATGTGCAAAACATTGTTCTAGGCACTGAAAGTATAAAAACAAGAAAGCAAGTTAGCTCCTGCCCTCACAAAACTTACATTCTTACAGAGAAAGAGATCACATAAAGAGAAGGTTGAAACAGAAACTTCCAGGAAGAAGAAGATGAGTATATCCTCATGAAGGCATAATTTAAAAATAACTGACAAGGGGCAAGGTAATCTGGTTCTGAGAACAATAAAATAAAAGCTCATCTATTTGAGCCCTGGGTTCTTGGAGCAGAGATGGAGGAGGCAGATGACCAGAATACAGCTGGTGTGATTTGGAAATGGCCAACTAATCTTCATTTACAGAGTTGAGTGATACTATTTGTTCAGAAGTAGCTAGCTGATGATAATAAATGGGATCTATTTAATTCAAGGTGTGTCTGTCCATGGTTGCAATGGAATAAGAGGTGTCCATCTCAACTAAATGAAAATTAAGGGGAAATGAAAGGCAGTTTAAATTTACATGGATATGTCCTTTAACTTGCAAAGAAGGCCGAAAAAGAAAGAAAGAAAGATGAGATGAGATGAGATGAGATGAGATGAGATGAGATGAGATGAGATGAGATGAGATGGAAAAAATTGAGATTTACCTGTCAAATCTCAGCTATTATTAAAGTCTTGGCAGTGAGATCATGGTTTTCTGATCTGGTTCATGAATGATATGTCCATGATTCCACCTCCACCTCCTGTTAGTCCCATAAAATCTTCTTCAGACTCTCTTCTTCCCTAAGCCCATTCCAGTTAAAGTGAGTCAAGTCAAAATGCATTTATTAAGCATTAACCATGTGGAGAACATTGTGTTAAGTGCTGGGAACATAAAGCTAGGCAAAACAGTCACTGCCCTCAAGAAGCACACAGTCGAAGAGGAGAGACAGTATACAAAGTCACAGACAAGAGAGATGTAAGTAGACTGTGTTATATTCCCAACAATGAAATAAAGAAGGTACATAAATGATACTTCTGAAAAATAGTGATTTTGTCAATATAGTTGCAAACAATAATAAAACAATTCTGTGTAAATAAGATAAACATAGGATAAATTGGAGATAATCTCAAAGGGAAGGCAGTAGCAGCATTAAGGAAGAATTGGCAAAGGCTTCTTACAGAAACTAAGACTTAAGGAAAGTCAGGGAAGTAAAAAGGTAAAGAAAATAAGAGGAGTCCTTTGTATTCAGAGAATCAAAATGATTTCATTATATTAGGGTCAATGTATAGTGTGTCTGAATGGCTGTCAAGATCAATAAGAGCTTGGAAGGTTCTACCACAGACTGGCACAAATAGTCTGATGAACATTTGGAATGGAGATGTTTCTAAATTTGTCTCTAGATATCTCCAAACATTTCTTTTCAGCTACTGCAATTAGGCTTTACTCTCAGAATATAGATGCAGATATGCCATGTGAAGCAGGCCTGTGTCAATGTCTCCCTTGTCTCACAATAATCCCAAAGTTCTTCTGAGAGATCTTGGGAGTGGCCTTGTGTTGATATCTGTGTGAGTCCTTACCTTATGCAAGACACCTCTATGATTGTCACAGAACAAGCCTTTAGCTTCCTTTTGTGTGTTATTTTCCTTCATTCTCTTTTAAGTTCCTTCATTGTCTTTCTTTTTTCTTGCTTCTCTGTAAAGCAAATAAAAAGCTTACAACCCTTCTTAATTTACTTTCTGAGTAAATCAGTATGATTTTCTGGGTAAATCAGCATGATTCATCTTGGAAGCTGTGCCACTCAGTGTCTAAATGGGACTATATCCCCATGGATGCTAAAGTCCTCCAGATGTTACTATTTTAAGATGACATGGACATCTTTCAGATGACAAAATTGCATTAAGACAATTGTTAATGCTGTAAAGTTACCCATGTATATATCCTGTAAATAAAAGGCTATTAAATTTTAAAAAATTGCATTAAGAATCCCCAATAGATTAGATTCTACCAAGACTTACAGATCCTGAGAAGAGATTCACTTAGCAATTCATGCAGAAAAAAATCAAGTAGATGAAGGGTATTTATCATACAAATGGGTAAGCAGCTCTCGAAGTTAGTCTATGGAAACATATATTTTGTAAATGAACAAGGAATGGACAAAAAATTGGACTCATAATTAAAAAGGAGGAAGAAAATGAGCTAGATTGCAAATGGGAGCCACTTTTTTCAATGATCCAAAGATGTTTCTTGTCATGAAAACCAATCTTTTGATATTTCACTAGTGATACTAAATATCTTCAAATCACATAAAACCATAATCTCAGAAAACTAGTAATTCAATATATAGTACATTAATCAACAAATATTTATTAAGGTCTGACTATGTGCCAGGTACTGGCTAAGTGCTAGGAATTTAAGAAAATAAAAAATAAAAAAATAAAAAGACGATCCTTAATCTCAAGGAGCTCACATTCTAATGGGAGGGACAAAACTCAAACAGCTATGTACAAAAGAGGTATAAGTAGACGGTATCATATTCTCAACAGTGAATTGATGGCCAAAAGTTACATAAAAAATACTTCTGGAAAACTCATCTTGTTCATATAGGTAGATCCCTCCACAAATGGAGATTTCTATTCCATGACTCAATAGAACATCTTTGAAAGTCATGACCAAAACATGCAACCTGTTCAGTGAAGAATCTCTCCAAACCAAAGCTGGTCCTTAGATGACAGATACCAGACCTGTACTAAAATTTTTCTGTCTTGTGAGAAGCTAACCCTTCATTGGCATGGTCTGAGAACCACCACTCCATGATAAGGACACAGCAAAATAGTGCTTAAGTGAAGGTCATAAAATAAATCAAGGAAATGTATAATTGAAGCAAATAAAATGGTTGAACAGTCATGGAACACATGCAAAGAATAACAAATGGATGGTCTGAATGCTAAGTACCCATGAAAAGTTCAAATAAATGGATGAACAAAGAAAACACTTATTAAGTGCTTACCATGAACTCAGCACTGGGGATACAAATAGAAAAGTAGAGATAGTCTTTGCTCTCAGGAAGTTCACATTCTAATTGGGGAGAAAACACATGTGGAAGATTTCAGCTGCAAATCAGATTAAAAGACTTCCAAAAGAAATATGTGCTTACTTCTAAAGGATTTTTTAACTTTGGGGACCATGGGAATCCCCCAGGACATGATGGATGAAGTTGTAAGAAAGTACATCAAACTGTATCAAATACCTATGAGTTTATTTTATTTAAAAACAAATACACGTGTTTGCTACACCAACCACAAAATGGAAGCAAGATATTTGGTTAAGGTCATTTGAAATAATGATTATATTTAATTAAGGCAGAGGAGAGCAGTGAGCTGCTCTTTTGTTTCCACTCTTCCACATGGCAAATAGTTCTCCCTCACTAGATTTGCTGTGACGGAGTGTGAGAGAGGCAGTGCCCTCCCCCCCAGCTCTGCTGGGACATGAATTGCTCTCATGTGGCAGTTGGAGCTGGCCATCAGCTAGACAAGCTTCCTCTTTTGCTTTGAATTTCTTTGCTTGATCATACATGATTGAGCAGCAAATCCTGAGGTGGACATATCCATCTTTGGAAGCCACTTTATAAATTTGAAAGTTTGAAAGATTGTGTATCCTCAGCAGATGCTAGCTGAACTTCAAGGGGCACTCTCTCTACATCCCCTGCTGGGATTCTTGAAAGAAAAGATGATCACTGACAGGAAGATGAATCCAAACCTTGTTCTGATTTACCAGAGAACTTGGATATGGAGGGAATTATTTAGACAGTACAAAACTGAGGTGACTCGTGAGTTGCATATTCAGTGGTCCTACAAACTGTTTATGCCTTGATACTTAAATATCAGTTTCTGACAGAGTATAATAGTGATTACATATTAATACTTTAGCTAAACTTGTTCTATGAGTATGTGCCTTGGGGTCTTGTATATGCTAAGCATTTCTTTTGGGTAGAGAAAATAAAAAAGTCCTTTTATGACTGTTATGTATTGGTAACTTTCTATCTCCATCTCTCTTTGAAAGACCCAAAACAACAGTTAGGTAATATAGTAGCTAGAGTATCAGGCCAGGAATTAGGAAGATCTGAGTTCAACTTCAACCCTACACATTTAATAACTGTGTGATCCTAGGCAAATCACTTCACCCAGTTTGCCTCAGTTTCCTCATCTATAAAAGGAACTGGAGAAGGAAAAGACAATCCACTCCAGTATTTTTGTCAAGAAAACATCAAATGGGATCACAAAAAGTTGGATATGATTGAGCAACAACAAACAAAAGCAAAACTTGAACTTTAATTAATTTTCCCCTGAGCATAAAGAGCCAAAAACAATTAAACAAAATCATCTAATCCTTTTGGAGATGGTCAAGTTTTGCAGGGACCAAAATCAATCCATGTTCATGGGTCTACACCAAAAGTCCCTGAAGTAGAAAGGGAGAAGGTCCTTCTGAGCACCACAACAACTATTATTGTCACACCTGTCATGATTAAAAACTAGATAAAATATTGGTTTCCAAGGAAACCAGTAAAAAAATCTACTGTGCAATATTATCAAAAATATCTGAGGATAGGAATCTCCCATCTTTCTTTATTATACTTTTTATTTACAAGATATATGCATGAGTAATTTTTCAGCATTGACAATTGCAAGACCTTTTGTTCCAACTTTTCCCCTCCTTCCCCTGACCCGTTCCCCCAGACAGCAGGTTGACCAATACATATTAAATATGTTGAAGTGTAAGTTAAATACAATATATGTATACATGTCCAAACAGTTATTTTGCTGTACAAAAAGAATTGGACTTTGAAATAAAGTGCAATTAGACTGTGAAGGAAATCAAAAATGCAGGCGGACAAAAATAGAGGGATTGGGAATTCTATGTAGTAGTTCATACTCATCTCCCAGAGTTCTTTCGCTGGATGTAGCTGGTTCAGTTCATTGCTGTACAATTGGAACTGAATCTCCCATCTTTAAAACTAATAACCCAAATTTCTCTAGGAATTAGTAATGCCATATTACAAATCAGAGACAAGTGAACATGGGGTATTTCTGAAAGGCTTGTTTCTCCCCAACCCAATCCCCACTGATACATCATGCACACTCAAATTTCTTTACACAAGAGATAACTATTCCTATATTTTTGTTTGTTTCATGGATCTCTATAGGCAAAAATCTCATCCATTGGCCACTAACTGATCTACCAGCATTTTCTCAGTGATTTATTCTCGTCAACAACAGAACTGCCATATTTGGATTTTACCACCTTCACCAGCCAATTATTATGTGAAATAATGGAAACAGATGAAGGAGGGGAAAGTGGCTAGATCTGACAAACAGAAGGAATCCATGCTGTAGATGGCACTGATTTAAAAATTCTATTTTCAAAACATCTCAGAGTGGAGAGAAGAATGAAAAATGATCAAAGATATTTTTACCTGCCTAAAGAAGGCACTACTATTACTAATGCATATTCTTGTTCTGTCATCACAACAGAATTTTTACAGGATTTACAACCTATACATATGTTCAAGAAATCCGCAGTATAAGTCAGGAAATGGCAGGCTTTCACAGAGGAGTCACAGCTTTGTGCCATCATCAATCTCAACATCTTCTCCCAAGTTTGCTCCTCAGCCCCCAAGAGTTCTCATTCCCTCTTCAACATGACAGAGTAATCTCCACTATCTCTTGCATACATCTTACAATTTCAACATTTCTGATATCTATTCCCTATCCCACAGAGAATTCTGAGTCTCTTTGAATATCCCACTCATAGATTCACATTTTAATAAATTCAGGCAACTCCATTTAAGTTAAATGCCTAGAGACCTTCTTTATTATGTGTTTCTTGTTCTTTCTAATACCTAAAAGACTCAAAAAACTATATAAGAAAAACAATAGCAGTCAGCTGAAACATAAGTTGCTTCAGACAGAAATCTCAGAGGGACCAATGCATTCATCTTCTATGAGACTTAGCTGTCTCATCTACTGAACAAGAGAATCAGACTAAGGGTCCTTTCTCACTTTAAAATTCCATGATGTCATGAATTTGTGTCTCTCTGCATATTCTAGTTCATTCCAAAGCCAAATATTAATGGTTTGGAGATCTTCTGTGCCTCTACTCTTTCATTAGTGTAAATAATAAAAATTGATCATATCTAGTTTTCAAATGCAATCAGAGTCAGTCAGTCAAACTCAGGAACACCTTCACTCATCCTTTTTGCTTATCTCAACCACATCCTAGCTTGGTCTTGATACTAAAAGATTTAAATTTGGAAGGGTAAGAAAAGAAAAATAATATTTCTAATTATATAATAAAAAGTAGTTGGGAAAATTGATGTTGAGATATAGACATGCTTTTTTCTGGGCAACTTTTCAAGAATGCATCTCATCTACAAAGTGATGTGCATCTAATCCATCCATATGATTCTTTAGATTTAATTAAATGCAATATTTATCTAGTGCCTACTATGTGCCAAGCAATGAGGTAGGTGCTAGAGATGCTAATCCAAAAGAAAGCACAATCTGACTTCTAGGAACTGACATCCTCTTGTTAAGAAAGAAAGAATTAGAGGGACAATAGCTCAAGTTCCACACTCCATCAATGAATTTATTTTTAGTTGTTCTCATGTAGCATAAACTTTTAATATTTTCAGAGCAAATGGTATTATCCAAACATGACTTGATTCTATGAAAGAAAAAAAAAGAGAAAAGTTTCTTGAATAAAAAAAAAAACATTATCTAAAAATATTCAGCAACAAACTATAAGGAAAGAGGGAAGCTCTTGGATATTAGTATTTTTCCATGAAGAGACTCTAAGAGCTCTCCAAATCAAACCATTGTCAAGATTTAGGAACAGGATCCCTGATCATTACTGAGAAATGCAAATCAAAACAGCTCTGGATATCACCTCACATATACCAGATTGGCTAACATGACAGAAAAGGAAAATGACAACTGCTAGAGGGAATTTGGAAAAATGGAAACACTAATACAGTATTGGTAAAGTGGTGAACTAGTGCAATCATTCTGGAGAATAATTTGGAACTATACTCAAAAGACTATGAAATTGTGCATTTTAAATATACCCTTTGTTCCAGAAATATTTCTATCAGGTCTATATTCCAAAGATATCAAAGAAAAGGGGAAAGGATCTATTTTCACAGAAACATTTGTAGCAGTTATATTTTTGTTGTGAAAAGAATTGGAAATCAAGAGGATATTCATCAATTGGAGAATGGCAGAACATGAGGGGTGGAGGCAATATAGTGGAGAATAGACATGTCTCTACCTGACCTCCTCCAAGCTCCCCTAAAATCAACAGTAGATTAAGCCTCTGAATTGGTTTTGGAGTGACAGAACCCACAAATATTTGGAATATAATAAATTTTCAGATGATACTGTGGATGAACTTCAGCAAAGATCTGTTTCAATCAGCAGGGGAGGCTGCCAAGCCCAGACTGTAGCACACGGAGTCTGGGGCAAGGAGATGGGATGGGGATCCAGGGCCTTGTGGCAACCATGCACAGGAAAATCTACTGTAAGGTTCTTAGGCTACTCTGTCCTGGTTACAAGCCAGTGGATCAGCAGATTACCTGTAAGATACTCAAAGCAAATATAAAAGGCAAATAGAGAGCTCCTGAACCCTGGAAAAATGTGGGACCTGGCCATACCTACCCAGCACCAGAAGTCAGTCAGTAGCATTGGCCCAGGGCAGACTGAAGCAACTGTCATCCCTTTGTCTTAAAAGCAGACCTCAACCTTAAAAAAAATAAGCAAAAAAGCAAAAAAGAATTCTAATCATGTATAGCTTTTATGGACAAAGAAGAACAGACCTCATACTCTGAGGATCCTAAAGGCAAATCAGCTCCAGATGACACCCCAAAAGGTTATATGAGTTGGTCCCCAATTCATAAGGCTCTCTTGGAAGAATTCAAAAGAAAACTTAAAAGAGAATTAATAGAAAATGGGGGAAGGAAATGAGATCTTTGCAAGAGGGTACGGAAAAGGAAAAACAGAAATTATCTGAAGAAAGCTCCTAAAAATAGATTTGATGAAATGGAAAAGGCAAATAACTCCTTACAAAATAGATTTGGTAAAATAGAAACACCATATATCTCCTTACAAAATAAATATGAAAAAGAAACCAATTCACTTTAAAAAAAAAAAACAGAATTTGTGAAATGGGGAAAAAATACAATGAACAAAACACCTCAACTGGCCAAATTTAAAAGATTTTTAAAAAGCTAACTGAAGAAAATTATTCACTAAAAATTATAATTGAACAAATGAAAGTGAATGAGACTTCAAGATTCAGTCAAAGAAAACCAAAAAAATGAAAAATTAGAAGAAAATATAAAATACCTTATTGAAAAAAACAACTGACCTGGAAAATAGATCTAGGAGAAACAATCTAAGAATTATTGGACTTTCTGAAAACCATGATGAAAAAAGAGCCTAGACATCATCTTTCAGGAAATCATCAAGGAAAACTGACTGGATGTCCTAGAACCAAAGGGTAAAATAGCCATTGAAAGAATTTACCAATCACCTCCTGAAAGAGACCCCCAAATGAAAACTCCAAGGAACATTGTCTCTAAATTTCAGAGTTAGCCAATCAAGGAGAAAATATGGCAAGCAGCCAGAAGGAAACAACTCATATAACAAGAAGTCACATTAGGATTACTCAGGACCTAGCAGTTTTCACTTTAAAAGATCAAAAGGCATGGAATCTCATATTCTGAAAGGCAAAGGAACTTGGATTGCAACCAAAAATCAACTATCCAGTAAAATTGAGCACCATCTTTCAGGGAGAAAGATGGACATTCAATGAAACAATTTCATCTATTTCTGATGGAAAGACCAGAGATGAATAGAAAATTTGATCTTCAAATACGGAACTAAAGAGAAGCATAAAAAGATAAAAAAGAAAGAAAAAATAACTTTCTTTTAAAAGTTAAAAAGCTTATATCCCTATATGGAAAGATCTTATGTTTAATTCTTGAGATCTGTATCTCTGTTATGGGTATACTTAGAGGGTGCAGGTATCACTTGATTTTATTGTGATGATTTACAAAAGAAACTAGAGGAGGAAAGGTGACTCTACAGGAAGAAGAGGAAAATGGAATTAAAATGGAGTAAATTACATCTTATGAGGAGGCAAAAAAGATCTATTGCAATTGAGGGAAAGAGGGAAAAGGGATGAGGATTGTGTGATCTTGCCCTCATCAAAATTGGCCCAAAGAGAGAATATTAGACACATTTAGCTTCACAGAGAAGCTTGTTTCACCCTATAGGAAAGTAGGAAGGGAAGGGGGAAAAGAGGCTAATAGAAGGGAGAACAGAAGTAGAAGGGGAAAGGTATGAGAATGACAGGACATGTTAGAGCTTATAATCATAATGAAATGCTATTGTACTATTAAAAATATAATGTGCAGGATGATTTCAAAAAAAACACCTGGGAAGGCTTATATGAACCCCTGCAAAGTAAAGTGAAAGAATTAGGAAAACATTCTACACAGTAAAAGAAATATTTTAATGATGATTTACTGCAAAAAAAATTAAAATAAAATAAAAACCAGCTATTCTGGTGAAGACAATGATCCAAACCAATTCCAAAGGACCCATGATAAAAAAAAAATGCTATCTATCTCCAGAGACAGAGAACTGATGAGTTCTGAATGAAGATTGAAGCATACTTTTTAAAAATTGCCAGTTTTGTTTTATTTAGTTGTTTTTATTTTTTTTTTTGCAATGTTACTAGTGTAGAAATATATTTTGTATGATTATCAAGTGCTTGTCTTCTCAAGGCAGGAGGCAGCACAGGGAAAGAAAGAGAATTTAGAATTTTAAAAAAATTTTAAGTGATTGTTCAAAATGTTTTATATGTAATTTAAAAAAAAAGAAAAAAATCCAATATCTCTGAAAAGAAAGCATTTAGAGAAGGAAGTCCCATAAGAGAAAAATAAAATGAGCTGTTGCAACACCAACTCCAACAGGAAATCTGAAATTCAGGCCAGAGACATCAAAACCATGTTTAAAACATAAGATTTTGCCTTTTCTATATTTTTTCATGGGAATCTTTAGGACAACTCTGGCTAAATTTATGGTACTTTGATATTTGTAGTCTCAACATCACAGTGAGTAGAAGGAACAATCCTATATTAATGCACTTTTCAGGAATGGTAATCTAAATAAGACGTCTCTACAGAGAATGTCCACTTGAAAAGAGTCCTGGTACAAAATTCCCAGAAGACTCTTCTCTAAATTCTAGAAGACACAATATGAAAAATAATGATCAGATCAATAGTATTCTTCCTGAAGAATAGTGTCAATCACTTGCCCTATGGCTCCAATCAATATTCCTTGAATTTCCAGGCCAAATAACCCTTCTGTGATCCCCTTAACAATGATAATAGTAGTGATGATGATGATAATGATGATGATGATGATGATGATAACGTAGTTTGCATAATGAAGTTTGCAAAGCACTTTATATATATTATTTAATGTGTTCTTCATAATAACCCACAAAGAATGATTATCTTTATTTCTCTAAGACAGAGAATGGGTTAAAAAAATTATACAGGCTTATATATTAAAGTGTCTGGGATGAGATTAAACTCAGTTCTTTTTACATTGTAAGTTTAATATCCCATTCATTGTCCCATCCAACTGCCCAGATGAGGTACCTTTCCTTCTTTAGGGAAGGGACTCTCTTGCTTTTTACCTTTTATCTGTAGCATATAATAAACCGTTTTGCACACAGTAATTGTTTAATAAATGATTTTTCATCCAATCATTCACAAAGCCAGAGCAGTAATCAAGATTTTTTAAATGCTGCTATAAATTACTGAATCTTTGATTTAGAAGAGACCTTAGCAGCCATCTCATCCAAATCATATCTGAATAAGTATTCCCTAAATCGTAATGCTGGAAAATAGTGATATAACCTTCATCTGAAGACCTCTAAAAAAGAAAACAAAAATCATTATGTTTCCAAATAGTCCACGCCACTTTGAATTTTAACTCAGGTATTCTAAACTTGAAGTTCACAGGGTTTGTAGATAGATTCCACAGGGTCTATGAACTTCAATGTGGGGAAATGGATCTCTCTTTTCTCTAATCTCTGAAACTGAGCATTCCCTTCAACTATTTAAAAGTATGATTCTGGGAAGTGGTCCAAAGGTTTCACGAAACTGTCTAAGGGGTCCGCACATTCACTAAAAAGTTGAAAACTCCCTCCCCTAATTGTTATAGAGTGGTTATTTGGGAATTTTTTTTCCATTAAGCTTATTTGTTTCTTTGTAACTTTCCCCCATTCAACAATTAATTTAAACCCAACACACATAAAGCATCTACATGTACAAAGACACTGTGTCAACTATTAGGGGTACAAAGACAAAAAGAAAATAATCCCCCCACTTAGCTCCACTCTCTTGGGCCAAACCAAATTAGTCTCATTCTTGTGTGGTTGCCCTCACCTTCCTGTGCCTAATAAATACCCCCAAAAGAATTGATTCAGTAGATGCTAGCTCTTTCATCATTTCACAGATAGTATTAATGGATTGCAACTACCATTTTTTTTGCCATGGCTCTCTCTACCCTAGATTTGGAATGAAATGATTCCTGGACAATCAAAATCATAAAGTTTGAATGGAAAAAAGAGAAATGAAAGGGAATACTTATACTTTATTTACTTTATTCTTTCCAATATGTCTGAATCTTTTTTTGCTCAGATTAAGCTAATTCATAGAGTAAAGGATTCTATAAATTTCTTTCTTCTCTGAACCCCATGCTATTTCATCAGAAGTTAAAAAATATCTCTTTGAAAATCATAAAAAGCATAAAAGAAATTTGGTTGAAAGTGATTTGGAGTCAGAGTGACTTAATTCAAATACCAATTCTATTATTTTCTACATATATGACTTCATGGCCTGGTATTCACCTGTCTGAGGCTTAGTTTCCCCATCTGTAAAATGAGTGTTTGAGGAGGTTTCCCAGTTCTAGTCTGTGAAGTTAATGATATCTACAAGAAAGTAATTAAGGCAATTAGAAAAGAAAAGTTAAATATACTAGAAAGTCCTGGGTCATTACAATGCTTGATCCAAAAGCCCTGGTATCACCACCACCCCCATTCCTTTTCACCTCTCCTCTTTTTAAAACTGTTGCTCCAGACCATTATGGCATGGGGCAGACCCTACTCTAAATTAAGAGTTGGGAAAAGGTGGTTGTCTGACCTCACAAGCCTGAATCTTGAAAATATTTTCTCACAGAAGCTCCCTCCCCTAACCCAAACACTTCTCTAGTTATTTTCTGTCCTCCAGGCCTTTGAGAAGTCACTGTTTTCCAGTCTGGGAAGCCAATAGACAGGAGAACATAAATATCATTCAAAAGATATAGCACACACTGGTCTTATAAAATGTAATCACAGCTGGAGTAGGCTGGCCAGACAACCTTGCCACCATTTAGAGTGTTGTGTTGATGGGAAAATACATTCCATGTTCCAAAACAACTGACTTAGTAGGTAACTTTTGGAACATAACCTATTCTCATTTGGGAACTGCCTGTACAAAGGAGGAAATGGCCTAATTATTTTGAATGTTGTTCTTTTTCCAATCCTCATCCTTCAAGACCAAGCACAAATTGTTCCTCCTATATAATTTCTCCCTAGACCATACCAGTCCAACATGATGTCTTCTTCCTTCTGAACTCTTATACTATTTATTGTTTTGTGCAACACATTTGGCAAGTAATCCTGTCCTGACCTGGGCCAGGACTTTGCTGGGTTGTTATCTATCTGTATCATTACTTGATTTTTGACACATTTATGTCTTGCTTCCAAAGCCAAATTGTCAATTGCTCAAAAATCAGGACTGCAACTTTATCCTTCCTTTTAATGCCTATAGTCATTAATTCGATATCTTCTCCAAAAGATATACTCAAGGAAAATTGACTGATTGAGTTTTGAGGCTAGACACAAAATATTTTAAGATCCCCAATGCATTATAACTGTCAATATATGATCAAAATATGAGTTTAATTAATTCAAATCTTATTCCAGCATCAATTTAGTTAGTGCAAGATAGATGGCAGCACTGCACAAAAAGCATACAAGAAGAACTCTATTTAAATTAATCTAACTAATTAATTTAATTAATGGGAGTTTGGCTTAAGTGAAGTTTAGAGAGTCAGATTCAGTGCATTTTGTAAGAATCAGCATGTGTCATCTTTGGAATCAACATTGATTGTTTCCTGTTTTGCCTTTGCATGCTCAGACTCAATAAAGAGCTACTGCTCTAAGACATGGAGGATGGAAAATTTCCCTCCTTAAACATCATATTTGCCTAGTTCTACACATACATTTCATCATCCACAAAGGAACTTAAACCTTCATAAAAAGCAAACAATGGTGATAATACTAGACTGTTATTACACATAATATAAGAATTCTCACACTAGGCCAGACCTAAGACCATTTATTTAGCGTAGAAATCTTCATCTGGGGGGCACCTAGAGAAATCTGCACCATTCTCCTCTATCATTTCTATTAAGGGATAAGATGTACAGATTCAAATATCCTAGGTCTCACTGTTAATTTACTTTGAATCATTAAACTTCTCATATTTCTGAATTTTTTTTCAGAGTGATCCAATTCAGAATAGGGAGATCTATAAATTTGCCTCCTCTCCACTCCCCTGTGTCAATTGGTACTTTCTTTCACTTGCCATAAACAAACAAAAATTATTTTCCTGTTCAATGGGTCATACTACACAAAGCAATAAGAGGAATGGATTTGAAGTTCATGCCCTTGGGATGTTTAAAATCTAGTTCAAATATAATTTGCAGGGGATAGAGCATTACACTTTGGAATCAGAACAACCCTAATTTGAATCCTATTTTATACACTTACTACCTATGTAATCACAGGCAAGTCACATTAAAAAGCTTCAGTTTCCTCCTGAGTGGATGCCCATCAATTGGAGAATGGCTGAATAAATTGTGGTATATGAATATTATGGAATATTATTGTTCTGTAAGAAATGACCAACAGGATGATTGCAGAAAGGCCTGGACAGACTTACACGAACTGATGCTGAGTGAAATGAGCAGGGTCAAGAGATCATTATATACTTCAACAACAATACTATATGATGACCAATTCTGATGGACTTGGCCATCCTCAGCAATGAAATCAACCAAATCATTTCCAATGGAGCAGTAATGAACTGAACCAGCTACGCCCAAAGAAAGAACTCTGGGTGATGACTAAAACCATTACAATGAATTCCCAATCCCTATATTTTTGCCCACCTGCATTTTGGATTTCCTCTACAGTGATTGTACAATATTTCAGAGTCCGATTCTTTTTGTATAGCAAAATAACGGTTTGATCATGTATACTTATTGTGTATCTAATCTATATTTTAATATATTTAACATCTACTGGTCATCCTGCCATCTGGGGGAGGGGGTGGGGAGAAAGAGTGGAAAAATTGAAACAAGAGGTTTGGCAATTGTCAATGCTGTAAAGTTACCCATACATATAACCTATAAATAAAAGGCTATTAAATTTAAAAAAGAAAGAAAAATGACTGAACAAATTGTGATATGATTGTGATGGAATACTATTGCACTATATAACAAATGCTGAAGATGGTTTCAGAAAAATCTGGGAAGACTTATGAACTCATGCAAAGTGAAGTGGACAGAACCAGGAGTTAATTATGCATAGTAAGCAGTATTGTAAAGATGATCAAATGTGAAATACTTGGATAGTCTGATCAAGACACAAGAAAATTCCAACAACTCAGTACGAAAAATACTATCCAAAGAGAATGGAATAACTTTGAATTTTTAAACTTTTTTGTTATTTTATAGTGTTCTGTATTCATTGGCAACATGAATAATATGGAAATATGTTTGGCATAATTTTACCTGCATGATCAAAATCAAAGTATTTGGCTCCACAAGGAAAGGATATACTTTTTGACTCAAGATCTTTTAATGGTTTAAAAAATTCTATGTAATTGAGAAATATTAAAACCATGTTAAATGAAAACTACAAAAATAAAATATTTATTCAAAAAAAAGCTTCAGTTTCCTCATCTACATGATGAGGATAATAGCATCTAACTCACAGGGTAGTTATAAGATAACATACCTATAAATCCCTTACTAAAACTTTAAAGCATTCTATAAATTATTATTATTATTATTTGTTCTGAACTTGAATTTCTTTATGATATTGTGCCAGTGAAGTCTATTCATTTACAAGGACTCATTTAGTCTAGCTAAATGCATTGATGGCTTTAGAAATTTCACTATTTGTAGATTTTAATGATGGGATTCCTGTCTAGCTTATACCTTTCAGGACTGAAAAGACCTTTTAGTCTGCCTTTTTACCTTGCACATAGCTACCAAATACTTCCAAAGTTAGATCTATGATACTGACCTCATGTGCAGGGAATGGGGTAACATTGTCCCAGTGAGGATAAATCCATGCAAGTAGAAAAGATGGTATGTTTAGTCTGATTCTTCTTCCTGCAGCCTAAGGGTTGTAATCCTCTGGAGGGAAATTTACTCAGATTTTTCAGATGAAATAGGAAAAATGCTAGGTCAACATTTTTCTCTCTTGTATAGAAATGGAGTCTTAAATGGGGGTTTGGAGGCACTAGGAGATTAAGTGGCTCATCCAGAGTAATTAAACCAACTTGGATCATGGGTATCCCTCAAACCAGCTCTTCCTGACCCCAAAGAAAGTGCTCTATATATTATTGTTGCTTTGCAAATGCCAATCTGCATTGGCAGAGGGACTTTCCCATACTAATAAAATGAAAGGTCTGGTGCTATAGAAAACATCTGTCGATGGAGACACCTCCTCCAGATTTCCACATGGGACAGGATTAGCTCCTCTGAGAGGCACATACTGAAGAATCAGAAATGTATGTGAGATGCACAATTCATGATCAGCAATATTCTCAATTGGGAGAAAATTATTTGTGCAGAAAATCTGGGAAAGGGACAAAGCAAAATCTGAAAAGTCAAAGAATTCCTAAAAATCAGAGCTCCCTCAAATTCAAATGAAGTAAGGCAGAAATAGTAAATGCATCCTTTTCAGACCACGATGCAATAAAAATTACATTCAACAAAAAGCCAGGGGAAAGTAGACCAAAAAATAATTGGAAACTAAATAATCTCATACTAAAGAATGATTGGGTGAAACAGCAAATCATAGACATAATTAATAACTTCACCCAAGAAAACAACAATAATGAGACATATACCAAAATGTGGGGATCAGCCAAAAGCAGTAATAAGGATAAATTTCTATCTCTAGAAACACTTGCATAAAATAGAAAGAAGATCAATAATTGGGCCAACTAAAAATCTAAAAGGACAACTAAAAAACTTAAAAAAGTCAAACACTAAACTTGAAATTCAAAAATAAAAGGAAGATCAATAAAATTAAAGTAAAAAAAAAACTATTAATTAATTAATAAAACTAAGATTGTTCTATGAAAAAACCAACAAAATAGACAAACCCTTAGTAAATCTGATTTAAAAAAGGAAAGGGAAAATCAAATTTTAGTCTTAAAAATGAAAAGGGAGAACTCGCCACTAATGAAGAAAAATTAAGCAATAAATTTGGAATTACTTTTAACTTTATGAATAAATTCGACAACAAATAAATAGAATACCCAAAAAATATAGCTCCCAAATTAACAGAGGAAAATAAATATCCTAAACAACCCCATCTTGAAAAAGAAATAAACAAACTATTAACCAACTCCCTAAGAAAAAATCCCCAGGACAGATGGTTTACATGAATTCTAAAGCATTTAAAAATTCTCAATGCTATATAAACTATTTAAAAAATAAAGTTGAAAGTCCACCAAACTCCTTTTTACCCAAACATGGTACTAATATCTAAACCAGATAGCTAAAAACAAAGAAAGAAAATTAAGAAATCTCCCTAATGAATATTGGCTAAAATCTTAAATAAAATATTAAAAAGATTCCAGAAAATCATCCCCAGGATAATAACTATGACCAAGTGGGTTTATACCAGGAATGAGGGCTGGTTCAATATTAGGAAAACTATTAGCATAATCAACTATATCAATAACCAATTAACAAAAACCAAGTCATCTCAATAGATGCAGAAAAAGCATTTATAAAATCCAACATCCATTCCTAATAAAAACACTTGAGTATGGAATAAATGGACTTTTCTTAAAATAGTCAGGAGCATATTTTAAAACCATCATGCATCATATCAATGGGAAAAACTGGAACCTTTCCCATAAATCTGGGTAAACAAGGTTCCCACTATCACCATTATTTTCAATTTGTATTAGAAAACTAGCCTCAAATAAGAGTCAAAAAAAGAGATTAAAAGGAATTAGAGAGCAATAAAGGAAAAACTATCACTCTTTGCAGATGACATGATGGAAATACTTAGAGAATCCCAGAGATTCTACTAAAAGCTATTAGAAATAATCCATAACTTTACAAAATTGCAGGATATAAAATAAATCCCCATAAATCCTCAGTATTTTTTATATATCAAACAAAATCCAACACAAGAATCAAAAAATTCCATTCAAAATAACTTCGACAGCATAAAATATTTGGGAATCCATCTACCAAAGGAAATCAGGAATTATATGTGCAAAATTACAAAAAAACTTTCCACACAAATAAGTCATACTTAAATAATTTGAAAAATATTAAGTGCTCCTGTTGGGCCAGTGAAATAATAAAGATGACAATACTCCCTAAACTTTCTATTTATTTATCTATACCAAATCAGACTTCCAAGAAAATATTTTATCGATCTAGAAAAATAACAACAAAAATTCATATGGAATAATAAAATGTCGAAATTAAAAGAATTGATGAAAAAAAAATCAAATGAAGGTGGCCTAGCTGCCTTATCTAAAACTATATTATAAAGCAGCAGTCCTCAAACCATTTGGTAATGGCTAAGAAATAGATTAGTTGATCGGGAATATTAGATTTCCAATACAGAATAGTCCTTAAATCATTTTGACAAACCCAAAGATCCTAACGGATAAAATTTTTTGACAAAAACCGGGATAACAAAATTAGTATGGCAGAAATTAGGCATGGACCTACACTTAAAACCATATACCAAGATAAGATCAAAATGGGTCCATATTTAGGCATAAGAACAGGATTATAAATAAATTGGGGAACATAGGATGTTTATCTCTCAGACCTGTGGAGGAAAGAAATTTGTGACCAAAAGATGAACTAGAGACCATTATTTGATCACAAAACAGAAAATTTTGATTACATCAAATTAAAAAGCTTCTGTACAAACTAATACCAAACAAGATTGAAGGAAGCAACAAACTGGGAAAACACTTCATAGTTAAAAGGTTCTGATAAAGGCCTCATTTCAAAATATATAAATTGACTCTAATTTATAAAAACCAAGCCATTCTCAGTTGATAAATGGTCAAAGGTTAACAGACAATTTTCAGATGATGAAATTGAAACTATACCACTCTATAAAGTGTTCCAAATCCTATTAATCAGAAATCAAATTAAGACAACTCTGAGATACCACTACTCACCTGTCAGATTGGCAAGATGACAGGAAAAATAATGAATTTGGGGGATGCAGGAAAACGGACACTGATGCATTGTTGGTAGTTGTGAACTAATCAACCATTCTGGAAGCAATCTGGAATTATGCCCAAAAGTTTCAAACTATGCATACCCTTTGACCCAGTGCTACTCTTAACCAAGGAGATACTAAAGAAGGAAAGGGACCTGTATGTCCAAAATGTTTTCAGCCTTGTTTTAGTTGAAACTAGAAAATGAATGGATGCTCCATCAATTGGAGAATGGTTAGATAAATTGTGGTATTGAATTTATGGAATATTTTGTTCTAAAGACCCGGGATGAATACAGAAGTTGGTAACTTTAACATACAAGTGAAATACAGAACCAGGAATCATTACATACTTCAACAACAATACTGTATGAAGATGTATTCTGATGGAAGTGGTTTCTTTGACAAAAGACCTAATTATTTCAATTGATCAATGATGGACAGAAAACGCTACACCCAAAGAAAGAACAGGGAAATGAAGTTTGCATTTTGTTTTTCTTCCGGTTATTTTACCTTCTAATCAATTCTCCTTGCAACAAAGAGAACTGTTTGGTTCTGCACACATATATTGTATCTAGGATATACTGTGACAATTTCAATATTATAGGACTGCTTGCATCTAGGGGAGGGGATGGAGGGAGAGAGGGGAAAAATCGGAACAGAAGTGAGTGCAAGGGATAATGTTGTAAAAAAAAAATTACCCTGGCATGGGTTCTGTCAATAAAAAGTTATTATAATAAAAAAAAATCAGAGCTCAAGGCACCCCTCTTAGGCAGGGATATGCAACTTTTCAGCTACAGAATTGGAGCTTCTGTTTACTTCTCTTCATTGATCCATACTTAATAATTTTCCAAGGATTTCTCTCCTATTCTTCCTTTTCATTGAATTTACAATGTCTTTTTTGCATCAACCAGGATGATGATCAGGATGATCCAGGTTGGATGGGTGGAAGAAGGACTTCCATTTTTCCCATTTGTAAGAAATCTGCTTTCAAGATTACAGATTAAAACAACCAAACAAACTAGTTGAAACTCTTTTTTTCAGTCTCCTTCTTGTAAAAGAGCTGAGTTTCTTTGAACCTGTAAGCTAGTTCCTGTGTTGATAAACCTCAAGAGTCTGCAGAAAATCTATTTGTTTTTATGCCTCCTTGGCTTCCTTTCAACTTCAAACAAATAGAAAAGTGCTGAGAACAGTAATGAAAGTTGAACAATAATAGCTTTTGTACTTATTAATCCAGGGGGATCCAAAGCAAGCAGCCTGAGGGGTTACTTTTCATCCTAAATGAAAACAAGGAAGAATGTTGTTCTGAAAGAAAAAACTGTGGGAGGGAATGGACACTGGCTAAGTCATGAAAAATAAAAACAAAACATAATGGTGCCAATAGCCTCCATATAATTAAAAAACAGCTTTCATTTTAAAGCACATCATCAAGAACCTTAAAAAAAAGATCCATAACTGTGACCCCCATTTCATTGCTATCCAGTTCCACTGAAATAAATCTCCTAGAGAACAGGACACTGACTTAACATTGATAGATTCTTTATGTACAGAGAGCATTATATTAGGAGTTGGGGACTGGAAGATGGGAAGGAGAGGGAGAATGCTATCTTTCCTGCCTTCATATAAGTTACAGTCTAGTGTTGTGATGGGCTAGAGACATATCAAATCAAGATGACCCTATCCGGGGATCTATCGTAACAATGGCTACAATTGCTATAATCATTTTGGCTAAATGATGCACCATCATTTACGGAGATGGTCGAAATGACTAGATTGACATTGATGAATACACACTGGTTCCAAAGAGGGTTCCCTGGGTCTCTTCTACAGTACCCTTCTCTCTCATCAAATTTCAGTAACCCTATTATTTTTGAAATCAAATACAAATTCTGTTTGACATTGAAAGGTCTTCAAAACCTGGTTCCAACCCACCCATTTCACCTTATTACATATTACTCCCCTTTTTGTACTTTTTTTCTAAATTCAATTTTATTTTCTTCAATCAGTAAAAGTATTTTCTCATCCTCCTACCTCACTTCATTGAAAAGTATAAGAAAATCCTTATAATAAATACACATAGTTAAGCAAAACAAATTCGTACTTTGTCCTTATTCCAAAGCTATGTATCTCATCCTCCACCTCTCTGTCACAAGGTACACAGTATAAATATAAATATAAGTACAAAGTATTCTCTGAAATTGTGATTGGTCATTCTATCAACAAAGGCCAATGTCTTCATTCATTCTGGCCTTACGAATTGCCATTCTTGCTAATACTCACAAATGACAATTCCTCTACCATCTTGAAACTTTTGCACAAACTATCATCATGCCTTTCTCTTCACCCCTGCCTCTTGGAATCATATTTCTTTAAAACTCAGTAACACAGCTTATTCAACTTGAAGCTTTTTCTGATTCCCCAGGACTGCTAATGACTTCTACCTCAACTCCCAATTGCCTTGAATATACATGTACACATTGATGTCTAAGCCAGTGACTTAGATAATTGTAACTAAGGCACAGACTAGATATGTACATGTGCATGTATATACATGCTTCCCTTAAAAGAATGTATAACAGAAATTATTGGGGGATTTGCAGGTTTGCTGTACTAATGTGCTTCCCACAGTGCTCTGGCTGGTTAGTCTGGTCTCCTGCTGAGAGATTAGTCCTTGCTGGGATGACACAGCTACTCTTCATTGGTCCCTAATTATTAGAAGCTGTTTCAAATATGATGGGTGATTGATGAACTCTTCTCACAAATCTATATGTAAGAAGCCGCCAATAATCCTCCTTATTCTTAGGCCCTCCCCTCTGCCTCAAGATCAGTTGTTGCATTGATGGTAGATTATTTAACTTGAAAACATTATAAGCCAAGAGTAAAGTAGAGGAAAAGTGATATGCATGTGTGTGTGTGTGTGTGTGTGTGTGTGTGTGCACATTCAGTATAAGGTCTGGGGCTGAAATGCAGCAAAGTATGGGACTTTTCTCTGCTACTACTTCTCTGCTACTGCTACTACTACTAATTTTGGTCTAACAATACTAAGAAAATAAAGGTTCTCCACCAGCCAGCACCAGACATGGAACCACTAATTATAGATAATGGAGAAATGTTAATATAGATAATGGAGAAGTGTTGATATTGGACAGAACCTCCCTTCATCAAAGAAGGTGCTGCGCTCTGTGAACAAATCAAAAATTACAGTAGCTCCAAAGAAATATGAACTGCAAATTTAGAGCCATCTCCACCCCAAATGTCCATATGGAATTTTTGTGCCCAACTTGTGGTAGAGTATATATATATATATATATATATATATATATATATATATATATATATATATATTGGTCTGGTCAGTCACAGTCAGAAACATTATACTTTGACCCCAACATAGTGAAGTCATTTTGGTGCTCTTCAAAAACAAAGGATGATAAACAACATCCAATTTGTCATCTACATCTTGTATTTGGTTGTTTGTATTTTGTCTCCTCCCTTAGACTGTGAGCACCTTGAGAGCAGGGACTAGGTTTTTTGCCTTTCTTTGTATGTCAGTGCTTAAAGCAGTGCCTGGAACACAGTAGGTGTTTAATAAATGCCTTTTGAATGACTAACCCCAAGACAAGTTGATGATTTATTCATCTGGGTTTTGAACCCTTCCCACTCTCCTCAGCTGCTAGAGTCTTTTCATCTGAGTTATCTTTCATCTAATCTACATGCATCTTAATATATCTAATTATTTTCATGCTGCCTTTTCTGTTAAAATATGAATTTCTCAGGGGCAAGAACTATTTTTCCTTTTTTTCTTTTGCTTTCTTTTTCTGCATCCTCAGTTTTTAACACAGTCCCTTGAACATAATAAAGTGCTTAACAAATGTTGGTTGATGGACTGTTTCTCCTTCTGCATATACTTGGTCTCCTTTGGACTTCTGGCAAAGAGAGGAAAAGGGATTCCTTTCCTATAGGCCAGCCCCACCCGGGACTTGGCTTGGTTATTGATTCCTTTATTAGTTTGAGAGTTTCTGAGTTAAGGTCTGCCACCAAGTAAGAGAAAATTTCTTTACCATGCTTAAAATTCTTCTTTGACAAAAATCTGTAGCCAATGGATTACAGAAAAAACATGGACCAACTGGCCAGGAGACCTATACTTTGGGAGTTGCTCCGATAATGCAGGGTTTAAGGTGAAAGCAAAATAGCTCTCCAACAGTTGTCCTTACTTTCAGGGGAAGTACAATGGACCATTTGAGATGTTTTGAATGTCCTGGGTTTTGCTCATGCATGCTTTTTGCTTCTTATGCAATTTTTAAGTTGGAGATAATAAACACTTCTGCTCAACACATGCTCTTCTATGTTAAACCCCTTTCTGGAAGAGCCCTTATTACTGAAATCCAGGAATACTCTATACACATCCCTAACTTTCCTTATAGTTACAATAGGGCCAGGGCAGAGCCAAAGAAAGAAATCTGCAATTCCCCAGGGTCTCAAGTCCCCCAGGATGAGTCTGCACCCAGGTGAGCCCAGGCTCCTTTGAAACTTCCATGGATTGCAATCGCAAATTCCTTATGGGCAGAGATGTTACGATTCTTTATATTGTTTCCCAAGGCTTACCACAAGATTTGGCACACAGCAGGTGAATAAAAAGTACTTGTTGATTGAGAGGGCATTCCATCTTCCACTGTCAAATTAATGACCTCTACAAACATTTTTGTGAGGCTTACTTGTTCTAAGGGTCAAATTCAATCAACATTCAAACCTTTGAAGTTTCCTTAAATAATAGTTCTTCTAGTATTAAGAAGGCATTCTGCACATTCTGCACAGGATCAAGGGGATACAATAATAATAACAACAGAAGTCCTTTTCTCAAGCATATCCCAAGCTAGTAGCACAGGAGACAAACTATGTTCACATAACCATAATAATTGTTTTTGCTTTTAAAAAATTATTCTATGAATTTAACAAACATTAATAAATGAATTTCCATATACAGTGAAGAGAAAAAGAGGATTGTTTCTGAAACCATAAATGTCTATCACAAAGTATTTTTTTAAGTTTATATTAAGTTTGGCATAGTACTACCCATACTCCCCTGTTTGCCAGTATACCCTTCTGAACTTCCTTCTGCTTTCTTCTATGTGTTTTTAAAATGTTTCATTGATATCTTTTTCTCTTTTTATCTCTATAATTCCTCCCATTAATCTCTCCAGCCAAAAAATTAAAACCAACTCTTCTTCTCTAATCAATTGGTGCAGTCCAGAAAATAAATTTTAGCCACAGTGGTTAATGTCTGAAAATGTATGTCTTAGTCTGCATCTACTGTCTCCCACCATCTGTCAAAAGATGGCCAAAAGATGGGAAGCTTTAATAAATTGTCTGGACTAAAGTAGAATTAGTGAGGTATAATGGAAGGGGGTATCCAGGAAAGCTCGGTTTGAATCTGGCTTCTTAGACTAGCCATGGGACCACAGGCGAATCAGTAAAGTAATTCAACTTCCTGAGCCTCAGTTTACCTGGCTTGAAAATGGAGTAATCTATAAAGGGTCTGCCGTACATGCCTCACAGAATTGTTGGGAAGCCTGAATGAGATAATGCATACAAAGTGGTTTTACAATCATTGAAATTCAATAGAAAATATATTAGCTATTATACTCTTGTCAAAAATTTTTTTCACCTAATAGTGAGCCTTCTGGTAGTGAGCTTCCTTACGTTTAGATTGGTTCTGGACCAGCAAACTGCACGGTGTGATGGAAAGATCACTGAGTCTAAATTTAAATCCTAGATCAGTGATTTACTACTTGTTCCTGGACAAATCATTCAACCTCCCTAGTCCTCATTTTCCCCTTCTGTAAAATGAGGACATTGGACAAGATGGACTCTGGTCATTTACATGTCTACCTCTATGACTGGTACTATGAACTTCATTCTGTTCCAATGCAGCAACTCTTATGACCTTCAAATAACATGAGTGATAGGATATTGTGTGGTAGGCTGAACTCCACTACATGATGATCTTGGATAGAGAAAAAATTACATTTTGATTTTCATTCAATTTTCACTGAAATTTAGCTTTTTTATCAATTATGAATTTTTCTTAAATTACTCAACTTTTCTTAAATTAATCAAGGAAAGATCCCAAAGACTTTATATATTGAGAAAGTATTTTGTGATAGAGAAAAGATTGAAAACTCCTCCTCTGCAGCATTCTTCTTATCTCTTTTCCTCCTTTCTAGAGAGAAAACCTTTTATGTCAGACTAGAGGGTCAGGGGGGAATCCTTCTCTTTTTTAAGGGACAAGTCAGTTTGGAACCGAGGAGATCCAAATCAGTTAGCAACAAAAAGTTGTCTTATCAAACCAGTCACACAGCTCATGGCTGGCCCCTTTTTCAGTTACTTACTACTCTGATGGGAACTGGGTGAGAGGAAAGAGGATTATTATTTTCTCCATTCCAAATAATGGGAAGGTGTCAAGTGATAATTATGATATTGCTGAGGATGGCAAAATAGGCAGGCTCTTAGCAAATGATGGACACACAGGACATTGGCAGCCTATACTCAAAACCTTTTCAACTCAAATGAGATAATGCATGTAGAGTGCTTTGCAAACCTTAAAGCACCATATAAATGTCAACCATTATTCTTGGTAGAATCTGTCAGATCCAGTGAAAATTGAAGAATCGTCATCTCTGGGCCTCAGTGGCTCCATTTGTCAAATGATAGTACTGGACTGAATGATCCCCTGATTTTTAACTAGCTCTGAATTCTGTGTCTCCAAGAATAAAAGCCATCTGGGGAAGAAGAGACTACACATTAAAGAATTAGAACCCAGCTGAAGGATGGCTGCCAAAATGAAGACAAAGAAGAAAGGGGAAATGGAGAATTATGAAACTCCTGGATTACTTAATGTGGATGATGAAAATTAAGTGAATACTTAGGCTTCAAGATTATACCTAGTTTAAAGAGGTTTCCTGGTGAGGAAACTGAAAAAAGGACTGTTCACCTTTGAAACTGTGGGAGGGAAATAAACAACAAAAAAATGATTTGTCTCTCAAATGTTTCATTGAATTTTGTTCTTATTTGTTTACTGTAGTTCATCTAGTTTCAATGGAATGAAATATTTAATCTTTCCTCCAGAAGAAGAAACAAAGTAAAACTATTTCAAAGAAATAACAATGAAAAGGGGAGGAATGATTTTTAAACTAGGTAGCACACACTAAACCAGGGATTCTTTACCTTTTTTGTGTCATAGAACCTAATATAAGACTGTATCCCTTCTAAGAATAATGGCATAATCTATTAAGTACTGTACTTGAAGTCAGGAGACTCTAATTCAAATCCTGCCTCTGACATTACTGCTGTGTGATCCTGTGGAAGTCAATTAACCTTTCTCAGACTCATTTTCCCTAACTGTAAAATGATTGTAATAATAGCATCTATCTCATATGGCAGTTATCAGGGTCAAAAAAATTATATGTGTAAAGCCCTTACAAACTTTAAAATGTTAGATAAGTTAAATCTATTATTATTAAGTGCATAAAATAAAATACATATGATTACAAAGGAAATCAATCATGTGGAAATAGTTATCAATTTTTTTAAGTTCACAGATACCCGATTAAGATCCCTTGTTTGAGGCTGATGTTTCTGTGAACTCTGTTCACAAGGCTTTGAATCGAAAAGGACCTCAGTGATCACCCAGTGCATCTCTTTTGCTTTAAAAATGGGGAAATGAAGGTCCAGAGAAATAAAAACAAGTGATTTGCCTAAAATCATAAAGCCAGTAACAGAGAGGGAATTTGAACCCAGACCTTGTGACTTTAAATCCAGCACCCTTTCCTCTCACACTAGCTTGTAAAATTTAGCCACAGCCTAATAAATGTCTTTTATGTTTAATGAGCCACTATGTATACAATCATTCTGATTTATCACGGAAGAAGGGCCAGGAATAAAAATATCACTGAATACCCAGAAGCCTTGAAAAAACCACAAGCCTGAGATAAGAACATGAACAATGGTGCATTATTTCCCAATAGTCCTTTCATTAATGATGGAATTCTCTACTTCTACCTTATAGCAACTAAGCATACTTTTAAAATACTGTCTAATTTAAATTCAAGTATCTGCACATGGCCAAACACAGATTTTGTATGCAGGAGGCTTGCCGGGGGGAATTCACATAGATCAAGACCGATATCAACTACCTTAAAAAAAAAAAACAACAGAAGATAAATAACATCATTTAAAAAAAAAAAAAAAACATTTCTCTTAACTCCCAAGGAAAGAAAGGTATTTTCAAATGAGATGTTAAAAACAAAACCTAAGAGGAGAATATGATTTAGCCAAGTGAGAGACACATAAATTAAAGAGATAAAAAATATAATTAAAGGTGAGAGCAGAGATTATAACTTATAAATGCAGGCTGAAACATTTCTCTTCCCTACCTGGCAATGATTTTGTGGGGCAAACACTGTGGAAGCCTTAAAAGCACCACATCCTGGAAAATAAACATGATTGAGCTTCTGCTCCATCTAGAGCACCATTTTAGAATCTAGAGATATGAAGACAAAATGAAAAACCTCTCTTGACTTCCAAAACCTTACATTCTATTGAGAGACTAGAACATTGAAATAGCCAAGTTTATACAGGATAATGTGATGCACAAATTGGATCGATTATAATAATAGTGTGCATTTGTATAGCAACTTAAGGTTTTCAAAGTGTTTTACATCTCATATCGCCATTGATATGTAAATGTGAGTCAAATCAAGTCAACAAGCATGTATTAAGGCTTTCTGTGCACCAGGCACTTTAACTATGATTGTTATGTGAGCTGCAATTATTAATTTGTGTTTTCTTAATTAAAACAAGGCATTTTGAGGCACTGTGGATAAAGAGTTGGTCTCAAAGTCAGGAAGATGTCTTCAAGTCCTGACTTTAACATACACTGGCTATATGACTGTGGGCAAGTCATTTAATATCTCAATACCCCAGACAAAACTCTTAAATTGTGGAGCAGGCATTCAACTGCATTAATAGGGAAAGCTTCCTCATTCAGCATTCCCTAAGTCAATGAAATCATGGATCTATTACAAAATAAATAATAGTAATGTTATTCCCAAATCCCTTAAATAATAGTGTAGAAAGCCTCCATATTTAGATGAAAAGTCTTAAGGTACTTAAAAAAAGAACAAATTCAATCAATGATCTCAATATTCATAGAAGACTCTACTAATATTCTAAGCCAGCTGCCATCCCTTAGTAGCACTCATGCAGAAACAGCATGAAATATCCAATACTGAGTAGACTCATGCTGTTCCCAGTGGAGCAACTTACCACAGCTTAGCACTTACACAAAGAGTGCCAGCCCACAATCCAAAGGGATGATGACATTTTGACAGATTCTTGATCCTCTCCCCCACTCAAGACACTCAGGGGTCATGATCTTAGGAACACTTGCTGTAAACCAACATTGGATTCCTAGAATCTGAGCTACTAACATAACAAGGTCTCCTGGAAAGCTACTTGAGAGGAAGATAAAAGTCAAAGTGACAAGCTGGCCATCCATTTGGAGAGAGCCTGCTGATGTCACCAGCAGTTTTTCACTTTGTATTAAGGCTTCTGGGAATGTCATGGCATCCTCAGCCTCATTGACCCTTTCACAGCTATCTTTGGCTTCCATAGTTCCCCGCTAGCTCTTCTACTCAGTTGGAAGATACTGGCTGACTGCAAATGTATCCCAGAGGACAAAGCTGCAGATAAAACTAGATAGTATCAATTAGTGGTGTGTCACGTCTGCAGTAACAAATTCACGCACTCCCAAAAGTCACCCTGTTTCTTGTACAAAGTGACAATTGCAAAAAACTGAGAAATGCCGCTAAAGGTATCTCTTGGCAGGCACATTGATGTGATGTCAACCCAGCAGCAACAGTAGCAACAATTCAGATTCTTATAGCCCTTTAAAGTTTCAAAGAGGTCTGTCCTCATCACAACAACCCTAAGAGGTAGGTTATTCCCTATATTATAGGTAACGCTGTTTTTATAATGCAGATGAGGAAACTGAGTCTCAGAAAGGTAGT
This sequence comes from Sarcophilus harrisii, assembly GCF_902635505.1. Lineage (NCBI taxonomy): Eukaryota > Metazoa > Chordata > Mammalia > Dasyuromorphia > Dasyuridae > Sarcophilus > Sarcophilus harrisii. Next base: position 250,564,187 of record NC_045430.1, read on the forward strand.
GTTTTTCTCAAGGATAGATAATCAGGAATCTTCAGGAATGAAAGGCAGTTTTGACAATTTTATGATTAACTGAATTCATGCACAATTAAGATATTCCAGTGTAGCTTGCTGTATTTCCCTTTCTCTTAACTGCCAATTATCTGATTTGTCTATGGACTAGAGATCTTATAGTACCACAGTAGTCATCTCAAACCCAACAGATCCAACATAGAACCCATGTCTGTCCTACCTTCCCAAATTCAGTGCTCCTTTATAGCTATTGAGGGTAATACTCACCTCCAGATTTGCACCTACAGAATCATCTTTGATTTGTCACCATCTCTTCCCAAGCCCCTCCACAACCAATCACTTGTCAAATCTCATCCATTCCATTTCCACAACATTCTAGTGTCTCCTTTCTATCTAATGGCTGGTTCAGGATATCAATGGCACTTATCTGGGCTAATTAAATATCTTCCTAATTTTTCCTTGTCTCAGGTCTCTTCATTCCTATCCATCCCTCCTATAGCTGCCAGAATGATATTCCCTCTCTGGATCACTCCTACTCCAAAACATTCAGTGACTCCCTGTTGCCTATAGCATCATATATAAATTCCTCTGTTTGGCATTTAAAGCCCTTCACAAACAGGCTCCAGCCTATTTTTCAGCTTTATTGTCCATTACAGGTAACTGATGATTCAGTCAAATTATCTATTGGCTCTTTCTCATATATGACATTTCCACCTCCCATCTCCATTCTTCTATGGCACCAGCCTTCATGTATCTCTCTTAGAATGCTTAGCTGCAAGGTAACGATACAAATATGCATACATATATTGGATTTTACATATATTAACATATTTAACATGTATTGGACTATCTACCTTCTGGGGGGGAGAACAAGGAGAAAATTTGGAACAGAAAGTTTTGCAAGGGTCAATGTTGAAAAATTACCCACGCACATGTTTTGTAAATAAAAAGCTTTAATAAAAAAAATCCTTAGTTGCCTTTTCCCTGAGATTTTTTGATCCCCTAGCTGCTAAAGTTCCTCTCCTTCAGAATCACCTCCCATTTACTTGCTTTGTTTTTCTAATTCACATATATGTAGACAAGTTGTTTTCCCTTAGGAGCAGAGATCCTTGTATTACCAATATTCTCAGAAAATCAATGCAACAAAGTACATAGAAAGCTGGGTCTCAAAGGCAAGAAAATATGGGTTTGAGGTCTCTGACACATATTTGCTGTATGACTCTAGGCAGCTCACCTAACCTCACAGCCCCTCACTGCAGAGAAGATGTCAAGACTATAACCGTAAAAGGAGTTTGGCATTCCCTATTATCAAGGAAACCGTAAGTGCGGTACTCATCCCTAGCCTCAGTGTCTGACACATAGGAAGCACTTAATTAATAAACAGACATTTTTTAAACAATCATGATGGCAGAAAATTATTGGCTTCTCTCAACTTCAGATGGTGCTGTGTTTGAATTATATGCAGTTGATCAAACCAGCTAACAAAACAATTGTAGGCCAACAACATAATAACTTTCTGACAAAAGTACTTTCCATGCCACTAAAAAAATGTTCTATAAACCAAAAGGGATTGTTTTCAGAGAATGCTAACTGAAACAAAAACTACTGGGAAAATTGGAAAGCTTTCTGGTAGGAATCAGGGTAAGATAAACATTTTATACAAAAGATTAGCCTCCAATTGTATATATGGCTTTAAAATAAAAAGTCACATCATAAAGAAATTAGAGTACATTGGAAGAAATTTTTTTCAGATCTATGAATAAAAGAATTTTTGATCAAACAAGGGACCAAGGGGATTCCAGAAAATAGATGAACATTATGATTATACGAAATTTAAAAGTTTTTGCCCAAACAAAACAAATGCAGCTACAATTAGAAAGGGAAAATCATTACAGTAAATTTCTCTAAGAGTTCATTTCCAAGACACATACAGAATTAACTTAAATTTATAAAAATATAAGTCGTTCACCAATTGATAAAAGTTAATTTGGCAAATGGCAGTTTTCAAAGGAAAAAGTCCAAGCTATCAATAGTCATATGGGAAAAAAGATTCCAAATAACTAATAAATAAATTCAAATTGAAGGTAATTCTAAGATGCCACCTCATATCCACCAGATTGGCAAGGCTGAGAAAAAAAGAAAATGACAGATGCTGATGGGAAAATAGATACATTAGCACACTACTGGTAAAATTGTGGATGAGTACCCCATTCTGGTAGCAATTTGAAACTATGTCCCTCAAATCAATGAACTGTACATACCTTTTGTCCTACTGATATATTTTTGGGCCTTTATCCTAAGAGATCAAATAAAAAGGGAAAATGACCTATATTACAATAATCTTTATAGCAAGGTGGTTGTGATTATTATTGTTTTTTATAGCAACAGAGAGCTAAAAACTAAAGGGGCATCTACCCAATGAAAAATAGCTGAACAAATTATGAAACATGAATAGAATGGAACTCTATTGTGCTATAAAAAATGACAAAAAGGAATTTTAGAAAAATTTGGGGAGATTTGTGTGGTGAGCAAAACCAGAATACTTTATACATTCAAACCACATATTAAAGATAAATAACTTTAAAAGACTTTAGAATGCTGATTAATGTTATGGCCAACCATGACTCCAGAGGATACACTCAGGATGCAGAATAACAAATTGAAACTAATAAGGAGTTCACATTATTTTAAAACAATGGGATAAGGGAACAAATTTTTCAAATTTAAGACTTTTTATGCATCTAGAACAAGGAAACCAAAACTCCACAGTTTATTATTATTATTGCTACTATTCACTTCCAATTGAACAAGTTTTCTATAAAAAAACATTTATTTGCCTTACAATTTAAAAAAAATTAAAGTCCCTCTCAATGTTCCAGCTTCCAGAGAAAGTGTTTAAAATTCGGGGCTTTGTTTATTTTAGATTCAAGGAAGCCCATTTCCATCAGTGCACACCTTCACTTTATGACACTATCTATGACTATTTAGTCCAATAAGACATCTTATATAAATGGCAAAAAATTTACTAATTGTCACCTTCCATGGTGAATACTATCTACAATAGAATGTCTCAAAAACAAGTCATGACTTCTGAGGGCCCAAGGGCAATATTTTTTCGTCATCTGAATGTAGCCCCTGAATAAGCAGAGAACCAAATTCGTCCCTCTACTTGTGAATTCTTGTGCTCATGAATCCTTCTTAGAGATGGGAGGATAAGACGTGACCATTTCATACAAAACTAAAAATGGAAACATACAGATAAAGAGCTGCATAGAATCCTAATCAAGGCAGATCAGCATGCCAGTATGGCTCTCTGGCTATGTAGCCTCTTTAAAGACTATTCATCCATAGGTTTTCAAAGACTATCTGTTGTAGTGTTCTATCAACATACTGGCAGGATGAACCCAACATTAAGTGTGATTATTATTGGCAATCTGCCTCTGTGAAAATCTGGGCTCTCAGAAAGGGAATTCCTTGGGGGAGATTTTTTTTTATCTAAAAACAAGCTGCTCTAATTTGCATTCACCCTGATGATGACCCTCCACTGCATCTTCTCCAGCAATTCCAGGAATGAGGATCATCCCAGGAAATCCATTCCTTAGATAAGGTTTCTGGATATAGAGGGAAAAGACCAAGAAGCCATTTAACAAGTGGCCTGTATTCCATCTTAGAAACCTGTCAAACTGTACTTTCCCAAATAGCATCTCTCCACCCCCAATTTACAGGATGTGTCTTCTTTACCTGTCTTAGTAACTAGGTTGGGTCAGGATGATTAGGAGACAAATAGAAGTTAAAAATTAGGCAAAAAATGAAATGTCCTGAAAAGATATCCATGAATAAAACATCCAGGAAAGAAGCCAAGAGTGAAACAAACAGGAACAATACTCTCCCCTCCTCCCACAGCAATTTATTAGAACATTACCCAATTGAGTTCCTTCACAGAGTGACAACTAAAAAGATTTCAAGATTTTTGTATAAAGCCTCTTGACTATCTGAGAGCAGTAGCTAACCTCTTAAGTAAGATTATTGATGTGGGGAAACAATAGTATGAATTATCTAAAACAATAATATAAAAACAATTTGCATTTTACTTTATAAATTCTAATATTCTTAGGCTAAATTAGCTTAAATATATAGCTGGGATGTTTCAAGATGCATTCTGGAATGCACTAAGGAGGTAGGGAGCTTCTGGCTCAGCACTGAAACACTGACCACAGAAAAATCCTCAAAATAGAAATAACAAAGACATTTGTATGGTGAGAATCAAAACAATATTAAGAAAGATAGAGACAGAGACAGAAGCAGAAACCAAGAGAGACAAAGCTGGAGACAGAAAGAAAAAGAGAGACAAAGACAGAGAGAAAAATATAGAGATGTACACACACTTTACTTTTGGACCCAAGTTGCCCTAGCTAGATGTGGTATTTCCCGGTTCCTCTCCACTGCTGCTACTGAAAGCTATGGCAGAAAATAAACTTGCTCATATGTCATTTAAATTGCTTCACTATTTAATTAAATGTCTTTTTCTTGGGATTTATGTGTCCTCTGGTTGGTTGTAAAAGAAACACTTTGGTGGGGAACACATGAACTCTGGTTTTGAGTGGATGTTGACCCCTAGCATGCCTTAGAATAGGCTGACTTTCATATAACCCACACATGAGGGGGATCCTGGATGTGGCATTTATATCTTCCTTAATTCCAAGTGTAAAAACATGCAAATTGCTATTTAGTCATTTTTCAAATGTGTCTGACTTTCCATGACCCCATTTGAGGTTTTCTTGGCAAAGATGCAGAAGTGGTTTGCCATTTCCTTCTCCAACCCATTTTACAGATGAAGAATTGAGCTAAACGGGGTTAAGTGACTTGCCCAAGATTACATAATTAATAAATCCCTAAGGCTAGATTTAAACTCACAAAATAAGACTCCCTGATTCCTGGTCTGACCCACTATCCACTGTGCCACCTAGAGTGAGAAAATCAGACCTGTGATATAATGTCAAAAGTGATCAGATGAAATGTGTTTGAATTCAATGCAAACCATTCAACATCATGCTAATACAAGTCTGTGCTCCAACCATGGATGCCAAAGAGGCCAAAGTTGATCAGTTCTGTAAAGACCTATATTTTCCAGAAATAGCACCAAAAAAAGATGCTCCCTTCACCTTAAGAGATTGGAGCGCTAAATGAGGCACTTAACATAAACTCCAAGAACTCGAATTTAAACTTTCTCAATCCCCATGGAAGGACAAGAATTGGACATACTAAGCTACAAAATAGAATCGTGGAATGTTAAATAAAGGCTCTTAGTGATCATTTAGTTCACTCTCCTTTTTCCTCTTATAGATGAGGGCACTAAAGCCAAAAAGATGAAATTATTTTCCCAAAATTATACAAAAAGTTGGTATTCAGAAATAACAAAGCCCTGTGCTCTTTAATTGTCCTATATCACAGTTATATTCCCCTAGAAGAAAAGTATTTTCCTAATGAACCACATACATACATGCCCATACAAAACACAGATACATACAGTACATGTGCATACTGTATAACATGCATGAGTGTAAATACAGACGGTTATATTATGAATATGTGTACATACACACATACTTATGTGCATATAATATGAACAGTATGGTTCAAGTCTTTTCAGAATTAATATTTTTTATGACTAGCTGGGATACAACAGCCTTTTAGAAAGGATATTCCACATATGAGCCAATGAAAATGCTGATCTGACATTTAATTAAACATCACCTAGTGGGCAACTCAGATATTGTAGCTCCTTAGATAGCTTGTCGGATAATTAATACAGTGACATAATGAATTTCTGCCTACTTTATTAAGGGAGTTCTATAGTCACATTATATCACAAAAAAAACAAAAACCCTGAATGAGGAAGGATCAGTATATCAAATGTATATGCAGATGCTAAAATATATCCCATAAATGTATTGTAAATTATGATTTAAATATCTTCTAGCACTTTCATCCTTACATGGAAATATATATAGTCACAGATTCCATCCAAATTTGAATTAGAAATAATATTGAGCTTAATAATTATCTCTTCTGGCATGTTCTACATGCATATACAACAATTCGAGGTCTACACTGGCTAGAAAGAATATTATTTGAGACTGGATTACCAGTTGCTGAAAGCTTCTAGATACTTTACGTAGGATCTCTAAAAATAATATTGAAGATTAAAAACCTACTCTGATAGACTTTTCTCTTTAGAGCTCAATAAGGGAGTCATATAAAACTAGAAAATGTTTCTTGGGAACAAGCCAAGGTTTGAACTATCAAGGAAAAAAATCCATTAGTACAGAATTGCATCTTCTTTGGGAACTGTGTTAATTGATATAAGCCTAAGTTGTTTTTATTGAAGAGTCTCAGAAGAAAATAATATTTTAAACTACTAAAGTGGTTTTCTTCCCCCACTGTAAAACTCCTTTCTTCTTATATACTCTAGCTCTGATTTAGTTTGCCAAGTGCCTTGAGATGATATTATACTTGACAGATCACTTACTCTGAATTTACAAATGACAAAATTACTAAAGCATAATTGGCTTAGTTCTCTGAATATGTTTTTTTTTTAAAAAAAGTATGATGTGGCCTTTGAACAATTGCCTGGTGCAAAACTGTCCCCCTTCGCACAAATCTCAGTGATACACACACACACAAAGTGTTGCAAAGAATCTGAATTCCTACAAGGTCAAATAAGATGAGTTCTATGGTAGAATTTGTACTTGGAAAAAAAATTAAGTTCTAAAAGAAATGATTATTAAATTATCAATTATTGGGGAGATCCAGGGTTTCCCCCTTATTGTTTATTTATTCTCTTCTAAATCAAGCCAGAATCTAAAAGATATTGACGTTAATGAGATTGGGGAAACCAATAGGTAGGGGTACCTATTGTGTTCTACTATGGCTTGGATGAGTGAGAGGAGCCGTAGATCCTTCATCCAGACTGTGCTAGGATAGAAGTTATCTGGTAGAGTGATCAGAGTCTTGTCTACTAACCCTTCATTAGAACAGGTCCACCTCTTATTAGGATATTCATTCTGCTCATTAAGTATTAACCAATCAGATTACCACCCTCAGGAACACCTGTTCTTCCAAGGGCACATAAACTTAAGTGGGTTTCATAAGGAGGTCTTTAACATCTGAGACTGCCACTTTATTAATTACTTACTAACATAATGAATAAAATGATTAATTTTCCAGAAACTATGTCTCTCAAACTTTTATGCATCACAGTCCTGATCTGAAATGTCCAAGGAGTAGGAGAAAATCCATACTTCAGGGCATCAATGGATTTACATTTTGACTTTTTTCCAAATCTTTTGGTAAACCTTGAAGTCTTCCAATGTACTGAACCTGTGAATTAGTAAATTAACATTAGGAAATGCCTTATTAATCAGTACCAGGCACTGTGCTAAATACTGGGAATACAAAGAGAGGCAAAAAAAAACTGTCTCTGTTTTCAAAGATCTTAGTCTAATGTTGGAGATCTTCCTCAATCTTGAAACTTTTAGGCTATGGATTAATATGAGCCATCTATCAATTATCCCTCACCCTTAATATACTACAGACCTGTTATTTTTTATTTTGATAGCTTTTTATTTTTCCAAATACATGCAAAATTAGTTTTCAACATTCACTTTTGCAAAATCTTGTGCTCTAAATTTTTCTCCCTCCTTTCCCCACCCTTCCATAGACAGGAAGAAATCCAATTTAGGTTAAATATGTACAATTTTTCCAAACATATCTTCATATTTGTCATGCTGTGCTCACATACACATGTGTGTGTGATGAAAAAACACAAGAAAGAAAAATAAAGCAAGCAAATGAACAACCAAAAAGAAAAGGTGAAAAACTATATTTGATCCTCATTCAATCTCCATAGTTCTCCCTCTGAATGTGGATGGCTCTTTCCATCACTGGTTTATTGGAATTGCCTTGAAATCACCTCACTGTTGAAAACAGCCAAATTCATCACAGCTGCACAGTTACAAAATCCTATTATTTTTTAAGACACACACCTCTCTAATGATATTTTCCATGTCACTTGTCTTTCGGAGGAGAAGGGGTGAGGAGGAGAATTTAGGTTTGAAAAATCAGAAGGAGGCTGAATAGAACTCTAGGGAAATAAAATGACATACCCTTTCTAACACTGATGATATTATTAAGCTGAGTGGATGGGAAGAAGATGCCGGGGATATAAATGGAAGTATGGCTCATGCCAGCTAAATATAATGGACCAAATGAAGCACTCACCAATCAGAAAAGTGCAGACCCCAGGACTGATATTGAGCTGAATTGAGTGCCTTAAATTGTACTAAATTGCCTTAAATTCTTTTGAGTGTGAAACCTAGAAGTAGATACAAAAGAAACCTAGGATTAGGGTAGTTGTCAGACACTGAACAGGGGTCCCCCTAGCCAGACTCTGAGCATACTAAGAACCAGAAGAGCAAGGCTGGGATAGTCTCCAAATAATGACTGTGCCCACAGGCTTATTACCAGGTCTAGAAATCCCCAGTTGCCTGGCCAACCTATCCATCTGTTCTTGATCTGTGGTGCTATATGCCCTGTTGTTTGTCTTGGCTTTGTTTCTATCTCAATAGAATCCCTCCATCTAATCTGTTCTGTCTGATCTTTTGGTTCAAAAAATGGACTGGGAGTGCTACTAGATAGCTTATAGGGGTGAAGGCCATACTGGGAGGGAACAGCAGCTAGCTACTAGCTAGCTTGCAGGGGTGAAGGCCATACTGGGTGGGAAGTAGCTACCCAAGTGGCTACGATGTGGTACTTGGCAGTGATTTACCTGCTGCCTACCCTGGAGGACTATGAGGTGACCTCAGTCCTGTTACTATAGTACAACCCTGCTATTCTAGAGGAAGAAAAAAGTTTTGATTTGGGGGCAACTGGGGTAATGACAGTCTAACAAAACTTAAGGAATTTTTACAAAATTAGGTATGTCACATAAAAAAGACATTTGAAGAAGACTAATAAATATTCTTTTTTTCAGTGTCACATAAATAAGTCATTTCCAGACTGGTAAAAGATGCAATCAATTGAGTTTTTTATCTCATTTTTAAGTGTGGATCACAATAAAGTGTATTTATTTTAAAGTTTACTCCACATTTTATGTTTGTAACTAGTTTCTTTATAAATTTAGCATTGATTGGGACAGAGCAAAAAGAAGATGAATAGTGGATCAAGATTTCTGCACTCTATTACAGATCACGATTTTTGTATTTTATCTATTACAAACAATTTGCAAATCAAAGATTAATGCTAATAGACTAAGGTAAAATCCAGGACTTTGAAAGATGATAGGACATTCACTGAACTGAGATCAGTTTATCAATAAAACTAAATTATTGAAAAACCATAGTCATTCTTAAATTGGCTCTTTATTTCTAGATGTATTGCTGGCATACACCATGAAAAAGAAAGCCATAGAAGAAGCAGATCTTTTAAAATGATGTAGTTATATGACAAGACGCACACTGTGATCAGTAGTGAGTCTCACAGAAATAAATGGAAATACCACCACTTGACCAGAAACAAAACCTGTAGATTGAATTCATTTTTCTTTGACTTTTGTTAATAAGAATGTTAGAGTAATCTTTAAAATCTGTTGGGACATGCATGTTTGTATACATAAATACATTATATATTGTGTATTGTGCATGTATCATCAATTCTATGACTAACTTTGTTTTCATTGTAAACATTACAAAGTAAACTTGTAGATTATTGTTGAAATGAGAGCCTCTCAAGGGATGGAAGATTACAATTTGTGACAAGGCTAGTTGTATTTTGTAGGCTGATTTCTAGATGTACAAAGTTACTTTGATTCCTTAGTATCTTCATTATGTTAAGGAACATGACATCATTGTTTCCATACATCACTTGACATGTACCCACTGTTTTACTAACTAAATAGTCCCTTTTGAGTGTTATCTGGAAATAAGATTCCCCAACATTCTGAGGGGATGTGGAAAAACTGGAACACTGATACATTGTTGGTAGAATTGTGAATACATCTAGCCAATCTGGAGAGTGATTTGGAACTACGCTCAAAAAGTTATCAAACTGTATATACCCTTTAATCCAGCAGTGTTTCTACTGGGCTTATATCCCAAAGAGATTTTAAAGAAGGGAAAGGGACCTGTATTGCAAGAATGTTTATGGCAGCCCTCTTTGTAATGGCCAGAAACTGAAAACTGAGGGGATGCCCATCAGTTGGAGAATGGCTGAATAAATTGTGATATATGAATATTATGGAATATTATTGTTCTGTAAGAAATGACCAGCAGGATGATTTCAGAAAGGCTTGGAGAGACTTACACGAACTGATGCTGAGTGAAATGAGCAGAACCAGGAGATCATTATACACTTCAACAACAATACAATATGATGATCAATTCTAATGGATGTGGCCCTCTTCAACAATGAGATGAATCAAATCAGTTCCAATGGAGTAGTAATGAATTGAACCAGCTACACCCAGTGAAAGAACTCTGGGAGATGAGTATGAATCACTACATAGAATTCCCAATTCCCCTATTTTTGTCCTCTTGCATTTTTTATTTCCTTCACAGGTTAATTGTATGCTATTTCAAAGTCCGATTCTTTTTGTACAGTAAAATAACTGTATGGACATGTATACATGTACTGTATTTAACATATACTTTAGCATATTTAACATATATTGGTCAACCTGACATCTAGGGGAGGGGGTGGGGGGAAGGAGGGGAAAAATTGGAACAAAAAGTTTGGCAATTGTCAATGCTGAAAAATCACTCATGTGTATATCTTGTAAATAAAAAGCTATAATAAAAAAAAGTTTTCCCAGAATTCCAAGATTCCCTCTCTCAGACTTTTTTCTACAACTACATGTAAATCTATGTCTAATTGTTTTGTGTATTTGTCATCAGTGGGGCAGTAAACCATGCTTTATGGCAGGACAGGCAAGATCTTAGGCATTTGTCATTCATAAACCATTTTCTCATGAATAGTCATTTTCTTCCATGAAGGTAAAAATAGCATTTTAAGGGAAATAAAAATTTCCAAAGACATACCCAAAAAATTCAGATTCTAAGCTATATCACTTGCCAAATGAACTTGGTAATTTGCTTCCTCCTTTACAAATGGAAGAATTTTCCTGAAAAACAACAACTCTTTACCCCCCCTTAGCTTAGTAGTTGAAGCTCATCCAGCTGGTAATTGTTAGCCTCCTCTGAAGTTTTTTGCCTTGTGGTTCTCTTCTGAACCCAACTTAATCCTATGGCTTTTGTTGAAAAATTAAAATGCATTTCATACTTTTAGATTCAGGCAGGAAAATTAGTCTGAGAGGAAGTTTATATTTTAGGCTGTTGAGCTTTAAACATCTTAACTACCCCAAGAACAGATTCTGATTCCCTTCATCTCCTAAAAAAGTATGAACAGATCAGAATAGCTTCAAAAGGAAACTTTATACTTGTTATCTCTTCATACATCATTCCTCACACATAGAGTATACTATAAAATTTTGAATACAGAAACTAGATCCTTTTTCTTCCTTGAAACTCTAGTGCTTGACACAATGTCTTGTACATAATAGATACTTAATAAGTTATTGAAGAGTTATTTAATTGGTCACAAGGCCTATAAGACATGCTTACTTTCAGATCCATGCAATGAAACTTTTAAACATTTTTATTTAAAATTTTGAGTTCCAAATTCTATCCCTCATTCTCTCTCTCTTCCCCTTTCCTTGAGATTATAAACAATCATATATAGGTTATGCATGTATAATTATGTAAACCATTTTAATATTAATCATTTTGTACAAGAATACTAGAATAAAAGAAAAAAAGAAAATGAAAAATGTCATGTTCCATCAGTTCTTTCTCTAGAGATGGATAGTATGCTTCACAATTAGTCCTTTGGCATTGACTTGGATCATTGTATTGCTGAGAATAGCTAAGTCATTCACAATTCTTCATCAAGCAATGTTGTTGTTACTGTGTACAACATTGTCCTGGTTCTGTTCACTTCACTATACATCAGTTCTTATAAGTCTTTCCAGGTTTTTTCCGAAATCATCCTTCTTATCATTTCTTACAGCACAATAACATTCCACTACAACCATGTACCACAGCTTGTTTACTTATTTCATAGTTGATGGGAATCCCTTTGATTTCTAGTTCTTAGCCATCACAAAAAGAGTTACTATAAATATTTTTATACAAATAGATCCTTTCCCCCTTTTTGGAATTCTTTTTGAATGTCTTTGGGCTATAGATTTAGTGGTACTGCTGGATCATAGGGTATGTTTTATACAGTGTTTTATAGTCTTTTGGGTATCATTTGGGCATCATTTCAAATTGCCCTCCAGAATTGTTGGATCAGTTTACAATTCCACCAATAGTGTATTAATGTTCCAGTTTTCCCACACTTCTTCCAACATCCAATATTTTCCTTTTTTTGTCATATTAGCTAATCTGATAAGGTTGAGGTAGTACTTCAGAGTCCATGCAATAAATCTTGATCAGAAGCAAGGATCACTAAATTCAAACCTAAGTTGAAATAAGTATTAAACACCAAGCACTTTAGGAACAAAATAGATGTTCTTTAAGGAGACACTGGAATTCCAAATTTCCAGGATCATTGCACCAAGGAAAAGCCCTCAGTATGTTGGGGAAAGTGAAAAGTGATGGCCATGTCAAGATAGCCTAAAAAGAATAGGCAGCTTCTTGGGGCTTTGTGAATCAGGATATGCTGTATAAATGTCAAAATGGGCAAAATGCCAAAAGATATGGTATTGGAGGTAGATTTGGGGTGAAGGTATTTATATTCCTGAAGTGGGCTAATTCTGTACCTTTGATGCAATTTAGCAGTATCAGCATTGGACTTGTTCAGAACCATGGATAGCTCCAGATTTGTTCAGTTGTTTCAGTTGTCTCAGTTGTCTGATTGTTTTTAATCCCTTTTGGAGTCTGCCAGGGCTCAATAACATCTAGGTTACAGGCTTTAAGCATTACAGTAACAATGTATGAACATACTGATGTAAAAGAAGAACATAATTTGATCTGTTGTATAATTAAATCCATAGGATAGCAAGGTACATTATAATGTTTTACTCTAATTATTTTCTAGGGAAGAAAGAACAAGGGAAAAAACAACTGGTAGGGCAGGAATATGTTCTCACAAGTTAGAGATTTAAATTGAACATGAGGTCATTATCTTTTTTTAAATGCATGCTATAAATCTTTTTAGCAGACAGAGGAAAGCTATTGAAGAACCAGCATTCATGGCAATGGATATGGCCTATTTTAGCAGGATAATATTTTGCATATCTTCATCTGGAGGGATTTATTTTACCCAAGGTTGTCCACCCTGATAGACAAATTTAAGCCCTCCATTAGAGTTTTCTGGATTCCTCAAATTAAAAAGAGCTTTGAAATTATGTAAAATATGTTAAAATTTAAATGAGAGATTACATGATGTTTTGGTTCTACATGAATTTTTAGCTACCCTCATTTAAAACAAATTTAATAATAACAGCTTTAGAATAGTCCATCCTGAATGCTTTTTATCAGGGATTATTAACCTGGGTTTTGCAAATTTGCTTTTTAAAAATATGTATTTTATCATTATATTTCAATATAATTTGTTTCCTTTGTGATGTTATGTATTTTATTTTATGTACACTTAAAAATATTGTTCTGAGAAGAGGTCCATAGGCTTTCCAAGACTACCAAAGGAGTTCACAACACAAAAAGATCATGAATCCTTGCTTTAAAATAACTTTGAATATTAAGCTTTTAGGAATGTTATGAAGGCATGCAGTCGGGTTTATTTGTAAGCATGAGGATAAAGGTCTAGGAAAGAGACTTTGCAAGCAAAAAGGAAGGAGAGTCAGATTATCCTAGAGAAAATTCAGTTTATGGGCATAGTTGAACATTTTCTACTTGAGAGACAGATAAGTGGAAAATTGACTTGCCACCCCCTGGAAATTCAATTTAGAATTCTGATATTTTGCCAGAACATAATTTTTACATTCTCCTACATAGTAGTCTGACATTAGCTCAGGCATCTTTTGCCCCATTAAACTTTGCCCAAAACTACCTAGAAAGATGAAGCTTATTTATCCCCTAATATCATAGACTAAGTCTAGCCAAGAGGTCCGGGAATCTTGAAGGCTATATCATTGAATCCTAAACCCTGACATCATTTACCAAACTTGTAAAGCTTTGAAAATGATATTTCATGTCTACTGTGCAAAGATTCTAAGTTCAGGGCGGGGCTCACTTCCAAGTTGAATTCAGTCATGTTACAAACAAAGGTTTGATTTGTATTGTGCAAAAGGATACCACATTAATGAAGTCACAAATCCTAGAAATAATTGTGTAAGCCCCTTACTCTTAAAGCTATATAAAGGAAAAGCACCCAGTCCATTTGTTAGAACTATGATTTTATGTCTGTCTCTTCCAAGTTATAGCAATTATATGGAATTGAAAATTAATTAAATAAAAATTTGGCCAATATATGATATATATGTATCATTATATGAAAACAAGAGGTAGTAAGGCACAATAGAAAGGGCAGTGGATTTGAAATCAAAATAGACCTTAGTTCAAACCCCATCTCTGACATTTTAGTTTAATTTAACTATTTAATTTAACATTTAGTTAAATTAAACATTCCTAAGTCTCAGTTCCCTCATCTAAAAAATGGAGGATAATACTTAAAGGGCACAGTGGATAGAATGCTGGGTCTGAAGTCTGAAACACCTGAGTGCAAATCTAATCTTATTCACTTTACTAGCTGTATAACCCTTGTCACTTAACCCTATTTGCTTCAGTTTCCTCATCTGTAAAATTAACTAGAAAAGGAGTGGTAAACAATCCAATACCTTTGCCAAGAAAACCCCAAAAAGGGGTCATGAAGAGTTAGGCCTGAAAATGACTGAATAACAATAGCTATAGTGATCACTTCATAGATTTGCCATGAGGATTAAATGAGATCTTCAAAAACTTTAATGAATCTGGACTCTCAGTGATATGGATGCTCGATGGAGATTGTAATAATGCAAGTCTGCCCATTTCATGTAATTCTTGTCTATATTCTCCCATAAGTTCATTTCAGGAAGTCCACCCAACATAATAAAAGACTTTCTTGGGGTTTTTTTTATAGGCAGGGATATTTGTGGAGTGTATAGATAGCCCAATTGGCTATTGGGATAGCCTGTTACTCTTATTATGTGACTAGCCCATAATTTTTAAAAAATATCCTTCTTCCAATTCTTCATAATTTTTGTTTTATTAGTGACATATTGCACCCTGCTCATACTCATCATTTCCATTACTATTTGATGTACTCCTTTTTAATTTTCCAGAAATTTTAGTGTTCTGTGATTTTCGTCATGCAATAAGACTAATAGTTTTTTATTAAAATGAGGATTGGACTTGTGATTTCATTGATATAGAGAACTCTCAGATGAGGTGATTCCCTCTTCCAATATAAGATGACATTTTCTCTACATTTCTCATTTTCTAATTTTTAGACTGAGTTGTCTGGAGCACCAAGAGGAGCACCCATAATTTGCTGAGGATCAAAAACTAGTGAGTCATTAACCCAGGTGTTTCTGGGCTAAATCTTTGCCTATAACTTCTCTCTCTCTCTCTCTCTCTCTCTCTCTCTCTCTCTCTCTCTCTCTCTCTCTCTCTCTCTCTCACACACACACACACACACACACACACACACACACACACACTTTTGGTACAGTAAAGCAAAATGCTTTTTTGAAGTCTTCTTTCCCACAGTGTTTCCCATGCACATATCAAATGAGATAACAAGCAAAACTCTTTGCAAACCTGAAATCAGCTGTTGTGATTATGAGGTCCACTGTTCAAGAAGAGAACTTTTTAAGGGAAAAAAAACCATGTATAGAGACATTAAAAGAATTTGGTGAAATATGTATGTCTTTAAGTGACAGTTTTCAGAACTTTAAAATCAATTTTAAATGGTCATCTATTTCTTTTAACCATGCAAATATGTATGAAAGAGCAAGAATGAGAAGTGAAACTATAGGAAGATATAAACAGCATCATAGTCATAAAAGCTCTAAATGATGCTTCAGCCGTTCCAGAAATATTGAACTCTGATTTCTGTCTTCTCACAATAGAGTCAAAGCCAAGGCAATACATAGAGAATTCTTGAAACTCACTTAAGTCTAATGTTTTTCTGTGAAAATAATTCACCTAAAATCCTTCATATCTGCCCACAACTTAAATTCAGGATTATTAAATGGAAATAATGTTATTCAATTTGTCATCAGGGAAAAATAAAAGAATGGAATATGATAAATTCAGAGAGATATGAGAAAACATATTACTGATGCAGAATAAAAAGAGAACCAAGAAAACTGTATGTACAATAAATACAACATAAAAGGAACAATAAAAGACATCAGAATGTAAATTAATGTAAAGATCAGTCTTGATTGCACAAGACCAAAAATGAAACACACTTCTCTCTTCTCCCTAGAGATGCAGTAGCATATGTAAAGAATACTAAATACACTGCCAGTATCTGATGTGTCCACTTATTTTTCTCAACTCTTTTTCTTTGTTAGAAGGGAATGCTTTACAAATTCTGGAAAAGGCACTGGAAAATGACAGTTATATTAAAAAGCATCAATAAAACATTAAAAAATAAAAGCATGACTATCATATGAAATTATTCTGCTATCCTGCTAAATTTATAATTAGTAAATTATAACTGATCTTAGAAAACTTGGAAGGCTTATTCCCTTTATATAGATCATTATATTAAAATACAAGTATCTTTCTAGCTCCCTTCACCTCGAAAATCTTTGTTTGCCTCTAACATATTATCTGCTTGCCCCCATTTGAAACAAAAATTTAATCTTGATGAATAGCTCAGTCATATGATCCAAAGCTGGCAAATTTTTTTCTGTAATCCATGTTCAGAGTCCAGGAGGGAAAACAAAGTCTCAAAAAGCCATTTATTATCTATGTAACTGAACAAATCACTTGGTTTCTCTGGGCCTCAGTTTTCTCATCTATAAAATAAAAAGATTGGGTGAGATGGACTCTCTTGCCCCCTCCAGCTATAAATCCATGATTATACAATTCTAAATTACAGGGAAACAATTTGGACTCAAGACAAGGAGTTTCCTAGAAATTAGAGCACTCTTAAAAAATTGCGAGCTCACTACTTTCTAAGGCAATCTATTCTATCTCTGGAGGTGTTCAAGTCAGATGTTCATAAGTGGGAAAAGTTATTTAGAGAATTAATTTCTCATTTAGGTGCAGGTAGACTAGATGACTACTAAGCTCCCTTCAGAATCAATATTCTACAATTGGAAGATTGGAAGAATGTCATACCAGACTATAGACACCACTGGAAACAACAATAAAATCCTAAAACCTTAAGTCATATAATCTTATAAACATTAACTTTGTTCTAAAAACTGAGCCAATTCCCCTGTTACAATTATGCAAAGATATATGAGAATTTCCAAAGGGTCATAATATAACGTTCTTTCAATTACTTCCATTACTAATTTTTTTTCCTAGTGTCATTGAACAGGGGTATATGAGGACCTTTCTATACTAAATCACCATCATCACTTCTAGCCTAAATTACCTCAAGTTGATACCAAGGGGACATGAGCACAATGTCTTTGTAAACTAAAGATGACAATCATCAGAAATTGTAGAACCACTGAGTTACATTTCATCTGCTATTTTCATATTCATGTAACTTGAATGCAATGTAGCTTGACAAAAATATAATTTTATGTTACTGTTATTTGGATGTCTTACAAATGGCATTTGCAAAGATAAATGCCAGAAGTGGGACTTGTTTTTATTATTATGTTTGTATTATTATACTGTAAATGACCATTGTAAGTTAATGGTACATCATACCATCAGCATAAGCAGGGCATTCTCAAAATGAACAAACACTTCTCAATTTCCTTCCATATAACGGAATTTGCACAGTGGGATTTCTTTAAAATCATTGGGATGGTTAAAAAAAAGATATTTGATTTTTTCTTCCCATGCCACATAGGTTTCTTACACTCTAGTTGAAGAAAAATGGGGCTTTACAAATCCCCATAATGAATTATGCACATGGGAATAAACAACAATCTAGAAAGAAAACCTTTAGAAGATTAAAATGATGAAACTAATTGTGATCACAAATTATGCCATGAATTACATGACAAACATCTTGGGCAATTATGCCTACCTGCTTTATTTGCAAAAAATTCAAGCACACTACCAGGCATGCTCTTTGGAAAACATAAGAGCTGAATGAATGTTTTCTTTCATCTTAGCACAAGGCCAGAGGATTCAATCATCATTGCAGAAAGGACTAAGGATATGGATGAATATGAAAACAAAAAGCACTGGTTCAAAGAATAGTCTAAAAAATGGACATGGCAAGAAATGGCCGGTTTTACAATTTTGCTACACTCAAACAAACAAAAAGTTCTCCAGAGAAGAGGGGCTAAATTGTTAACTGCTTGTATGTAATTACAATTCAGGCACTCCAATAAAATAGTCATCATGACTTGGTATTTTGCCACTGGGAAACCTTGAGACAGCGTTCACCTGTAGATATGGTTTAGAGATCCAGAAAATAGACACAGCTTTAATTTACTAGTTTCAATAGACAATCTCATCTTCTGTCGTTATAGAGAGATG
The DNA here is from genome assembly GCF_902635505.1 of Sarcophilus harrisii. NCBI lineage: Eukaryota > Metazoa > Chordata > Mammalia > Dasyuromorphia > Dasyuridae > Sarcophilus > Sarcophilus harrisii. The sequence continues at coordinate 250,582,933 of NC_045430.1, forward strand.
AAAATAAGGGATATAAGGAAAAATGATGGTTTTGGAAAATAAATACATATGCACATATCATAGCAGTAACAAGATGTTGAAGTGAGAATGATGGGATAGAATGGGGTAACGGTGAGGGTGGGGTGGAGAAAAAGATAAAGGCAAAAGGCTAAAGCAAAGACAAAGAAAAAAGCATAAGAAAAGGATGGAGATGAATTTGGTTAATTACCAACCTTCTTTTCTTCTCTCTAAGCTGGATAGTTCCCCAGCATTCCAGCTATGCTGGGCACACTGGTGTATGTTATTAATTAGTTTCTGATTCTAGAGGTACTTTTGAAAACTATACCAAAAGGAAGCTTTTCTTTGAATGGTAGTTTTTAAGTTGCTTTACTAAAAGGAGGTGCATGTGGATGTAGCAAATGAGATTCTCATTACTGCCTCATATTTGCCTCATATTTATTTTTTAATGAAGGAAATGAGACCATTTCTAACAAATGAATATGAAATCTGCCCCGATTATAAATATAATTATATATATATATATATATATATGCTTTTATATATATATATATAATTATAAATCTGCTCAAGATTATACAATGATCAATTCTGATGGACATGGCTCTCCTCAACAATGAGATAATTCAAACCAGTTCCAATTGTTCAGTGATGAAGAGAGCCATCTACACCCAGACAGAGGACTGTGGGAACTGACTGAGGACCACAACATAGCATTCTCACTCTCTGTTGTTGTTTTCTTTCTCAGCTTTTTTCTTCCTTCTTGATCCATTTTTTTTCTGTGCAGCAAGATAACTGTATAAATATGTATACATATATTGGATTTAACATATGTTTTAACATATTTAACATGTATTGGACTATCTGCCGGCTAGGGGAGGGAGTGAGGGGAAGGAGGGGAAAATTTGGAAAAAAAGTTTGCAAGAGTCAGTTATGTTTTGTAAATAAAAAGCTTTAATTTTAAAAAATAAAGGAAAAAGAAGAGATCTGCTCTGAGATGTATTGTGACCTTTTAAATGACAAAGAAAGGTACTGGACAGGGGATAGTGTTATTGATTAAATTGGTGATCATCAATATGTGTTCTTTCTAATGCCTCTGATTAGGGGCAGTAAATAGGATGCTCTTAGACAGTGATTTTATTTTATTTGACTTGATTTGGACCTATACAGTCTTTCAATGACAGTCTTGCCTCCTTCAATTCCTGAGAGCAATTTCTCATATTACTAAAACAGGAACTGTTACTTCTTTCTTCGGCCTCTCCTGTGTCTGTCATGGAAGTTTAATTATAGATGCAAAATGCAAATATAAATCTATTGGATACGTTATCATATTGTAACAGTTTACTCTATTAAGGGAAATTAAATCTAAAAAATTCTCAGCAACCTGGAACCCATATATGATGCCTAATATCATCTGTTTGACAGACAGCTCTAGGGCCACCAAAGCTGAAACCAAACCTTTCTCTTCCAACAGAATGAATGATTCTTCAACCTATGATGATGATTTTTAATTTGACTATGTAATGAAGGAATTCTACTTCCAGGTAATTCATTAATCAAGATGACATATGTTATGACATATATAATGTTTACACATGTATATATATATATGTATTTTAATATATGTCATATTTGAATAACAGAGACATATTATGGAATAGTTGATAGCAAGTTGGTCCTAAGAGTCAGGGAGAGCTAAATTCAAGTCCTGTTTCTACTGGTCGGACAGCTGTAAACAAGGCTCTTAATATCAGTGCTCTAGGAAACTCCCTAAGACTATATCTTACAGAGCTGGTGCCAGTCTTTTGACAGTAATAGGAAAATTTGGGGAAATTGTGGGCTTGAGAAGAAAAGATAGTGAGTTTTGCTTTGGACATTTTAGGTTTGAGATGTCTAAAAATCATGCAGCAAGTAAATATGTAGGGCAATATTTGAACTAGTTCTTTCTTAGTTTGAGTGCAAAGTTCTTTCTACTACTCTACATCATCTCTTAGGCCTCTACTTTCCAAGTAAGTTTAGGTTTTGTAAGTATATGATTACATCAATTTTTTACCTGAAGAATAAAATCCAATGCCCCAGAAAAAGTATTGTTCAGTAAAGGAGTATTGTTCTTTCAGAGCTGACTTTGACTAGTGACTAATATTTCAACTGACTGGTCATAAACTTGAGCATAAACTGGAACATAAAGCGATGTACTTGTAGACACATAAACTAAAGTGCCCGAGCACTTATTGTCTGTCTAACATCATAGTAAACCTTACATTAACCTTGCTTCCATAATTATAAGGATTTTCATAATGCTAAATGTAGCTACAAGATCATATTGAACAAGGGGAAAATATGTTTTGACCCCATAACTAGGAGTCATTTCCTAAAATATTCCATTTTATTGTACTTTTTAAGATTTTCAAGACTTTGTGGCTGTATGGAAAGCACTTTCCTCTCCATTTGCTGATTTAATAACAGAGAATATTTTCCATACAGAAAATATGGCATGATGTGGTTCAAAGGATAGTGTTAGTCCAATTTTTTTCTCTTTTGTAACTGAAAAGTAAGTAAATGAGTAAATTTTAGAGTCTGATATCAGATGGTCATTTTTCCCAATGGACACTTACAGCTACATAATGTACATTTTCCAAAAGTTTAGCCTTAATGATTTTCTGTCCTCCCAGTGTAATTGTTTTCTAGGAGCAAAATGTGGACTTATAGATGGACCCAAATTATAAATGTGTTGCTATTTTTTCCTGAGGGAATCTCATCTAGGAGAAACTTTCTTCAAAAACAGTACAAGATTGCAATCTTTAAAAAAAATCAATCCACTGATTATAAATTCTAAACCTAGTAGAATATTAGTGACTGGGGGAAGTGTGGAAGAAGATGACAATCTGGGCTCCAAACCCCAACTGTAACTGCATGACCTTAGGTGAATCCTAATTGCTTTGGACCTCATCTTGCCTTCTTTAAAAGACAGAAATTAGATTAGATGAGTTCTAAGTTCTTGGAAGAGGTTATGAGGTTTATATTTGGTTGTTATTAATAATATTAATAACGGTGCATATGACCACTTAAGGCTTTCCAAGAACTTTATTTGCCTGATCTCATTTGACCTTTCCCAAAGCCCTTTGACATTGGTATTATTACTATCACTATTTTATAGATAAGAAATTGAGGCTCCAAAAGGATATATAATTTGCTCAGGATCACACAAGGTATAAGAGAAAGCAAACTTCAGTCTCTCTAAACAGTCCAGCACTATTTTCACTGTACTAGTATTCTGAACTAACCACTTTCATTTACATGATTTTAATTCCTGCCAAAATATTTTTAGTTTCTGCAAACATTAATACTGTGTAATATTGGCTAAATTACAACTTTGTGACTCGGTTTCTTACATTTCAATGTTCTTACCTATTTTTTAAGGAAGTGGGTAGAACATATGGGCAAATCTCACCAAGTAACTATGTTAATGAATAAGATTTGTTATCACAGGCTTATGTCTGTGTTTTTTAAAGTCTCCTACCAATCACTTCCCTAAATGGCTCATGAACTACATTCACTGAACTCTCTCATATGACAAAGAAATAATCTTTTTTGAATGCCCACATTTGACAACACGTGACATTTCCCATACACACCCCCCAAAATTCTCACACCTCTATGCCACTAATTAAATGAAGTTCATCCTCTGTTCTCCATAATCAAGAAGTTCACAGAAATTAACTTCAGTTTGGCAACCTTTCAGGTTATTTAACTATCATTCCTAGATTCCTGATTCTGTTTACTTCATTCATCATCAGTTCAGATAAGTCTTCTTATGTTTCTCTGAATTCTTCATACAGTGCAAGAATACACATTGCATTCATACACTGCAATTGGTTCATTCATCCCCCAATCTTTTTGTTGCCATAAAAGTGTTATAATCTAGATATTTTGGTATATACAGGGCCTTTCTGCCAGTCTTGACCATCTTGGGTTATAAGCTGAGGGAAAGCTTTTCTGAGTCAAAAGACATGAGCAATTTAGCAATTTTTCTCAAGTAATTACTTTTTTAAATTTTACAGAACTATTAGATTAATTCACAGCTTCACCAATAGCATGTAAGTATACCTGTATGCATCTATATTTAAAAGATGGGACATTAAATATTTGAAGTTATAATAGAATCTCAACAATTAGGTCAAAATTTGACAAAGGCAAAAATAAAAATCTTATAACAAGGTTGGTTCACACAGAATTGTGAATGAAGCTCTCAGGTTTTTGAACGTTACAGTCAGCATTTATAACATGCAAAAGGTGAGAGGTTGAGAAATTTATTTGAAAAGTGCATGAGGCAAGTAAATAAAGACCTTATTTGGGGAAATTATCTCTTTTTTTGAAAACCAGGTCACAATTCATTAACATGGATGCTTCTAGGAAGATTCAAATCCCTCATTCTTGATTGTAGCCATGAAACTTCATTGATAATACTGTCAATCATTGAACCTTCTTATATTGCTTATTCAGTGTTCTTATCATTGAAGACCATGATTGAAATGGAAATGACCATGAACCCAAACAATGAAAATTATGTATTATATTATTACAATCTGCTCTTCTAGAGTGGGAATTCTTCATGAATGCCCTGACACTATAATGCAACAGTATAAAATCTCTGGTTAGAATATGAAATAGGCAAGAGTACCCCTGTGTTTTGAGTGATGTTATTTAAGTATGCTTCTTTTTAACTGATAAAATAAAATCCTATTCTCTAAGCTAAGTGTTATTCTTGGAATTATTTATTTTTCAGAGATACTGAGCATAAATATTTTGAGAACTAGGTCAATGACAAAATTTTTGATACCAGTATTTAGAATTATAATATAGGATTAGAAATAAAAGAGAAGAGAAAAATACCTTATTAATGGGATAAGGCCAAAGGATACATTGTTAGTATAGTTCCAAAAGATAAAAACATCACAAATGTTTTTTTTTTACTTTTTATTATTTTCATTTTTTGTTACATTTTAAGTTCCAAATTGTTTCCTTCCCTGTCTCCCCACCCCAAGGGCCATTATGTGCTACAGATACATACACATATATGTGTGTGTATGTGTACATGTATATATAAACACATGTGGATATGTTTGTATGTGGATATATATAAATGTAAAAACACACTATGAATACTTAAATTTATCAGTTCTTTCTCTAGAAGTAGAAGAAATCTTCCTTCAAAGGTCCTTTATAATTAGTTGATTTGAATATTTATTATACTCAGAATAACATAATTATTCATAGTTATTCTTCAAACAGTATTGCTCTTATTATATGCAATGTTCTCTTGATTCTGCTCATTTCACTTTTCATTATTTCATGCAAGTTTTTTCATGATTTTTCAAAATCAATCTACTCATTGTTTCCTACGGCATAACAAATTTTTGTAAAGTTACCATGTACCACTGAGGAAAAAGAGTATATTTTTTGTAGTTCCATTCAATTCTCACCAAATATCTATCATATCTAGTTTATCAAAGATTCTATTCATCCTCTTATTTATTTTTGTTAGATTTATCTTATTTTTTTGTTTAGATTTATCTAGTTCTGAAAGATGAAAGTTGAAGTCCCCCCTATTGCATTTTTGCTATCTAGTTCCACTTTTTAGTTTTTTCTTTAAAATTTTGGTTGCTATAGCATTTGGTACACATAGGTTTAGTATTGGTATTAGTACATTATCTATGATAGTTTTAACAATACGGTTTCCCTACTTATTTCTTAATTAAATCTACTTCTCTTTAATGTTGAGATCATGTCATTATATACTTCAACAATAATACTATATGATTTCCAGTTCTGATGGACCTGGCCATCCTCAGCAATGAGATCAACCAAATCATTTCCAATGGAGCAGTAATGAACTGAACTCTGGGAGATGACTAAAAACCATTACATTGAATTCCCAATCCCTATATTTTTGCCCACCTGCATTTTTGATTTCCTTCACAAGCTAATTGTACAACATTTCAGAGTCTGATTCTTTTTGTACAGCAAAATAACAGTTTGGTCATGTATACTTATTGTGTATCTAATTTATATTTTAATAATATATGTAACATCTACTGGTCATCCTGCCATCTGGGGGAGGGGGTGGGGGGTAAGAGGTGAAAAATTGGAACAAGAGGTTTGGCAATTGTTAATGCTGTAAAGTTACCCATACATATAACCTGTAAATAAAAGGCTATTAAATAAATTAAAAAAAGTTGAGATCATGATTGCTACCACTGCTTTTTTTTTTGCATCAGCTGAAAGTATAATAAATTATATTTCAGAGCTTCATTTTTTACTCTATGTGTCTCATTTTTGTGTTGCTTGTAAACAACATATTGGCTTTTGGTTTTTAATTCATTTTGCTACAATTACTAGTTATGTATTTCCTTCTGCTATTTTTCCTTACTGTTTATCCTTCTCTCTTTTCCCTGTTCTCTCTCTTCTCCAGTGTCTAATTTACTTCTTAACTACTGCTTTCCTAATTATTTCCCTTCTAAGAGTCCCTCTCTCATCTTCCCCTCTTACACTCCTATTTCTTGATATGTACATTCTCCTAAGAGTTCCCTCTTGTGTGTTATCCCCTTGTCCTTTTTTCTTAATCTGCATTAAGTGTCCCTTCTTTATCCTATTCCCTCACTCTTCTGTTTCTTTGTAAGTTGAAAAAAATGTTTATATCTTTCTACATGTAACTCAGTTTAACTCAGTTCTGATGAAAATATGGTTCTAAAACTACCAGTCTTCCACCTCCTCCTGCCCCCTACTATAACATTTCTTCCACTCAGGCTTCATTAGAAAATAATCCATTTTATCCCTACCCACCCACTTTTCTTCTATAGGATCATCCCATCCTACTCAACCCAGTCCTAAGCCTTCTATTTATGAATACTCTTTGAAACCACCCTAGTAATTATAACATTCATAAGAATTATATATAATGTTTTCCCTTATAAGAAGAAAACAGTTTATCCTTATGAAATCCCTTAAATTGGTCTTTCATATTTATCTTATTATGTTTCTCCTGATTCCTGAAGGTCAAATTTTCCATTCAGTTATGATTTTCCTCGTGAATACCTGAAAGTCCTTTAATATCTATGATTTTTCCCAGCAGGAATACACTCAGCTTTTCTAGGCAAGTTATATTCTCGGTGGCAAACTCAGCTCCCTTGCTCTTCACAATAACATGTCCCATGTCCTTTGGTCTTTTAATGTAGAAGCTGCTAAGTCTTGTGTTATCCTGACTGTAGCTCCACAATAATTAAATTGTGTCTAACTAGTTGTTTGCAGTATTTTCTCCTTGACATGGGAAGCTTCAAAACTTAGTCATAATGTTCCTGTGAGGTTTTAATCTTAGTATCTTTTTCAGGTGAATCTTTTTCATTTATAATTTTATTCCATCGCCTAAAGCTTCAGGTCAATTTCCCTTGATATTTCTTGAAATGTAATGTCTGGATTCTTTCTTGATCATAATTTTCAAGTAGTTCAACAATTCTCATATCTCTCCTCAAGTTGTTGTCCAGATTAATTGTTTTTCTAATGAAATGTTTCATATACATTTCTATTGTGTCACTTTTTTATTTTGTTTTATTATTTCTTGAGTATAATGTAGTCATTAGCTCCCCTTACATGATCTAATTTTAAGGAGTTCCATAAGTTTCTGGATCTCTTTTTCCAACTTGTTTACTTTCTTTTCATAATTTTGACTTTCTTGCTTTCTCTTATTTTTCTCCTAATTTTCACCAACCTCTCTTATTTGGTTTTTAAAGTCCTTTTTAAGCTATTCCAAGAACTCTTTTAGGTATACATTTTTCTTTGAAGTAAAAGTAGCTGTTTTGACTTTACTATCTTGTTCAGAATTTTAACCATATCTTCTCTATCACCATAGTAACTATCCATGGTCAGTTTCTCTTTTGCTTATTCTTTTTTTTTTTTTAAAGTGACTGATTTCTTAGCTATTAACTTCATGTAAAGAGTTGGGCTCTAGTTTCAAGGTATGGGAATAATTGCTCAAGCTTCAGGTTTTTAATGCTGTTATTTTCTGAGCTCTGTCTGGAGTCCAATCTTCAGTATTCCTCTATGGCCCTGGGCCACTACTATGACCCCCAGAAATGCTACCACCACAAGTGTTCTCATTTCCTGTGGTCTCTCGTGAGGCTGCAAATTTCAACTTATCTGCCCTGAAACCAAAACCAGAGACTATGCTCTCTATAATTGTCCAAAGTCAGCAAGACTGACTCTTGGACTCACTTGAGGGTCCACCCCTCTGAAACGGCATTTTCCAGCGTGTGTTCACTCCTCCTTGCCCACAGTCACAGCTTAGGACCAGATCTGGTCAATGCACCTGGATCCAGGGTCCAGAATCAATGGAGGCCCTTCATTCTTCCTTGGATTGGCCTTGTTTCCCCACACTGTTGGTGCCATTAAACTTCCTGAGGCTGAGGCTGCCATCTGACATAGTTGTTCCCAAATCTTGTTATTTCTTGTATTACAGGTATCTGTCTGAAGTTATCTACTCTTCATTCAGGCCAGATCATTGCCTTATGAGACCAGGTCTTTCCTAACATCTTCCCAAGGTGTCTAAGGCAAACAACTATGTTATCCCGACTTTTAATTATTTGTGGCATACTAAAGTTCACTTTGAGGAATTATTTTAAATTATTCATAGGGGAATTTGCAAGATCCAGGTAATTTCACTACATACCTCTCAGATCGGCTAAGATGACAGGAAAAGATAATGATGAATGCTGACGGGGATGTGGGAAAACTGGGACACTGATGCATTGTTGTGGAGTTGTGAAGTGATCCACCCATTCTGGAGAGCAATTTGGAACTATGCCCAAAGGGCTATCAAACTGTGTGTACCCTTTGATCCAGTAGTGTCTCTATTGGGTTTATATCCCAAAGACATCATAAAGGAGGGAAAGGGACCCACATGTGCAAAAATGTTTGTGGCAGCTCTTTTTGTAGTGGTAAGAAACTGAAAACAGTGAATGCCCATCAGTTGGGGAATGACTGAATAAATTATGGTATATGATTGTTATGGAATATAATTGTTCTATAAGAAATGATCAGCAGGATGATTTCAGAGAGACCTGGAGAGATTGACATGAACTGATGCTAACTGAAAGGAATAGAACCAGGAGAACATTGTACAGGGTAGCAACAAGATTATACAATGATCAATTCTGATGGATGTGACTTTTCAACAATGAGATGATTCAGGCCAGTTTCGATGATCTTGTGATGAAAGGAGCCATCTATAAGCAGAGAGGGAACTGAGTGTGGACCACAACATAATATTTTCCACTCTTTTGTGGTTGTTTGACTTCTCATTTTATTTCCTTTTTGATCTGATATTTCTTATCCAAAATGATAATTGTGGAAATATATATATATATATATATATATATATATATATATATATATATATGAATTGCTCATGCTTAACATATATTGGATTACTTGCCATCTAGGGGAAGGGGTGGGAGGAAGGAAAGGAAAAGGTTTGGAACACAAGGTTTGCAAGGGTGAATGTTGAAAATTATCTATGCATGTGTTTTGAAGATAAAAACTTTAATAATAATAATTTTTAACACAAAAAAAAAACAACAGAAAAGACCTACATGATGTAAAGTGAAATGAGAAGAACCAGATCATTGTGCACAGCAACAATGATGTCATATTGATGAGCAATTGTAAAAGACTTTGTTTTTCTGATCAGTACAATAATTCAATTTAATTCCTAAGGACTTGTGACCAAAAAAAAGAAAAAAACCCAAAAAAAGGCTATCCAACTCCAGAGAGAGAACAGATAAATTTTGAGTACAAAGTGAAATATAATTTTCTCACTTACTTTTATTTTTTGGAAATATGGATAGCATAAAAAATGGTTTGCATTATTTCCCTATGCATAATTGATATCATATTGCTTGCCTTCTTAGTAAGGAAGGGAGAGAATTGGAGGAATGGAAAGAATTTAGAACTCAAATTAAAAAGAATGTTAAAAATAATTAAATTTTTAAAAGAAAAAAATATCCAGGTATTTTCCTGCCCTATTCTACCATCTCCCCAGAATTCTCTTTCATTTAAATGTTCTTTGCTTTAATTTCCTCCAGTAATGGATCCCAGAGCCTTGAATATGCTGAGGACTCTCTCTAGAACCATCTACTACTTTCCCTGGGTTCAGTGCGAATTGTTTCCAACAATCTATTCTCTTGGCCTGAGTTGCCACCAAAGTAATATTTATTTACAAATCACACCAAGGACAAATTCAAAAGTACTCAATTAAAACAAAAATAAATGTGAAAATAGGAAATCAAGTAGTAGAGTCATTCTCTATCCTATAGACAAATAAGGGCATTTTTCTAATTGAAAAAGAATTATTAACCTTATGATATGTCACAAAGTTGGCAAAATGGTAGAATCTATGGGTCCCTCTCAGAATAATGTTTTAAAATACATAAGACAAAGTACATAAGAATACTAAAAAAAAATCAACCCTTGAAATATAACAAATTCACAGACCCTAGGTTAAGAACATTTGCTATAGAATAGTTCTGGAGAAGAGAGATTGTAATTTTTGTCTTTAAATCCTCAATGCCTAGCACAAGGACCTAACACATAGCAGGTGTTTCATCAGTGAACTCCTTCACAGAATCCAGAGAAAGCATTCTCTAATTCTCCTCCAACTCTTATGGCCACAGCGAGGTCTATAGTTACTTCAGAATTCTTGCCCTAGTTATTAATAAAATAAAAATTGTTCAGGATTTTGCACCATTGGCTTAACGGAGCTCTTTATAATCCTTTTGGACAGGGTAGGATCTGCTGAAATCTCTCTTATCAGCTCCAAGATCATCTATCTGGTTTGTCATGACTTGTAGATTCAAAATACCATCTCCTTTCTTTTCTTCCACCCTGCCTACTGTGCCACTGCTTAGTTCCATCTATTAATTTCTTGCCTATGCTAGGCATTGAGGATTCAAATACAAAAATAGCATAAACTCTCTTCTCAAGAAATACTTGATAGAGAAGCAAGGAATATCCAAATTCAGGTCCCGCCTCCGACACATACAAGTTCAGCTAGATGACTTAGTGCTCAATTGGAAGTCAGGAAGACCTGAACTCCAGTCATGCTTCAGATACTTAGTATCAATGTGATATAACAAGAATCATTCACCCTCTCTTAGCCTCTTTCTTCTGTTGTAAAGTGAGAATAATAATAGCACTTGTATCCCAGAGCTGTTGATGTGAAGGTCAAATGAGATAAATATATGTAAAATGCTTTGCAAATCTTAAAGCATTCTTTAATTATTAGCTATTACCATAATTAACCTCCCAGTTTTCTAGTCATTTCCCTAGGATCTTTTAACTTGGTCTCTTAACTTGAGTTTCATGGATAGAACATGGAATGGGGGAGGGATGTGAACTTGGATGTGAAAACAATTGGGTTTTTTTGACTAACTGAAATGAAATTTGGCATTTCTTTTCATTGTTTAAAAACATTCTTTTAAGAAGAAGCCCAAATTGTGTCAAAGTAGTCCATGACACGAAAAGTTTAAGAACTCCTACTCTAAGTTATAAGTTGCAGAAAAGATACCAACCTGCATTCGTAGAAGGGGTTTTCTCATTTTGGGGAGTTCCCTATGTATATATAGTTCCCTATATATAAGGCCATCCCAGATCTAGTCTCTGGCCCAATGGAGATTTACAAACATCTTTTGTATGGTTCCTCATTTTGAGATTTCCTTTTCATTTTCCTCCTTTTAATAAAAGTTCTCATTCTAAGATAGTGAACTGAATACTTACAGATGAGTATCCAAAAAAGTCTCACCATTTTCCAGTGAAGTAATATTCATACATTTTCCCAAGTTTAAGCAAATATAAAATAATTTGAGAAGGGAGGGAACATTAACAACTAGGGGGTTCAGGAAAGACTTTCCCTGGGAATTAGCATCTTCCCGAGTTCAAATTTGGCCCCCAACACTTAATAACTGTGTGACCCTGGGTAAGTTACTTTACCCTGTGGGCCTCAATTTCCTCATCTGTAACTTAAGAAGAGTATGGCAAACCACTGTACTATCTTTGCCAAGAAAACCAAAATGGGATCACAAGACTTGGACACAACTTAATGACAAGGATTCTTGAGCAGAGAAATGGCAGTTGAACTTGTTCTCTAGAAAAACTTCCTTGACAACTATTTGAAGGGTGGAAAAGAAAGGGAAGAAACTAAAACAATTCATTAAATTGCTAATTATTGACTGATATTGGTGGATGACAGGAACTTACCCCTGAACATATACATAGTGATAGTGTCCTTAAATGTTAAGGATTAAAAGAACCATATCTAAACAAGGTACTGATTGACACCTTTTTCTTCCCATGTAAAATGAACACCTCCATCCATTTCATTCACATAATTACAATTCAAGGATGCTTAATACTAAGAAATTTAATCACTGTAGAAAACAGCCCTTTTGCAGACTTCACTTTTCATCATTTGCTCTAATGATTTCATCATTTGTTTATATTTTGAAAATGATTAAAGTTTGGTCACACAGACATGATCAGGTCGCTGATTTTTGATGAATGCAATCTAAAGTTCAACATGAATAGCAATAATCATCAGGTGATTAGGTGATTAGCTATAGGTCAGAGGAACGCTTTCTAACTCTTGATATCTGCTAACATTTGGGTGATAGAACTGTTTGCTGATCCCCAGCTAAACTCTCTCATCTTTTCTGATTTCACAAGGTCACTTTCAGTGCAGAGGTCCAAAAGCATTCAAAGCAGAGGCCAAACTATTCCCCTGTTTGTCGAAGAATTCCATTTGCTCCCCGTAGCAAGACTCTGTTCTTGCTCGACTCAGAACCTACACGGTTCTAATTTAACATTTGCTGCCTCTGGATACCTGAGACAAGAAATCTAAGGATTTTCAAGGTGAATGCTAGCAAGGAATTTATAGCTTCTACTTTGTGGCACTGAGACAAATGTTAAGACAATAGCAAGGCTCAGCTGGAACTCGAAACTACGATGATGTACCTGAAGGTCTGTGCTCTCCTTACTAGTTAACACTTCAATTTCAATAATCATACAATTCTCTTTGTAGACTTGCAATTTGTTCAGAGTTTAACTCCAGTATAATGCAACTACACAGCCCCTTTATTTGTAAAGAATTATGATTTCTCTACTGAAAATAATTTCATGACAGAATGTTTTCTGTTCTTTATGCTGATGATGCCCACGAAAGTGCCCGTGTCACTCCAAATTATTTTCTCGCTTTCCTCCCCTTTGATTGATCTTGAAAGTGACTTCCTTTTAGTAATGAGGGTGTCAAGGAACAGAGAACAAACCTGAAACTTCCTGTCCCTCATGGAACAGGGTACTCAGACTCCTCTGTTATGTTTCTTTGACCTATGCTTCTGTTTGGTGATGCAAGCGGGCATTTAGACCAGTTTATGAAGGTGAGCCAGACTTGGATAATGAGACAGTCAGGCACCAGTGTGTGATGCAAAACTGGACCAGAGGATAGGAAGGGAGACATCTGAAAATCTAATTAAGTAATGAGAAATCAGGGAGATGAATCCACTTGCCATGTTTTCCTTTTATTTTTCCTTGATCATCTAGCCTTGAAGAATGATTTCTGAGCTGCAAGAGCTGAGGTACTACACCAATCTTGTTCTGTATCCAGGTACACAGTTTGGATTAAATTTACTGTTGAGAAACCTCCCTCTAATGAGAAGGATCGGCCTCATTAGCTCAATAAGTTTTCCTTAATTTAAGGCAGTGGTTATGGCTCACACCCAAGAATCCCCAAAGCAATGAGTAAAAAAAAAAAGTATTCAAGGTACAATATGAGTCAGGTATGGGACAGGTAATTTATTCCTATATACAAAACAAAGAAAACACAAGCATGAATTAGTAGGATAGGATTCAACAACAATGAAACCACAGGTACAATATGATAGGAGAATGATACTTAAACTTCATCAAAACATAAAGCAGTTTGTGTGATTGCTGATTGTCATACTAAGGTAAAATGTAAAATATCTAGAGTCAGCTCAAACTGGCTCTGGAAAGTTGATTGTCAAATTTTTAGTGCAAATTATTACACTTCAGAAGTCAATAAAGACTACAAATTAGAGATCAACTTACTGTTTTGTTGATTGTCTAGATTTAAGAAAGTGGAAAAAATAATAATGCAGATTAAACTTAAAAGTATACTGGGCATACTTCTATTTTTTCAAAGATAGAGTTGATTGTTAAACATTTACCAGCATACCTCTATCATTCCATTCTGAACCTGAGCTTTATGCTCCCCTACTTCCACAGTCAACCATTCCTGTATCTACTCTTGCCTCAACCACTGTACTCGCAGATCTCTCAATCCTCCCAATTCACAAATTCACCTCCATTTCCAGGCTAATGCTTGAACACTTCTCAGCAAAGGAAAACAAAAGAGGCAGCCCAAAATCAGATTTTTCTAGGCTGGACTTAATATACTTTAGCTACTGTGTATCAGAAGTCACACGGAGGCAGGAGTGGAGGAGTGAGCCAACAGCACCATCCTCCATGCTATTCATATGGAGCTAAAGAACATCCCTGCCCAATGGATTAAAAAAAAAAACGGTAAAATTTATATGAACTGACACAAAGTAAAAGAAACAGAACCAGGAGAATACTACACAGCAATATTGTAGCAATGAACAACTTTGAAAGACTTAGCTATTCTGACCAAGATAATTTCAAAGGACCTGAGTAGGACAGCAACCCTGAGCCAAATTATAATCAGAGACCTCATGGTAAAAAGCAAAAAAGGATTTATTATGATCTCAAGAGAAAGGGCAACTCCCAACAGAGAGAAGTACAAAGCACAAACTGCATCATACAAGGTAATATAGACCCTAATGCAGAAGTCCCCACCCCCTTCTGACCTTTTCTCTCATCGGCTGAGGAAATCCAGATTTATATCCTAAGGTGGAAATCTACCCCAGAGAAAGAATACTAGTTAGTAACACACTCTTAGATACTTAAATGTTAATGAAGGGGGAGACGAGGGAAATATAAGTTTATCTATAATTCAATTTATCGCAAAGTTTCAAGTCACAATTAGAGCACAGGTGGAGGCCATATTCCTGAGAGGTCTTCATTCAGTTTATCCCATTCAGACGCAGCAAGAAAAATGCCATCTACCTCTAAACAGAGACTTGATAAACTCTGAAAGCTGACTGAAGCTTATGTTTTTCACTTTATTTTTCTTAATTTTTGTTTTTGTAATATGGTTAATATGGAAATGTGTTTTTCATGATTTTAAATGTAGAATTGATATCATATTATTTGTCTTCTTAGTGGGTAAGGGAAGGCTGAGAGGAAGGAAGAGAATTTGGAACTCATTTTTTCAAATTAGTGGTAAAAATAAGTTTAAAAATTTTAAAAGAAGGAGCCTACAAAATTTATAATCAGAAAAGAAGAAAGGATTGGAGACTACCTTCTGTACATCTTCCAAGTCATTGGGTCTTACACTTCCACAAAATAAGGAGATTCTTTGTCATCTCATGGTGCTATAATCTTTGTGATGATGAGTTCCATATAACTAGAAGCAGCCCTTACTCAAGCTTTCCCATGGTCAGCTGATCCAGAAATGGTGAAATCTTATTTTCATTTAAACTATGTAAAATAAACTAATGTGTCCATGATCTGCTGGTTAATTGTGCTCTTTGAATTTGCAGGATCAGTTAGAAAAAGGAAAGTTCAGACGCAGAAGGTAAGAACTGTGTGCAGACATTGGATTTCTATTTTAATCTTTTTAATTGATAGTTCAAATCCTCTAATCCAAATTCCTATTTCAGCCAAATTGCCTTTTATTTTAATTTTTTGAGGGGGAGGGGGTCGTCTAATAGACCTGCAGCAACAGGGCTCAGTGATGGTGGAGGCTTTTAGAAAATGCCTACAGACGTACTGGCAAAATCAATTGAATGGTGATTTGACTATAGTACCACCTGGTGGAAAATTAAGATAATACACTGACTTGTTAGACATTAATGTGACAGCCAGTCTTCCTCCTACCTTGCTAAAGGCTTAAAAAAAGGCTGAATACAAATAGAAGTGGGTTGTTTATACTCCTTGCACTGCTTCTAGTTTAATGTAGTCAAGAAGAGAGTGGTAAGTGTTTAACAACAAGCTCTCCAAGGGGTGTGGGGAGAAATGTACACATGAGGAACTTTAAAGCTTGATCTGCATTATTAACTTTTGCTTTATCATTTTCTCAAATTTAGACAATCAACAAAAGAATAAAGCAAGCCCTAATTTTTAGCATTTGCCAATTTCAGAGTAAATGCTCACACTGAAAATTTAACAATTTACTCCCACTCTGGTCCAGTCTTGCATGGAACACACCCAATTCCAAACAATGAAACAGAGTCTGAAGAAGGAAGTGACTATAAGATCAATACCTTAAAAAAAAAAAAAAGTTAACATGATGAATATCAGAATGATTTCTGCTTTGGTTTTTGAAAGCATAGTAGAGTAAAAGGATCTTTTTATTGGTAATGACCACACCACCAATTTATTTTCACTTATAAAATAATGTGCCATGTGTATATGCACATACATATGTATTTTGAGAGAGAGAATTTCTTACTATGTTCTAGTCCTTATGATATGTGGTATGGATACAATATAACCTAGCAAGAAAGTCTGCACTCCAGGAGCTACATGTTAATGAGGGAAGATAAAATGAAGCTAGAAAGTTGGGAGGGGACAGATGGAGAAGAAATAATAGGAAATGGTGAGGAGGTCTGGGTCCCAGGAATACAAGACAAATAACTATCAGAGCTCAGACTTGGGGATGGAGGCAAATTTTTCCATAATTAGAGATCTGGGTCATCTCCAAAGGAGAAAGAGGTGACTTGTGGGGATGAAGGTTTTGCTGGACTGTACCAACTGAATTTATCATATTGACTATATTCTACCATATGTAGAATCATGACTAGAGAAAAGCCCCCTACAGACACATAGTAACGCACCTCATGTGGAGAATTTTCTTGGAAGACAAGAAGATGTAATTTGTGTAGAAGTGGATGGATTTATGATATACATCTGTGAAGGAAGTAGGATGAGAGTGAGAATCCATCCAAATATCAAAATTAGCTTAGGGCCATACATATTGATTACTTTTCAAAATAGTTTTATTTTTAATATTTTTAAATTTGAATTTTTTTAAATTATAAAAACAATTTTAACATTTTTTTTAATTTTTGAATTCCAAATTCCCTTCCTTTCTTCTCTCCTTCTTCCCTGTGCTGGTAAGCAATTTGATATAAGTTATACATGTGCAGATAGGCAAAACATATTTCCATAATAGTCATGTCATTACAGAAAATGCAGACCAAAAAAAGAAAACAAACAAAAAGTGAGAAAAATAAAGAAATCTAAAATAGCATGCTTTCTTCTGCAATTAGACAACATCAGTTCTTCCTCTGGAAGTGGTCAGCATTTTTTATTATAAATCCTTCAAAACTGTCTTAGAGCATTGTGTTGCTAAAAATAGTAAAGTCATTCACAGTTGATCATTGTACAATATTGTTACTGTGTACAATGTTCTCCTGGTTCTGCTCACTTCATTTTACATCAGTTCATGTAAGTCTTCCCAGGTTTTTCCTGAAATCATCCTGTTCATCATTTCTTTTAGCAAAATAATATTCCATCATAATCGCAACCATTCCTCAATTGATGGACATCACCTTAATTTCCAATTCTTTGCTACCACAAAAAGAGCTGCTATAAATATTTTCATAGATATAGTTCCTTTTTACTTTTTTTCTTTGACCTCTTTGGAATACAGAACTAGATGAGCATAGTTCCAAATTGTTCTCCAGAATGGTTGGATCAGTTCACAACTCTACCAATAATGCATTCAGAATTTATTTTCAAATGAGCCTCAAAAAGTTTGTAACTGCCCCATCTACTAAGATGACTAATCAGGCACTTGGTCATAAATATAACACTCCTCCGTCGGAGGGCACCTAAATTGTTGGCAGTTCCAGATTCACATTTCATCTTTATCCACTTGCTCATCCAATTTGAAATAAAGCCAGGAAATAAGGTTTTTCATAAAGACTAAAGAAATTATTTAATCAGGAAGGATTCTGGAAAAATGGTGTTCATTGGTAAATTTCAAGTTCTCCAGATTTCTCCCCAAATAGAACAAATTTGAGCCTCAGGGCTAGCATAGACTGGTGAAAAATCTAGAAGACTTGGGGAAGAACCCGGGTCCTCCAGATACAACCCAAAATCTTAAAGACCCCAGACCAGGATTAACCCATGTGAAGTGCAAACATCTCCAGGCTAGCTCCACAGAAACATCAAGTGGGACCCTTTGGCCTAGCAGGGTGTGACTGGAGCCTCAGCCAGAACCCCAAAAACCTTTACCTCCCAGACTTTTTTCCCCCAAGTTGGGGCCTGAGACCTGGAAGACTGAAGAAATCTCAGTTGATTGGGATTGCTGGGCCCAGCTATGCTGCAGAGATGCTGCCCTGGAAGAAAAGAAGCTAGCACTCTGAGAATGCAGAGGCAGTAGGGCAGGGATGCTGTTGGCTGTGGGAACTTGCAGGAGGATGGAGCTCTTGGTTTGCTGTTCCTGGTCAGAGTGGAGCGCAAAGAGAAGCTTGACACCATCCCTCACCCCACAATTAGAGGTGCTTACACCAATACCTACTATTTTAAAAAAAATGAACCAGCAAAGAAGAAAGAACCCCACCACTGAAACATATTACTTGAACAAGGAAGACCTGGGTTCACCTTCAGAGAAGGACACATTAGTAAAAAATTTTTAAAAAGTTTCTACTCCAAAAAGTAATGTGAAATGACTCCCCATCCAGAGAAAATTTATAGAAGAAGTAAAAAATGTGTAAAAATCAAATGAGACATTGGGGCAAAATTTTTTAAATAATAAAAACCATCCAAAAAACCCCCAAGATTATGGGGGGGATTAACCAACAATCTCAAAGATGAAAATAACTCTTTGAAAATTAGAACTGTGCAAGCAGAAGCCAGTGAAGCTATGAGAAACCAAGAAATAACAAAAGAGATTATAAAGAATGAGAAAATAGAACAGAATGTGAAACATAAGAAAAAGAACAAATCTGGAGAAGAAATCAAGAGGAAAAAAACATAAGAATAATTGGACTGCCAGAAAGTTGTGGCCAAAAAGAGAACCTTGACACAATAAGGCAGAAAATAATCCAAGAAAAATGTCCTGGAGTGATAGAACATGAGGAGAAAATAGAAATAGAAAAAATTTATTGATCAGCACCTTAAAGAGAGGCTTTGTGGAAAACACACAGGAATTGCCAAATTTTGAAACATCCTGATCAAAGGGAAAATTTTGCAAAAAACAAGAAAAAAACAATTCAAATATTCTAGAGCTACAATTACAAGACTTATCAATAGCTACAATAAAAGACTACAGGTCCTGGAATCATATTTATCAATAATCAAAAGAACTAAGCCTGTGGCCAAAAATATTATGTCCAACAAAATTTTTTTATAATTTTGAATGAGAAAAAAAATGGACATTCAACAAACTTGCAGATTTTCAGGACTTTCTATCAACCAAACCTGAACTTAACAGAAAATTTAGCACATAAGAGCCAATATCAAAAATCAATTTTAAGGAACTCAACGTGGATAGACTGGTTAAACAGTAGGTTTTTTGGTTTTTTTGTTTTTTTTTTACACAGGAAAATCTATGCTGAATGTTTAAGATTCACATCAACAATAGGCTAGTTTAAGAGAAAGATTGGCAAAGTCAAGGTAAAAATAGTAATTATGTCATACAAATCAAGATATGGGAGCCAGCTGCCAGTGACTGTGAGAGGTCTAACTCACACCTGTAGAATGGATCTCTTCATATGAGAGGATGATAATGATGATACAAGGACACTGAGAGGCAATTGCTGTTCTCTGACCACCCCACTGAGAGGCTTTTATGTTGTCTGACCTCCCTCCTTTTCCCTTTGCCTCCAATTTATTTCATTCCCAGTCCACAAGCAACACTTGTGTCAGTAAAGGCTGCCCTGCAACTCCTTCAGACTTTATGATCCACAGCTGTGGAGGCTCTCGGAGAATTGACCTGTCCCTTCACTTAGGCCTGGTCCTTAACAGGAAGTGGAGAGGGAGAATAGACACAGAAGCATTAGAGGGTGGTTCTGAAAATCTATTCACACTAGGAAAGGGTTCAATAAGCAACACTACATGAAGGGGATAGCACCCTCCAAAATCTATAAAGAAATGAGGGGGGAGGGATGGGCAAATAAGGAAGCAAAGGGTGAGGGAAGAAATCAAGAGAGGGATCCTTGGATGGGGGAGGTTAACTAATAACAAGGCAAGTTAAAGAGGAGAATTTAATTAAAGAGACAGCAGGGATAAGAAAGATGTATGTGGAAGGGTGAGTGTGTGTATGTATATATTTACATATGATGCATAAATTTCTTTTCTTAACTGTAGCTTGCTTGGGGAAGATGAAAGGGAGAAAAAAATAAAAAGTAAATAAGGTGCACAGCAGAAAACCAAAGAACAATTTACAAGGAAGTAAACAAAAATGAACATTCATGAATATAATTTCTTCTGTTTAATATATATATACTTTCTTGAACTGGTAATTTGTTATTACATATTTTGAATCCTCTCTGATGTTCTGCTGGGCACATGACAATGTTCTCTTTCATTTTGCTTTATTTTGTTTTGCATTCTTTTCTGTTTTTCTGTTTTTCTTACTGTTTTTTCAAATAAAAAAAGAAATTATTTTCTCCTTGAAGGTCACTCAAATAGCATCACTGGTCATGCTATGCTTTTATTAAGAAGGATTCAGATATCACATTTAACAATATAAATAATAAGAGGATTCTCTTCTCCTTCCTTACCCCCATTTCAGCTGCTTAGATGGGCATAACAAAGCATTGATTTGAAGTTGCAGTGGTGATCACTCTGCATGATTTCAAAGCTGAGTCTACTGTGACAGTTCTGTATGGTACAATTTTATGTCTCTGTTTACCTCTTTAAAATGAAATGACAATTCATTTTTCATAAATAAGCTGAGAAAATGTCTTGACTGAAGATTTTTCCCCTTTGAAGTAAATTTAAAAGAGATTTCCCTATTCCCTCCCCCTCAACATATCAAGAGAAATAAAATGCCCAAAGAATTTGCCTCTTGACATCTGGTAGTCTGACATGCACAGCTCCATCTGATGCTGGGAAGAAATGGGACAAGAAACTCCTTGCCAGTTTCTATCTAGTTGCACCTGCTCTTGCAACATGTCTACACTTCCTGTTTTCTACAACATGTCTGGCCCGTTTCTACATGTCAGCTTTGAGTGGGTGTTTTTTCCCAATGATCTTAGATTGCTTCAAATGCTTGTTTGAGAACCAAAAAGTTCCCATCAAGTCTTACAGAAGAATGGTGTAGTGCAGTCCTACCCTTGAAACCCAAAGATTTAAGTCAAAGCCCACACTTACACTTAATTTCAGTGGAAATATGACTATAATTTAATACCTCTCAGATTCATTTTTTTAAAATGTCTGCTAAATGAGAATTCCTGCTCCACCAACCTCTCGAGGATAGGATGGAATCATAGATGTGAAAACACGTTAGATATTATGATTATCAAGACCTTTGGGGCTTGTGAAATTCCTGCCCAACAAACATTTGAAACTTTTTCCTACCATGTACAAAATTAGAAATGGATTCTCTGTTGGTTCATTTGTTTTTTTTTTTTGTTTGTTTGTTTGTTTGTTTGTTTGTTTTTGTTTTTGTTTTGGGAGACTGGGTCTCTATCTCAACAAAATGCAGCAGCCACTCTAAAATCTCATCCCATTGTTATTCAGCATAGCTTAATCTTTCCTTGAGTAGCCTACAACAATTCTATCAGCTCCCATGAATTCACCATATTGGTTCTGGACTTGATGCAGTCAACTTTAACCATACACAGCTCAGAATGCCCAAGCTCAAAAGATCCATCAGGCGCAACCTAATTTTTTTAGGAATAACAAGCATGCAACTGGAAAGAAGCTGGGGTCTACATCGATCTCTTATCTTATATTCAGCATGAGGCAGGAAAACAAAAGTCACAAAATTGGAGGATGAGGCCAAATTCTAATCCTAGCTCAATCATTGACTTTCTGAGTAACTCTAAATATGCAAATTAACTTCTTTTAATATCAATTTTCTCACATATAAAATAAAGAGCTTGAATTAAATGATCTCTAGGTCAGTCCATTCCAAATCAAAACTACCATTCTAGGAAAACACAGCCCAAAGGAGCTTCATGTGATTGGAATGATTGATATAACCTACATAGCAATGGAAAAGTCTGGGGCAAAATTTCAAATGACTTAATCATTTTTCATTAGAAAGTTTTCATTAGAATGTGTCCTTGTACAATGGAAAGAACATTTGGTACAAACTCAGAGGAGCTAGGATAAAACTTCTAGCTTTGCCATTATTACCTGTATGATCTCAGACAATTCATTTAATTTGTCTGGACCTTGAACTTCCTTGTCTGTAAAATGGGTATAGTGGTAGATTATAGGACCTTTAAGGTCCCTTTCTATCAAAATTTATGATCCTATGATCCTCTTATTAACAAAGTATTATCTAGCTTAGAATGGGATAATCCATTTCTACATAAAGCTAAACATTTTAAAATGGAGAGCTAGATATGTTAAAGCATCATGTTGCCTTTTTTTTTTGTAACTAAAATAATCTTCACTCATATGAGCTCTGCCAAAACCAGGTTCAAGGCACTCAGTAGGTCTACATCCACTCAAAAACTATAGCTCATGAGTTCCTATCAATGCATTCACTTTCATTAGTCAACCAGAGTGGTTCAAGGCAAAGATACCTAACAAAACATCATAACCGTAGTTTAGGGGCTTTTACAGTATCAATGTAATATTGCCCTCCTTAATCCTGGGATCTACTCTCTGACAGAACAAATAAGAAGGTAGAAATTGAGGAACACTTGTGCAAGACATGTGTTTTGAGAGTTATGTCCCAACTTTACTATTGCAGAACCAGCTAATGTTTTTTGGTGATAAATTTGACCAGGAAATACCAAGCTGATATTTGGGACAGCATTTCAAGGAGTCTTCAATACTTGACTGAACAGGACTGAGAAATGAGTGAAACAGCAAGGTCAGGGTTGACCTTAATAAAATGATTCACGAGGATGATAAAGAAAAAAAAAATGAGTCAATGTTGTAAGGGATGTGGGAAGAAAGGGATGTTGGTGGAGCTCTGAATTATTCCAGTCAATCTGGAAAACAATTTGGAATGACATGAGAAATATCACCTCTAAATTTTTTTGTATTTGATCTTCAAAGTTATAGAGTTTATTGAGTAGCGAAGAGATATGATTAGACTTGTGTTTTAGGAAAAGTACTTTGGTGGCTGACTGGAGGATGGATAAGAGAGGAGAGACTTGGGGCACCCTGCTACTTCTATAGCCCAGACATAAGATGATAAAGACATGTACTACAGTGGTGACAAAATGTCAGAGCCAAACATATGTGAGATATGTTGCAGAAGTGAACATGATAGATCTTAGCAACAGAATGTATAGGGGTAATGAGAGATAGTAAAGACTTCAGATAACTTCTAGGTTGCAAGCCTAAGAGACTAAAAATATAATGTTCTACATTACTAGGAAAAATAAGTAGGAAAAAAAAATGAGTTCCATTTTGGACATGTTGAGCTTAAGATGTCTGCTGGATATCCAGCTGGCAATGTCTGAAAAGCATTTGGAGATGTGAGTTTGGAAGTCAGCAAAGAGGTAGAGTACAGGAGTATCCAAAAAAGGGGGGGGGTCCCAGAATAGAAGGCTCTGGAACACAAATGGGTAGAGGGTGTGCTCTGGAAAAGGATCCAGCACAGGAGAGAGGGAAGAAACAGTCCAATAGAGGAGAAATGGTGTCCTGAAAATCTAGAAGGAAGAAAGTATCACAGAGGAGTGATCAATTGTATGAAGGGCCTCAGAGAGGTCAAGGATAAGGAGGACTGAGAAAATGCCACTGGATTTAGCAGTTAAGAGATCAAACTGGTAATTTGGACAATAGTTTCACAATCATTATCTTTAATGATAAGATTAAAAGCCACATTGTAAGGTGTTAAGAAGAGAGGGAGAGGAGAGAAAAATGGAGACTCCTATTATAGATGACCTTCTCAAGGAGTTTATCTACAAAGGGCAGAAAAGAGATGGGATGGTAGTTAGTGGGGAATGGAAGGATTGCATGAAGATTTTTTTCAAGATTGGAGAGATATTGACATGTTTGTAGTCAGTAATGAATGAGCTAGTAGATAAGAAATCAAAATTAAGTGAAAAAGTGGGGATGGGGACAGCTAGATGGCACAGTAGATAGAGCCCAGCCCTGAAGTCAGGAAGACCTGAGTTCAAATATGGCTCAGACACTTAATACTTCCTAGCTGTGTGACCCTGGGCAAGCCATTTAACCCCAAAATGGGTCAGCAATAAAAAAGTGGGGATAGAGGGGACAAGTTGCTGGTAGAGAAAGGCTAGAATGGGATTTCTTGAATAGGTAAAGGGATTAGCTTTGATAAGAAATGAGTCCAGGATATACTGTGGAACAAGAAAGTGGCAGAAGGTATATTAGTGACAGGAGTTGAAGAAGAAGGTAGAAGACAGAGCTTACAGAAAGCGGTCTCAATTTTCCTAGAAAACATAAGGTGGGGATGAATGAGAAAAAGTTTGAGGAGTGAAAACCACTGTAGAAGGTGGGTTAGTGAGTTGATAAGAGAGGAGTAGTAGAACTGCCTAGAACAGCAAGTTTTGTAATATTATTGAGGTTATATAATATAAATTTGTAGTGAATCCAGAATGGGTGAATGAGTTTTCTCCACCTTCATTCAGCAGTACATGTGTAGGAGCAAAGGTGACAAATGGTGGGAGTGATCAAAGACTGAGGCTTGGCAAGGCTAATCAGTAAGATAAAGCGGCTAGGGATCCAAGACAGGAGATAAAACAGAGCTGAAATGGTTCACCAGAAGGTCAAGTGGGGAAAAGCAGAAAGAATAAGTAGTTTTGCTTATTGTTAAAATGGAAGATTCAGGGATGAATCAAGTATTTGGGGAAATACAGACACACACACACACACACAGTAAAACTAAAAATGTGGGGAACACTTTTTTATCAGAGGCTTGAATGAAAGAAGGGAGCAAAGAATGATGTGATGAGTTATGAGGAAGAGTCAAGAAGGAACTTATGGTGGGCAAAAAAGGATAGGATACTTTGATAAACCTGTTTTTCTTTATAAAATAGTCATGTTTAAATATCTACAGATATATTTGCCTCGTGAATAAATGATTTGGGACGAATCATTTGCTGAGCTACAATGCTAATAACATATATGATAAGAACTTGCAAGTATACAGTTTTACTGAATCAGTTCTCAGAGAATGCAATAAAATGGCCCATAACACCAATCCAGAAAACACTAACAGACTAATAGGCCTGAATCTCTTTAACAAAAAGTCCTCTCAACAGGAATAAAATCCTAAGCGGTCTCATATATTTTAGGGAGCCATTACCCAGAATATAAAGAAACACATGTCTGTTTTAAAAGGATTCTGTCCTTTTAATATTTTATTTATTTTTAATTTAAATTTTAAAAATATTTTATTTAAATTATTTAAATTTATTTAATTTATTTAAATATTTTATTTTTATTTTGGGGGAGAAAAAGGTAAATTTTTCAATAAGAGACTTGTGAAATTACATGTGTATTAGTTTGTACATAAATATTGGCTTCAGAGGGTAAGAAAAAAGGAAATAG
Source organism: Sarcophilus harrisii (assembly GCF_902635505.1). Lineage (NCBI taxonomy): Eukaryota > Metazoa > Chordata > Mammalia > Dasyuromorphia > Dasyuridae > Sarcophilus > Sarcophilus harrisii. Next base: position 250,608,793 of record NC_045430.1, read on the forward strand.
ATCTCAGTTAGAGGAAAAGAAATACAGAAGATAAGTGTATGGGACAGAGTGTTCATTCAGGCTCTTGTAACTGATATCCATGACACGGAGGTTTCCACAGAAGAGGTAAAACAATAGTTAATGCTAAAAGCAATAAGTCTTTTGTCAGGGGTGCTTTTTAGTTCACATTTGTCTTGTGAAGATCAAATGAGAAAAATACACTTGATCTATGTCCTAGAAAACCCGATTATAGAGTAGAAAGATCTTTAAATCGGAGGACTTGAGCTTGCCTCCTGGCTCTAAAAAGAGGTATGTGATAACTCTCAGCAAGTCATTTAACTTCTGAATCCTACTAGCTTTCCAGTTCAGAAAAGGCAAACTGATTCAGCTGTTGAAGTGCCAGTTAGTTGGAAAACTAGGTGCTGAAGTGGATAGATTGCTGGACTAAGTATCAGAAAGACCTGAGTTCAAATTTCAAGCTCAGACATTTACTAGTTGTGTGATTTGGGCAAATCACTTAACTTCTGTCTTCCTCATATTCTCATCTATAAAATGGGAATAAAATGGGAGCTAGATGTTAACCTAGCTCCTAAAATTGCTCTGAGGATCAAATAGGATATTTGTAAACCATTTAGCACAATGCCTGGCACAGAGTGGGCATTCTGTTCTCCCTTGTAAAAAGGGCCAACATTCTAATATCCTTGAAGTTATTGTCATTGATCCTAATAAAGATGCTCTTCATAGAGCAGCATGAGCAATTGCAGCAGCTTTCCAGGGTATTCTCTCTACATTCAGTCATTTGATTGGATAAAAAATTGAGTCCACTCCAAATAATTATTTCCTTCAGCTATAGCATGATATTCACACAATTCTTTCCATTGACAAAGCATCATTTCTATGAAAGGACTTGCATAGGTGCCTTCCATTAAATAGATAAGTAAGTTTTTAAATTTACTATATGTACCAAATACTAGATTTCCTTTCACTAAGTTTCCAATGATATAAAGGAATTTATATCACTACTTTTCATTAGTTGAGGGAGGGAGTTAAGTTAAGCCATTTGAATTAATTATTGTTCCCTCATTTTTCAGTCCTGTCCAATTCTTTAACCTCATTTAGGATTTTCTTGGCAGATTCTGGAGTGATTTGTCATTTTCTTCACCAGCTCATTTTACAATTAAGGAAACTGAGGCAAACAAGGCTAAGTGATTTGCCTAAGATCACACAGCTAGTAAATGTTTTAGACCAGATTTGAATTCAGAAAGATGTCTTCCTAATTCCAAACCCCGTGTTCTATGTGCCCAAACACCTAGCTTTTGCATTTAGAATTGCCTTGGGAAAGCAGTCTAAAACTCATCTTAGTTTTCAAATTTCAGGAGGAGTAACCGCTATCATACTTTTTTCAAATTTTCATTTCAAAACCACCCGATGTGATAAGCCCAATCCAACCCTGAGTATTCATGATATATCAAACTCAGCAGAAAGCAACCTGAAACTTCCCTACTTTGGATGTTTCTTTTAGAGATAATCTTAAAAGATTGGATTGTTTGAGTAAAATGTTTGATTGATCTTGGAGCTAAATTCTGTTAAGATACTACACTGTTCCCAAAACTTGTTAAAAAGAAAACCTATTCATCAATATGGGGGAAGAAGGTCTGTTTTCTATCAGTCAATGTTCATGTTCTAGTTAAATGGATCTCGGATCGCAGCACTGTAGCTATTCCTTTCAATGTGACCCATGCTTATTCATCCTGTACAATTCCTGTCCATAGCCTCCCACAAATCATCTTTACACAATCTACCCAGCACGCTAAAGGCATTACTTTAGGTCTTTTCACATTCCATGGGGGCCAGGGCTACCTCAGCTATCCATCTGTTATTCCCGGCTGTAACTGCTGGCCCACTTCCTTATCTCCTTTATAAATTTCCTACCTACTCTTGTTCACAAATCATTGTTGCTTCCCATAGCATTTAACAAATTCTTGAGGATTAGAAAGGGAAAGGAAATGTAAGAGGAGATCTCTGGCTGATTCCAGCAGAGTAGCATTTGAGATGATAAATACTGTTGTTGTGTCCTCTTGCTTGGATGTTTATCAAAATGTTCTTGTTAATGGTGTTTTGGAGGTTTTACAAATTGATGGTCTCTGGGAAGGTTTAGTGATAGTATGGTGGCCAGTTTGGGGGAATTCAAGGAATGCAGACAGGGGTAAGCATAGGAGTTAGCAGATTTCCTTTGGAATTTGGGGCTGAACTAATGGATATCCACCAGTCATTCTGATGATGTGTTTGTCCTCATTGGAGGTATTTGACATCATGGTTGAAAACACATCACGTCTAAAAAGCTCAGGAGTAAGCACACAGTCTTGCTTCATTCCACTGGTGACTGGGAAAGCTCTAGAATATTTTCCATTGCCCAGAACACCATTTTCCATCGCCCAGAACCCGGGCAAGCATTCCATCGTAAAATTGACTTACTATACTGATGAACTTTTCTAGGCAACCAAATATTGACCTAATTTTCCATAAGCCCTCATAATTGACATTATTAAAGACCTTGGTCAAATCTCCAAATATCCAAGTATACAGACCTCTGTTCTGCTCTTGGCATTTCTCCTAGAGTTGTTGGGCAACAAATACCTTATTGACTGTTCCTTGGCCCCTTCTGAAGCCACACTGGCACTCAAATAGATGGCCTTCTTCCAAGTGTAGGATCAGCCTATTAAGGAGGACCCTGGCAAGAATCTTGCCAGCAGTGACTAAGAGAGAGAACCTGTCTCTTTTAGAGACAGTCTTTGTTGGGTCTGATTGTCACAGGACAATCCATTCCCTTTATCTTTATAGAGATAGACAATGGAGGCATAATTTCCTCTTGCTACATAATCTGGAAATTTTCAGTCAATTTCTGTATGAGCAGTGGAACTCCCATGTGGTAAATCTCAGCTGGAATAGACTCAGCACCAGATGCTTTGCCACACAAAAGTAGTCTAATAGCATGCAAAATCTCTTCTTTGTTTGAAGCTTCAGAAAAGGAGTGATTGATTTCAACCTGAGGTAAATAGTCAATGGCTTCAGCATTGATCGATGATGTTCTGTTGAGAACACTATGGAAATGTTCAGCCCATCTCTCCAGGATTATTCCTGATCACTAATCAATGTAACTCCATCAATACCAAGTAGTTGAGAGGTCTTTGGCCCATAAATAGTCTTTAGGGAATCATGAGGTCCTTTCTCAAACCAAACTGCCAAGTATTCAAACTCTACTGCAGAGAGTGCAACTCTGTTGAGCCAGTCACATCATTTGAATGCCAAATGTAAGCTTGCCAAAAAGACCATTTTACACAGAATTCACATAGGGTAAGCATTGACAGTGGTCAGAAAAAGTGATACAAGATCTCCTTTAAGAACTTTAGAATTGATTATATGACATGGGAGACACTGGCACAGGACCATCCAACATGGCACACCCTCATCAGAGAAGGTACTGTGCTCTGTGAGCAAAACAGTATTGAATTAGCTTAGAAGAAACACAGGATGCACAAAGTTAGAGAATTCGCCGCAAATATTCATAGGGACTATTTGTGTCTAACCTGTGGCAGAGTGTTCCGAGTTTGTATTGGTCTGATCAACCACAGTTGGACAACTCTAACATAGTGATGTCATTTTACTCCTCTTCAAGAATGAAAGACAACAACCAACCAACCAACAATTTATCAATTAATCTAACTGCTGGATCTCTATGTCCCTCCTTTCATTCTGGATGAGGGAGCTAAGCTAATTAGCCTGAATAAAAGTCAAATAGTCACTTTTGGATTACAATGAACCTTATTATCTAACTCATATCTTTGCCTTATGATGTAAAACTCAAAAAATCCACCTTTTTCGTTCAGAATGTCTAGACAAGTTCTAATAGAGAAGAGTCCTTGACTTCTAACAGTCCCCAAAGAGGTATTTAATTGACAATTTCTCAGCCATATCCTTTAAAATTCTGAAATGTCATATGCAAATGAATTGACAAATAATAATAGATTACAGTCATCCTTACCTCTGACAATGCTCTTGTCTCTGAGCTGCTTTCAGACAGGTCCTCTCAGGATATAATATTTTTGCATGTGTTTATTATTTCTCCATTTACATTGTAAGCTCTTATTTATACTTCCTTTGTATTTTATCATTCTATCCTATCTCTATTATGTTAAACCTATTTGGTATCATAAATGTTTGTTGACTGAATGATAGCTGGGACTTTATGCAGTGGAAAACACTGTGAGGAAAACTTAATTAAAATGGATGGACAAGATGGTATTGAATTAAGCAAAGCTTTGGTAATAATAAATCATTTTAAAATTCTCTTTCCTTCAAATGGAGCCAGAGTTTATGCAAGTGATCCTAGAAGGTGAATCCCATGTTCATAACGTTGGAAGCCAATCAAGACTACAAAACTATCCAAAATTACTTCTCATTAATTCCCATTAAGAACCTTCTGTTCTAGTCAGGTTGGTCTGTTTACCACCCCTCACATACAGTTTTCATTCCTACCTCTAGGTTTGCTAATGCCAAATTCAAGCCCTTCACGGAATGCCTTTCTCTGACAACCAAAACCTAGCATCCTTTCAGACCCAGCTCAAAGTCTCAGCTCCTTCACAAAGATTAGCCAACAGATTCAAAGTCAGAGAACCTACATTGAAATCCTAGTCCATCAAAGTCCACTACATATATGATCTTGGCTTGTGGACTAAAATTTGTAAAGCACTTTAAAAATCTTCCAATCCTCTATAAATATTCACTAGTGCTAGTGTAGTTGCCATGGAAGCGTACATCAGCTATCTAGTCTTCAGTTTTTTCATGTGTAAAGTGATAACATTAGACCAGAAAATCTCTAAGTTTTCTCCCAGTCATAGATTCTATGATTTTACTGTAATTTTTATTTCTGTTCTCCTTAAAGTCCAAGAACAGGTATACTGTTCTTATATATACCCCAAGTCTTGGGGATATATACCCCATAATTTGGTACTTGTTTATACATTCAATTGATTTGTGGGTGTTAAGTCTTACTACTCTCACAATTCTGTAATGCCCTTAGAAAACTTGGATTGCTAGATCACGTCTTACTTCAATACCTCGAGGATCAGTGCAAATATCCTGTGCTCTTTACAACATGGTAGGCTGTCCTCTAGACTTGTGATTGAAAAAAAGTGTTCATTCTACTACAAACCTGATAACAAAGCTTTTGGAGTTTAGTAACTTTGGACCATGGACCACAAACATGCAATCCTTCACTTGGCCTGCATTCAAAGCCTTTCCAATTGAATAGGAAATGCTTGGACTTTCATTCCATTGACCCAGTCTTCTAGAATCTAGAGTTACTAAAATAACATCTCGAGACATGGCACCTAGCATTTCTTGACAATATGTGTGGTATATCCTGAACCAAAGAATTCTTGCATACCAAATTCCTCTTCATACCTCAAACAGTGAAGAGAAGTCCATGGTTGCAGAATGAAATAAGTAGCACTGGCTGTAAGAGACAGAGGACTTGGGTTCAAATCCCACTTCTGATACTTACAACCTGTGTGATCTTAGATAATTCACTTAATATTACTTGGGCCTTAGTTTTTTGGGTTTTTTTAATCAAAATCAAGGGACTGGACTACATAGACTTTGAGAGTCCTCATAGCTCTAAACCTATAGTCCTCTGCTAATTTTTAAGGGAGTGAGATCACCAAAGAGTAAAAAATTGCAAATATCATTCAGTTTAATCACTCTGTCACTTTTTTGTTTATTCTTGTTATTATTACTATTATTATTTTGTCACAAGAAAGTTTTGGGGTAAGGGTGGAGAAAGTAAATTCAGAAATGACTGATACAAAAACTTCATCATGGTTCTTTTTAAAAAGAGGACCACTAATAGGAAAAAGAAAAGGAAAAATCTTTAGAAGCTTTCCAGAGAGTCTTTGGATATTTATATGAAAAGAGATTCAGAAAGTTACCAGATGGGCATAGGGACCATAAATAAACAAGAGATGCAGTCTTGATATCTTAATGCAGGAACACAGTTTGTAGTACTGTGTCCTAGCAGGATGCAAAAATTCAAACATATGACATAAACATCCCAGGGAGATATCAATGTGTCACCCAGCTGTTTTGTACTTTGCTCCTTTTTGACAAAACAGTCCTCCAATTCTGATGATCAAGATCTCTGATTTATTTCAGGAAGAAAAAAGAAAAAGAAAAACAAGACTCAATAAATAAATATGAAAAAACTCTTATCAGTGCCCACAAACCTGGATGATAGATCGCATCAACTTCTGTGGTTCACATAGATACTGCACTATTTGAAATCCACAAAGACATAGGAGAAGCAAAGCACTCAGGGTGGACACATTTTTAGTGGAAACAGTCAGGACTTCATGACAGAGCACAATCATATAAATGAGTTATTTTTTAGAGAAGAAAAATAATTTAAAGTAAATTGGAATGTCAAGAGAAATCATTTTACTCTGAGAAGCAGAAATTTGGGGGGATAATTCCAGGCTGCAGAAAATGAAAGATATTTATTTTTAGCAGAAGCTGAAAGTCTAAGGTTTCATTACTTAAAGCAAAGAAGGTCCTAGTTACCCAAAGGGAGTCTAACATTGCCAAAGAAATGGAACTCAGAAAAAAAAATTCATTCATTCATTCAATGAACATGTATTAAAGGCTGACCATATGAAAGATACTAGGAAAACAGAGACAAAAAAAAATGAAACAGTTCTTTCCCTCAATGAACTTACATTGGAGGAGGCAATGCAGGGCAAAGAGACAACATAAACTCAAATAAGGAAATACAAAGTAATTGCAGGATCTTCATATCAATGCACTGAGCCTTTGAGGAAGCTAGAGATTCTAAGTGGTGGAAATAAGGAGGGAATATATTTCAGGTATGAAGGAAAGCTAGTTCAAAGGCATGGAGATGGAAGATAGAATGGTGTGTAATGGGGGCAGCAAGTACATAAAGAGGAGTAATATAACTGTAACCTATTTAACATGCTTGCCATCTCGGGGAGAGGGTGGAGAGAGGGAGGGGGAAAATCGGAACAGAAGTGAGTACAAGGGATAATGTTGTAAAAAATTACCCAGGCATGGGTTCTGTCAATAAAAAGTTATTTAAAAAAAAGAATTACCACCTAAAAAAAAGAGGAGTAATATAAAATATCCCTGGAAAGGTAGATTGTGGTTGGATTATGAAAGGTTTCAAATGCCAAATGAAGGAATTTATATTTTTTCCTATAGACAATAAGAAGTAACTGGAGCTTTTTAAGCAGAGTATTGATTTGGCAAAATTCTTGGAAGGCCTATTACTAATTACTAATGGATGTAGTACTGACCACAAAGACCCAACTTGACTTCATCAAGAACAAGTCATTTCAACTCTCAGGTACCACTTCATGCCTTTCAGATTTGCTAAGATTTTGGGAAAAGATAATGATGAATGTTGGAGGAGTGTGGGAAAACTGGGACATTAATACGTTGTTGGTGGAGTTTGAACTGATCTGATCATTCTGAGGAGCAATTAGGAACTATTTCCAAAGGGCTATCAAATTGTGCATTCCCTTTGATCCAACAGTGTCTCTACTGGGTCTGTATCAAAAAGGGAAAAGGACCCACATTTGCAAAAAAAATGTTTGTAGCAGCCTTTTTGTTGTGGTAAGAAATTGAAGATGAGTGGCTGTCCATCAGTTGGGGAATGGCTGAATAAGTTATAGTATATGGAAATAATGGAATATTATTGTTCTATACAAAACAATAAGCAGGCTGATTTTAGAAAAGCCTGAACTGACGCTAAGTGAAATGAGTAGAACCGAGAGAACATTGTACACAGCAACAAGGTTATGTGATGATCAACATCAATGAGATGATTCAAGGCAATTCCAATAGACATGTGACAGAAAGTGCCATCTGCATCCAAAAAGAGTATTATGGGGAATCAATGTGGATCACAACATAGCATTTTAAAAAAAGAACAAATAATTCTAGATTGATCTTGTTTCATTTTTTGATGGACTAGCCTCATAGAGGAAAAAATATACTTTAGATTTAATTAATTTAGATTTCAACAAAGCACTTGATAAAATCTTACATTCTATTCTTGTAGACAATTCAGAATAATGAAGACTATTCACTAGTATAATTAGGTGGGATAGGCTGGAACTGAAGAATAGTTGTTACTCTTTCATTGACAGTTTAAAAGGGGGTCTCCAGTAGTGTTCCAGGAACTGTGCTTGGCTTTATGATGCTTAGCAAATTTATGGATGAAACTAAGCTAATACATTAGATGAAACTAAGCTAATACATTAGATGATAATCAGAAACACAAAACATTCTACTAGACTAGAACACTGGGCCAGATCCAATAAAATGAAATTTAATAGGAATAAATGTAAAGCTTTATTTATGTCATCCAAAAAAATAAATTTCCTGAAGGGAAGTTTAAGATACCATCTCCCCACCCCATGATTAGAGGTGCTTACACTAATATCTCTTATTTTTTAAAAAATGAAGCGGCAAAGAAGAAAGAACCCCACCATAGAAACATATTATGGAAATAGGGAAGACCAGGATTCCTCTTCAAAGGAGTATACTTTAGTTTAAAAAAAAAAGCTTCTATCCCAAAGAGTAACAGAGAAAATTTATAGATCTCAAAAAAGAATTTTAAAAAATCAAACGAGTGACATTGAGTAAAAATTTTTAAAAAGCATCCAAGAAAAACAAGATTATGAAAAAAAGAGTTAACCAACTAGAAACGGAGATACAGAGCCTCAAAGATGAAAATAATTCTTTAAAAATTAAAATTGGGTAAGGGAAAGTCAATGGAGCTATGAGAGACCAAGAAATAAAAAAAAAAAAACCAGATGATAAAGAATAAGAAAATATTTATAAGAAAAAAGTTAAAGAAAAGATCTGAAGAACAGATCAAGAAGAAAAAAATATGAGTAATTGGACTGCCAGAAAATTGTGACCAAAAAGAGAACCTTGACAATATAATATGGAGCAAAATTTAATGAAAGAGTCAGCAGGAAATAATTCAAGAAAATTGTCCTGGAGTGACAGAACATGAGGGGAAAGTAGAAATAGAGAAAAATCTACCAATCACCCTCAAAGAGACCCTTTGTGAAAAACACATAGGAATACTATTGCCAAATTTTGATCAAATCAAAGAGAAAATGTTTCAAGACACAAGAAAAAAACAATTTGAATACTCTGAAACTACAATTACAATTATACAAGACTTAGCAGTAGCTATAATAAAAAAAAACCCAATAATTTAAAAAAGACCTTGGAATCATATCTACCGACAAGCAAAAAAACTAGGCCTGTGGCTAAAAATGTCATATCCATCAAAATTATCTATAATTTTAAATAAGAAAAAACAGACATTTAATGAACTTACAAATTTTCAAGATTTTATATCAACCAAATCCACACTTAACAGAAAATATAATATATAGGAACCAATATCAAAGAGCAATTTTTCAACTTGGACAAACTGTTTAAACATAGACAAACTGTGTTTTTTTTTAACATGGGAAATGTATACTTTATGTTTAAGATTTACATAACAATAGGGTAAGCTCAAAAGAAAAATTGGCAGAGTAAAGGTAAAGATAGTAATCATATTATACAAATGAAATACAAGGAAGAATAGACACAGAGGCATTGGGGGGAGGAGTTCTCTTAGTTCTGGAAACCTACTCACATCCAGAATTAGTTCAATAGGCAACACTACATATAAATCATGAAGGTTTTAGCATCCTCCAAAATTTATAAAGAAATAAGGGAAGAGAAATAGGTCAATGGGAAAGCAAAGGGAGAGGGCAGAAGATAACAGAGGGATTTCTGAGTGGGGGGAGATTAAATAATAATAAGCCAAGTTATGGAGCAGAATTTAATGAGTCAGCAGGAATAGAAAAGATGTGTGAATGGGGTTGGGGGGCGGAATGTGTATTATGTATGTACATATTTACATAAATATATCTTTTCTTAACTGTAGCTTGCTTTGGAGTGGGGGGGAATGAAAAGGAGATATGTGTGTATGTATATGTGTATATATAAATATATCCTTTCTTAACTATAGTCTGCTTGGGAGTGGGGTAGAAAGAAAGGAGAAGAAAAGAATAAAGTAAATAATGTGCACAGCAGAGAACAAAAGAACAATTTACAAAGAAGTAAAGATGGACACATGAATATAATTTCTTCTACTAATATATATATATATATGTATGCTTTCTTAAATTTGTTGTTATATATTTTGAATACTCCCTGATTTCTGCTAGGTACATGATAATGTTCTCTTTTGTTTTGTTTCATTTTGTTTTGTATTGCTTTTCTGTTTTTCTTTTTGCTTATTCTGTTTCTTCAAATAAAATAAATTTGGGGGAAAAGGCAAAAAATAGAATAAAAAAAGAACAAAAAAATCAATTTCACTGTACAAGATATGTTAGGGAACACTTTATCTGAAATATATCTGGGTACTTTAGTGGCCTGCAAGCTGAGTCAACAATGAAATATAAATTTTTAAAAGATAATATGATATTACATGGTATTTTAAAAACATGGTATCTACAACGAGTGAGATGATCGTCCCATTTTACTATGCTCTGGTCAGAACACATTTGGAATACTGTGTCTGGACATTATATTTCAGGAAGGATACTGGTTAATTAGAAAGTGTCTAGGCTGCAGAAGGTGAAAAGAATGGGGAAAGGTGACTAGAATCCAGGTAATATGCAAGTCAGTTAAAAAACAGAAAATTTAGTTTGGAGATGAAAAGACTTAGGAGACACATGATTCTTGTATTCCAATATATGACTTTTATATGGAAGAAATTGTCCTTCTTCACTCCAGGAGAAAGTACCAGGAGCAATGGGTAGAAGTTGTGGAGAGGCAGAAGTGTCTTCATGTTATAATTTGTGCCACCCAAAAGTAGAATGGACTGACTTCCTTTGGAGAAAGAAAGTTCTACTTAGTTAGTCAGAACCTGGATGATCTCGTCTTGAAAACTTTGTAAAGGATTCTAGGTTATCTAGATGAGATGGGCTCCAAGGTCCCTTCCAAGAACCTTTCTGAGGTTCTATGGTTCTGTAATTTTAAATGGTACTTTGGGAGCAGCTAGGTAGTGTAGTGGATAGAGTACCAGCCCTGAAGTCAGGAGGACCTGAGTTCAAATTTGGTCTCAGACACTTAACACTTCCTACCTGTGTGACCCTGAGCAAGTCACTTAATCCCAATTGCCTCAGCAAAAAAAAAAAGTATCATAAATGATACTTTGGTAGTTAAAATGTTTATATAGAACACATAATTTATCTGGCACTCTTTGGAGCTGAATGGGGATGAAGAGGATGAAAGAGAGATATGTATGTATATGTATGTTTATGTATATATCTACATATGTATATATAAATATATACTTTCTTAACTATAAGCTGCTTATGTATTGGGGGGATGAAAGAGTAGAAAAAAGAATAAAGTAAATAAGGTGCACAGCAGAGAACAAAAAAACAATTTACAAGAAAGTAAAGAAAAGATGGACACTCATGAATATAATTTCTACTAATATACATGCTTTCTTAAATCACAGTAAGTGATTTTTATAGACCAACTATGCCTTCACCAAAATGTCAAACTAATCTTTCGTTAAATTATTTGGATAAACAAAATCAATGCAGACAATATTAGAAGGGAAACAATAAACTGGGGGGAGGTATATTCAAGGGTTCTGATTTCTAGAATTTATAGAGAAGTAATTCAAATTTATAAGAATTCAATCCATTCTCCAAATGATAAACAGTCAAAGGATATGAACAGACAATTTTCAGATGAAGAAATTGAAACTATTTGTAGTCATATGAAAAGGTGCTCCAAATCATTATTGATCAAAGAAATGCAAATTAAATACTCTGAGGTACAACTACACACCTCTCAGATTGGCCAAGATGACAGGAAATGATGGAGGGGATAAGGGAAAAATGGGACATTAATACATTGTTGGTGGAGTTGTGAACTGATCCAACCATTCTGGAGAGTAATTTGGATCTATTCCCAAAGGGCTTTCAAACTGTGCATACTTTTTGATCTAATGGGCTTGTATCCCAAAGAGATCATAAAGGAGGGAAAGGGACCCATAAGTGCAAAAATGTTTGTGGCAGCCTTTTTTGTAATAGCAAGAAACTGGACACTGAGTGGATGCCCGTCAATTGGAGAATGGCTGAATAAGTTACGGTATATGGATGTTATGGAATATTATTATTCAGTAAGAAATGACTAGCAAGACAATTTCAGAGAGGCCTGGAGAGACTTGCATGAACTGATGCTGAGTGAAATGGGCAGAACCAGAGATCATTATATATGGCAACAACAAAATTATATGATGATTAATTCTGATGAATGTGGCTCTTTTTAACAAAGAGAAGATTAAGGTTAGTTCTTATGGTCTTGTAATGAAGAGAACCATCAGCACCCAGAAAGAGGGCTGTGGGAACTGAAGATCACAAGATCACAAGATAGTATTTTCCTCTTTTTGTTGTCATTTCCTTGCATTTTGTTTTCTTATTTTTTTTTCCCTTTTTGATCTGGTTTTGTTGTGCAGCACCCTAATATGCATAGAAGAATTGCATGTGTTTAACATATATTGGATTACTTGCCATTTGGAGAGGAGGTAGAGGGAAGGGTGGAGAAAAAATGAAGCATAAAGTTTTGCGAAGGTGAATGTTAAAAATTATCTTTGCATATGTTTTGAAAATAAAAAGCTTTAATAATAAATAAATAAATTATTTGTCTAGAAATCTTTTTCTTTTTTAAGCTAGTGTTATAAATTTAAGAACAAACACTATACTTATAATGACCAAACTTGGTAGGTCATTATAAATGAAAAAATGTGCCTTTCTCTCTCTCTTCCTCCCTTCTTTGCAGAGATAGAGTATTATAGATATAGAATATTCATTGCATGTGCTGTCAGATTCTGTTTCTTTGTTGGCAAGTTTTGCTGAACTACTTTTTTTTCTTTTTTATTCTCTGTTTTGAGGAATGGCTTGGGGAGTATAGGAGGACAAAGATATATTTAGAAACAAAAGTGATAGATATATATAAAGAAATAAGTAAAATTTCCAGGCCAGTTAGATTAAATGGGAGAGTTGACCACCTGAATTTGAAATGCATATTTTGATTAAAAAGAAAATTTCAAAGATACACTTTAACAAAATATTTAAAAAACAACAATAAATAATGCATTTTCCCAGTTCCCCTTTCAAATCTATCTGAGTATTTATAAATCCCCGTTGCCTGTAAATTTTTAGATAGTTGTGGTCAATGTGCCTGCTGCACTGCTCGTTCTGCTGATCTCACTTTTTATTACTCCATATAAGTCTTTCCATATTGGAAATCTTTCGAAAATACATTACATATGGCCTTGCCGTCACAAACAAAGTCTACTGAACACAATTTAACTGCCTCTAGAGCCATCAAAAAGAAAAACAAATATTGCACTGTGATACAATCAGAGAGGAAGCCCCTGGGGTGAAAGGATAGGAAAGCTATGGTGTGCCCCCAACCTGCCTGGCTTTGTGAGATTTTGCTCTGGCTTTGCTGGCTTCTCTCTCCCTCTATGATAATGGCTGTTGGCCCTTCTTGCTGACATATACAAATAATGTGTGTGTGTGTGTGTGTGTGTGTGTGTGTGTGTGTGTGTGTATAATGGGTGCTAACGTCTTTTCCCTCTTATTTTTAGGTACCCTTCTTTGTTCTGCATAGCTAGGTTTATTGGATAAGCAATCTCTGGGTAAATGTGGGAATGTTGTACTGAATAGTAATCCCATATTCACTGCCCTGGATAAACATTATTTCTTACACAAGTACTAATATCTAAGCCCTAATCTTTTAATTTTCCCATTAGAATGTACATTCCTTGACAGTAGGGGTTGTTTCAAGCTTTGCCTAGCAAATAGTAGGTGCTTAATAAATTCTCATTGATTGAGGGATTTCAGGCAGTGAAGAGATGAAGGGGAAATGCATAAACTTTACAGATTTAGATAATATGCATGTTGAAAGAGACCTCAGTGGTCCCACAGTCCAGCCAAGAATCCTCTTTCCAATATCTCCAACAGTGGTCATTAGGACTTTTCTTGACCTCTTGCTATTGTTATTGGTTGCCCATTGAGGTTCCTACCTAGGCCATTTTACATTTGGCTAGAGCCAGTTATGACAAAGTTTTTCTTTCTATCAAGTCAAAAGATTAACTTCCATCTGTTTGTTCCTAGTGGTACCCAAGAAAAACAAAATTTGGGGTAAAATCTACCATGAATAAAATAAAAAGTAGCAGGACTTGTCAGGACCAGTAGTCAATTTAAAAGTAATCCCAGAAGCCTCGTTGAAAGGAATCTCAGATACCACTACACACCTGTCAGATTGGCTAAGATGACAGGAAAAAATAATGATGATTGTTGGAGGGGATGCGGGAAAACTGGGACATTGATGCATTGTTGGTGGAGATGTGAACGAATCCAACCATTCTGGAGAGTAGTTTGGAACTATGCTCAAAAAGTTATCAAACTGTGCATACCCTTTGATCCAGCAGTGTTACTACTGGGCTTATATCCCAAAGAGATCATAAAGAAGGGAAAGGGACCTGTATATGCATGAATGTTTGTGGCAGCCCTCTTTCTAGTGGCTAGAAACTGGAAACTGAGTGGATGCCCATCAGTTGGAGAATGGCTGAATAAATTGTGGTATATGAATATTATGGAATATTATTGTTCTGTAAGAAAGGACCAACAGGATGATTTCAAAAAGGCCTGGAGAGACTTACACGAACTGATGCTGAGTGAAATGAGCAGAACCAGGAGATCATTATATACTTCAACAACAATACTATATGATGACCAGTTCTGATGGACCTGGCCATCCTCAGCAATGAGATCAACCAAATCATTTCCAATGGAGCAGTAATGAACTGAACCAGCTACGCCCAGAGAAAGAACTCTGGGAGATGACTAAAAACCATTACATTGAGTTCCCAATCCCTATATTTATGCCCACCTGCATTTTTGATTTCCTTCACAAGCTAATTGTACAATATTTCAGAGTCTGATTCTTTTTGTACAGCAAATTAATGGTGTGGTCATGTATACTTACTGTGTATCTAATTTATATTTTAATATATTTAACATCTACTGGTCATCCTGCCATCTGGGGGAGAGGGTGGGGGGGCGGTAAGAGGTGAAAAATTGGAACAAGAAGTTTGGCAATTGTTAATGCTGTAAAGTTACCCATACATATAACCTGTAAATAAAAGGCTATTAAATAAAAAAAAAAATAGAAAAAAAAAAAGGAATCTCAGAAATCAAATGTCCTAGTGGCTGTCCTACCCAACTACTTCATCCCTCACCATAGAGAGGAATCCCTTTACAGGATTCCTAATATTTGATTGTATGCCTTTCCTTGACCAGCTCCTGTAATAGAGAAAAATGCCCCATCCCGAGTAGGAGATAACTAAGTTGAGCTCACTACCTTAGCTAAAGTTTCTTTGTGGAGTGGAAGGGAGAGGAGAAGAATGATTAAATGACCCCAGCAGGCAATAAGTTCAAGCTTCTTGGTTCTTTAGGTCTCAGTTGCCTCATTTGTAAATTGAAGAGGCTTGACTGGATCACCTTTGAGACTGTGTCCCTGTGATACTACAGTTCCTGGTCTGACACCATTGGCCACTCTCCTCCCTAGCCCAGAATCACAAAAATGTGTGCAAACTGCTTTATTTGGTAATTCAGTTCTGTTGATACATTAGGAATATGATGTAATTGCATGGTATGAAGGAGAAATGTGATAGGGAAAGTAACAAGTCCCCTTTTCTGGTGCCATCAGGTTTAGGTGGCAGTTTTTCATCTAATAATCCTTTGAGGTAGGTCATGCGGGAAAAGTCAAGAAGTTCTGTCTTTACTATATGTAAACTTGCTTATAAATGAAAGTCCTGTTTGAAATATCTCATTGACAGAGCACTTGGACAACAGGAGGAAAGGAAAAGAAGTGGACAAGTAGATCTTTGTAGACGGGTGAGAGTTCAACTGATAAAGGTGGGTTGTCTAAAGCAGGAATCTAATATAAATGGAGAAAAATATAAAATCAACATCTAAAAGACTCTCATAATCAGAGGGAGTCCAGTACTCATTGTTGTTGTTTGTTCTTCATTCTCAAAGAGAACCTTGAAACTGGGGAGTAGATGTCATGACATGCAAGTGACCACTTCTCACCAGTCTCACACTTGTCTTCAAGTCATTTGGGTTTAGAGGCAAGATATCGATCAGGGGATAGACTGGATGCTGTGAGAGACCTTGGCCTTTGTAATCTAAGTTCTTTCCCAGGTCTCAGTTTGGCAATGTATAATCAGTGATTATTTACAGATGAAAAACATAAATAAAGCGTACTACCATCTATGTGCTTCTACCCAATGGTTTGCAATAAAGCTTAGGCTACAATCCTGGATTTCATTTGATACCATTATACGTGTTCTAGTCACCACTCTCATGCAAAACAATTTGTCTCTCTCTTTTGGCTCACTTCTCTCTATAGTCAACCATTAAACAATAATTTGATGATATAAAACACAGAGACAAGAATAAAAGAGAAGCAATCTTTTGCCTTTTTGCTAAAAAAAAAAAAAAACCCAATAAACCAATTTCCTGATGTGGTCTGACTCTCAGTTCTTAGTTGGCCACCAAGGGAGCAGTCCATCAAGAGATGCCAGTTTAGCTTCCCTGGTGATGTATGTTTATTGAAGCAGATATGTCAGTGCTCAGTCTGTTTTCAAGAGGATAAATGTTGTTGGGCTGTCAATTGAATCACCCTTCAACATCTCCATAAATGAAATGTATCTGTCAAGCCTGTCAACATTTTATTGGAGAAGCACTGCTGAGTCATTTGTGGGAAAGAATTTAACCAAATTTGGAAAAAATAAGATTTTTTCCCTAATAATCAGTCTTTTGTTTGCTGAATCCCTGTTCTTTTTTATTTCACTTAGATCTATTACTATTTGACAAAATGAAGGAAGGAAACAGGTTTTTATTAAGTTCCTACTATGTGCCAGGTACTCTACTAAGTGCTTATCAAATATTATTTCATTTGAACCTCACAACAACCCTGTGAGGTAGGATTATTATTATCATCCCCATTTTACAGATAAAGAAACTGAGGTAAACAGAGATCAAGTGACTTGCCCCAAGATACACAGCTAGTAAATATCTGAGTCTGGATTTGAACTCCGATTTTCCCGACTCCAAGCCCATTACTCTATCCACTAAACTGCTTAAATGCTTCAATAAAAGTTCAAGATGTCAGTATCAACCACTCATCCTGTATTTTCTTTTTTAAAAAATCTATCAACCTTCTACAATGTGGTATGTTGGAAAGGGCCCTGAATTGGCGAGAAAGCACCTACATTTGAATCCCAGTTCTTATTCTCAGAGTCTCTGCAAACTTGGACAAGATGGTCCACCTGCCAATTCCTTGATTCCCTTACCAATAAAATGAGGGCTTTGTACTAAATCATCTCTGAGGCCACTTGCTGGTTTAAATTCATGAATTTTTGTGTGTAATTTAAGTTACAGTTTCCCATAAGCCTGTGGAGACTAGCAAGGGAGGGATGTAGAATCACAGAGATCTGGGTTCAACTCCTATCAATAACTTTCTAGCTTCTATGATCTTAGACTTGGAGAAAACATATAGCAGAATATCACTTGTATTTGCAGAATTCATGGAGACTCAAAGAAAATAGAGCATGAAAAACACCTTAGAAACCTTACAGTTTCATGTAAATGTCAATTATTGCCATTACTCATTTTAACAATGAGATGATTTAGGCCAATTCTGAAAGACTTGTGATAGAGAGAGCTATCTGCATCTAGAGAGAGAACTATGAAAACTGAATATAGATCACAACATATAATTTTCACCTTTTTGTTGTCATTTGCTTGTATTTTGTTTTCTTTCTCATTTTTCCCCTTTATGATTTGATTTTTATGCACAGCATGATAAATGTGGAAATATGTATAAAAGAATTGTACATATTTAATATATTTTGGATTACTTGTTTCTAGAAGAGGGGAGTAGGAGAAATGGAAGGAGAAAAATTTGGAAGACAAGGTTTTGCAAGGGTGAATAATGAAAACTATCTTTGCATGTATTTTGAAAATAAAAAGCTTTTATTTAAAAAAAGAAGAAGAACAATTGCACTTAAACCTATGTCGGATTGCTTACTGTCTTGGGAAGGGGCGAGGAGGGAAGCAGAAGGAGAAAGAGAAAATTTTGGAACAAAAAGTTTTGCAAAGATAAATGTTGAAAACTGGTTTTGCATGTATTTAGAAAAATAAAATACTATTAAAAATAAAATTGATGCAACAAAAAAAGAAATGTGAGTGAGTTATAATTACTATTATGTTAATCTTTTATAAAATTATTTAGATCCAGTTTGAACCAATCCCAGGCACCACCCCCAACGCTTTTACCATTATTTCCAAATGTATTGATCTTGTCATCTATTCCTCTTCCCTATTTATCTACTAAAAACTCAAGCATTAATTTACAAGAGAAGAGTAAATATCTTTATGTAATATATAGGATATGTTTGTTATATTAACACATTATGTTATGTAACATATAATTTGACATTCACAAAGTTCCAATTCTGATGTCTTACTATATGATATGAAGGTAACTTTGAGTCATCAAGTGTTCTGCCAATAGGACACATGCTCTTGGCAGATTCTGCTCAAGGGTTTAAGAATGTTTCTAGCAACAGATGTCATTTTTGCTGTCTGAAGAGTGACCTAGCTAATTATGGAGAGGTTCAGTACTAGAAAGAGGACCATTGTGAGATAAATTCTTCAATTGTGTGACCTTGGAAGTAGAAAAAATTAAAATGGATCCTTAGTCTCATACAGCCCCTTGTCATTTCCTCAGTAACAATGCCAATGGTAGAAAGGAGAGTAGAGAGAGCTAAGAATCATTTGATTTTTATAGTAATACTATACTGGGACTTGGTGAGGTTTTTGGGACTCTTGGTGAGGTCTTTCTCTAATGAGCTATGAGCTGATCTACTAATAGGGGAATTGAATTACATCAATATTGATATAAATGAAACCAAAACACATAAAGTTACCAGGAAATGGAAGGACGATTCACAGGGGGTTTTTTGGAGAAGAAAATAAAGGATTTTGTAGATTTGACTTCAGCACGTGCCCCTTAAGGCAACAAAAAATATTGCTCTATAAGACACTTGGATATCTCATGATCATCATGATCATGATAAGAAAAGGCAAAAAGATTATGATAGATATTATTAGAGCTTATATATCAATACCTGTTATAATTTGAAAAAGTAGAAAAAGTAGACTTCATAAGTTATTAAAAACCTTAACATTCAGTATAAAGATGAACATAAAGGAAAGCAAGAAAGAAAATAAATAACATGTGAGGAAATATGTTTTGGGTTTAAAAAGTTAAAGAGTCTGAAAGGCTTCCAAATGAATCAGAAGTTTCAAATCTGTGTTTCATGAGCTCTTTCTTGAAGAAGGAAGTAGGAGAATTTCTAGAAGCTGATTAGTGAGAGTTTACAAGAGATCTTCTCCATATTATCCTCCTCAAAAACAGCAACAAAAACAACCAAAAGAAGTAAAACTCCCAAAATTCCAGGAAATGTATCTTTTTATAAAAACACTCAAAATGAGTAAACAAAAGTTCTACTGCAATTAAAAATATATTAAAAGAAACAAAGACAAAAATCCCAATTAAAAAAGGACTAAACACACACACACACACACACACACACACACACACACACACCCAAAGTAGCACCAGAAATAAAATTATATAATTTTCTCAATGAAATAAATATGATCAAAGTATGTCAAGATGGATGATGAAAAACTTCAAAATTTTAGAAATATATGAGGGAGTATAAAATAATGGAAACAACAGAGTAAGCATATCAATAGACCAAAATAAAAACCACTATGTAATTGGAAAGAAATTCAAAAGGTATACAGATGAAATTTTGAAAAATTTGAAATTTTGAAAATCTCTTGGGGGAGGAGGATCAGGTTACAAATTAACTGAATTCATAAAACAAGGGAAAAATCCTTCCTTGTGCATCACTATAAAATTTTGTGATTACAATAAGAATATTATTTTAAAACTAGCCAAGGGCAAGTCATTAGGCATCAAAAATACATTCATTTGAATTAAGTGAGATTTTTTTTCTATAACCAAGAACAATGAAATATGCTAGAAGATAAAATATGATAAATTGAAAATGGATAAATAAAACATTTCCCCAAAAATCAGCTTCCCAATAAAGCTAAGCATTCTTTCTATGTTTTGTTTTGGTATGGGTTGGGTATTTTTTTTTAGGCAATCAGAGTTAATTGACTTGCCCAGATCATAAAGCCAGTGAATAGTCTGGAACTGTATTTGTACTCAGGTCTTCCTGACTCCATGCTGATCCACTATGCCACCTAGTTGCCCTTTAAGCATTCTTTTTGAAGGTCCATTTTAAAATTTCCATGAATGTGAGAAATGTAAGATATGAATTTTTCAAAAACCTTTTGCTATATAAAATCAACAGAATTACAGAGCTAGAGCTACATAACCAAACTACATGTTAAATTAATATTCACTTTATAATATGATTAACTACCACTATCTTCAGGTAACAACATAGGGGATTTTAAAAGCAGTAATATTATTTGTTAGCAATTAAATTACACAAATATGTTTGAAAGAGGAAGGGGTAAGAGAAAGGAAGTGCAGATTAAGTTAATTTAGGACATCAAAAAAATAAAAGATAATAATTGATGCATATATACTTAAAGTTTCCAAAACATTTTACATAATCTAATTCATCTTATCCTTATAACAAAATTTTAAGATAAATACTATAGGTATTATTATTCCCATTTTACAGATGAGGAAACTGAGCCTCAGATAGTTTAACAAGCCTGTCTATCATTATATAAGTAGTAAATACCTGAGGAGGGATTTGAATCCATATTTTTCCTCACTTAATTCTTGCACATTTTCCACATACCACACTATCTCAGGAAAAAAAATGAGGAATGGAGAGAAGAACAATCTCAAAACAACAATGTTATCTCAAATAGGTAGTAGTAGAGTAAGGAAATCTACTTTCCACAAAACTCATTGTAAATAGTACAAATTGTAAAAACTATTCAATGTTGTATGAATTTGTGTGGGTATATCTATTCCTGTTAAGGTTGAAAATGATTCATGTTAGTGAATATTTATTGTTCCTTTCTGGAAAAATGATAACTAGAATGCAAGATTTAACAATTATATCATTAAACATAAATAGATTGAGTTCCTTTTAAAAACATAATAAATTGAATGGGCTAAAAAACATGTTACCTAATGTAAAACCACATAATACAGAAATAAATCTATAGATTTAAGTTGATAGGATAGAAGAAAATTACCATGTTTCAATTTAACTGAGAAAAAATATAGAATGTTAATGTAATAACAGATAAACCTCAATACAAATTAAAAATCATTAACTGAAATACACAAGAGAACTATATACACCAATATTAAATATCTTTATGAATAACTGTACAGTAAATAAAATGTTATAAAGGAAAAGTTTGCTGGGTAAACCCAATACAATAAACCAAAATAAACAAATCAATAATTTGTAACATTTAATATTACACTCATAGAATCATGATATGATTATTCAAACAAACAAAAATAAGTTATAAATCTGAATGAAATAGTAAAGAAACTGAATTTGTCAGATATGTGGAAAGGATAGAATAGGAAAAAATAGAAAATATGTGCTTTTAAAAGAATGCTTAAAATACAAAAATCCTAGGGTATAATGGAATTATAAATATATTTAGAAAATTAAACTATATTTACAAATTGTAGTGCAATAAAACCAGAATAAATAAGAAAACATCATCAAAAGATATAGCTATGTAGAAACTAAAATGACTTGTTGAAAAAATCTTGAGTTATAGAATTATAGAAATAACAAATTATATTAAAGATAATTACAATGTATAACATATCAAAATGTATGGGAGGCAGCCAAAGCACTATTCAGAGGCAAGTTTGTATTCCTGGAAGCTCATATTAAGATGAAAGTAAAAAAGAAAATTATTGAGTTGGATCTGCAATTAAAGAAACTAGAAGATAAATAAATCCACACATCAAAATTAAGTTCCAAACAACAAATCATCAGAATAAAAAAAGAAACCAATAAAAGAAAGGGGGAGAAGTCCCCACACACACCAAAATATTTATAGCGCCACTTCTTGTGGTAGCAAAGAATTGGAGACAAAGTAAATGCCCTTCAAATGAGGAAAGGCTAAATAAATTGTTGTACATGCATATGATGGGATGTTGCTACACTGTAAGAACTGATGACTATGATGAATATGGAAAGCCATGAAAGGACTTGTGTGAACTAATATGGAATGAAGTCAGCAGAGCCAAGAAAATAATACACATGATGACTACAACAATGTAAATGGAAAGAATGAACATAACAAAACAATTGACAATGAACATTATAAAATAACAAAGAACAAATGTTACTCCAAAAAAGAAATTTGAAAAAACACCTAACTCTTCTTCTTTGCAGAGGAAAATTCACAGTTGTTGAATACTGGACACATTTCAAACTTTGCTAATTTTTCTTCTCTTCTTTTTTTTTTCCTTTAAAAATATTCCTTATTCTATTAAATACTGGACTTGAACTCAGGTTTTCCTAATTCCAAAATTAGTACTCTACATACTATAATCCACTATCTTTTCTTTTTTAAAATAATTTTTCTTGGTTTATTTTTTGTTTTTAATTATTCAAATTGCTCCTAATATTCTATTTCCTGCCCACCTGCCCCTTAAGGGCCATCCTAACAGGGGTTCTCAAACTATGGACAAGGCCAGATGCAGCAGCTGAGGACATTTATACCCCTCACCCAGGGCTATGAAGTTTCTTTATTTAAAGGCCCACAAAACAAAGTTTTTGTTTTTACTATAGTCTGGCCCTCCAACAGTCTGAGAGACAGTGAATTGGCCCCCTATTTTAAAAGTTTGAGGACCCCTGAATTCTAAGCCTTAGTACTTCTGTGATCCTGGTTGTTACTTAGCCTCTATGTATAAACTCCCTGGGACATTCTAAGTCATATATGAGTGGTGATTTGACTCAGTGATCGTCTTCTATACTGTAAGATTTTTTTAAAATTATTTTAAATCAAGGAGTAGAATTAAATATGATCATGTTTAGCATTCTATTTAATTCCACTTCTTGATCCATCAAGATTTTAATTTTTTATTTACTGGAAAAACATCCCTATGATCTCTATTAAAGACAGAGGTAAAGCATGATTGCCAACTCTTACTGTTAATGGGCAACATAGTTTTTAAAAAGTTACCTAGAACAATAAGTCAAGGTGATATGTGCACATATCATAAAAAAATACAGAAAATACAATGTAACTTCCATCACCACTGACATGTAGAGAGCTCAGAAAACACTACATGTGAGAATTAAACAGAGCTGGGTTTTGATGGATGGCAGAGATTCTCAGAGCTTAGACATCAGTGACCTAGAGAGGATAGGTGAATTCTCTAGAAAAAAAATTTAAATGAATTTTAAAAATACAATAGGATTTGGATAATTCAGAATTAGAAACACAGACATATAATAGATATGTTTGGCAAATCCACATCACAAAACATTGGGCAAGGGATTTATCATTCAAGAAAAACTATTGAGGAAATTAGATAGCAATATGGTGAAAATGGGACATCTTATAAATATATTATTTGCCACAATTAATTTCAAATATTTAGCTAAATATTTTAAAAAGGAAAGCAGAATTAAATTATTATCATTATTGTGGAAGGAAGGAACATTTCTAGCTGTTCAACAAATACATGAAAGTAGGACAGAAAATACTGATGGATTTGATAACATAAAAGTAAGGTGGGGTTTTTTGTACATACAAACAAAAACCAGTTCAGACAGAATACAAAGAAAAGGGACAAATTATGGGAAAATCTGTTAAAAATTAAACATGAAAATATATAAGGATTTGGTAGAATTTTATAGATAATATCCCTTCCCCAATGTGCGAGTAGCCAAATTCAAATCAATTTAACAAATATTTTCAAAGGATCTGTGATACATAAGGGATTGTGCTGGCATATCAGAGTAGGGAAGTTGCTATAGAAGTGTCTAGGGTCGGGGAGATTGGTGATATGGTTAGTATGTGAGGGGAGCCTAGACTGTTATGTAGATGTAGAAGTGCTACTAAAAGGGGAAAGGATCCGACTAGTGTATAGATTTTAGGAATATGAAAATACGAATGAAATCATCTGGGCTTTCAAGAAGCTTACTTTTTTCTTAGGACAAGGCAAGGCAATTAGCATTTATTAAGCACTTACTATAAGTCAGGCATTGTGCTAAGTGTTGAGGATACAAATATAAGTAAAAAGAAAGGTAATTCCTGCCCTCCTACTTCCTTACATTCTAATGGAGGAAGACAACAAATAAAAGGGGCTGAAAGGGGGTTGGGAAGAGATAGAAGGTATCACAGCCAGGGAGAAAATGTGACAGTGTCAGCCTGGGCCCATTCTCCAAATGGATAATTCCAGAGAGAGCCAGCTTGGAAAAGGGATGATCCAGGGTGAGAAGGCCCTGAGGTACAGGGAAGTTCAACACATATAAAACTAAATAGAAGGAAAACTGAGGAGATAAAAAGCACTAATAATTAGGTTTGGGGGTGAATGTAAGGGGAAACTATGAAAGAGGCAAAAGTAAGAGTTGAAAGAAGAAAAAAGGCAAGAAATATAAGAAATAAGGATGGAAGAAAGTGCATTCTATGCAAAGACAATGGTTTTTGCAAATGCATAGACGTGAGAAAGTACATGGGGTGGAGATGTGTAACATTCTTCTCTAAAATATAATGTTCTCTGGGAGCAGGTTTCTTAGGGGGCTTCTGGGAGCAGCCTTTGTTTCAGTTCAGTATAATCACCCCAAATTCAGCCAGGAATTAAAAGTTCATATCCTTTATTGTCTCCTTCAAAATAGCTCAGTTATTATCAAACTGTGCATACCCTTTGATCCAGCAGTGTTACTACTGGGATTATATCCCAAAGAGATTATAAAGAAGGGAAAGGGACCTGTGTGCACGAATGTTTGTGGCAGCCCTTTTTGTAGTGGCTAAAAACTGGAAACTGAATGGATGTCCATCAGTTGGAGAATGGCTGAATAAATTGTGGTATATGAAAATTATGGAATATTACTGTTCTGTAAGAAATGACCAACAGGATGATTTCAGAAAGGCCTGGAGAGACTTACACGAACTGATGCTGAGTGAAATGAGCAGGACCAGGAGATCATTATATACTTCAACAACAATACTAGATGATGACCAGTTCTGATGGATCAGGCCATCCTCAGCAACGAGATCAACCAAATCATTTCTAATGGAGCAGTAATGAACTGAACTAGCTATGCCCAGAAAAAGAACTCTGGGAGATGACTAAAAACCATTACATTGAATTCCCAATCCCTATATTTATGCACACCTGCATTTTTGATTTCCTTCACAAGCTAATTGTACAATATTTCAGAGTCTGATTCTTTTTGTACAGCAAAATAACGTTTTGGTCATGTATACTTATTGTGTATCTAATTTATATTTTAATATATTTAACATCTACTGGTCATCCTGCCATCTAGGGGAGGGGGTGGGGGGGGGGGGTAAGAGGTGAAAAATTGGAACAAGAGGTTTGGCAATTGTTAATGCTGTAAAGTTACCCATGTATATATCCTGTAAATAAAAGGCTATTAAATTAAAAAAAATAGCTCAGTTAGCTTTCTTAGAGGTCTATCTCTCTCCTTGGTTCCAAGAGTTCTTGCCACTAGTCCTTTGTCTCTTCCAGCTTCGGCCTCCAGCTCAACTCCGACTCCCAAGCATCCAATCAGCACAAAGGTGGAAAATGGAATGAATCTGACTCCGCCTCCGAGAGTGGGCTTGTGGACTTCTGTGACTTGTGAATCTCCTCCACTGAATCCTGACTTGAGAATCTCCCAAAGTGCATCCTGGTTGAGGCTCCTAGCTCATATATGCTCTCTTAAAGGTGTAAAAGGTGTGAACTCTAATAAGTACCAAGTTCATTAGCGAACTAGAGAACTGTTAAGTACTGTGCTAAATTAGATAATTATTGTCTCTATCAATTCCAGTGACTTAGCACCTTGTAAGAATTCTAACAGAGATGGGGGTAGAGGAATGGGGCAGTAAGGGTCTGAGAGGATGATCTAGAAGATTCCTGTTGATTGTTTGACCCTTCCTTCATACCAGAGAATTTTGAATTTTTAATGAGGTGTTAACATTATTTTTTTATTTAAATATATAAATAAATAAAAATATAAAAAATTTATGCTGACCATAATATGTTGAAATCACAGTGGAAAAAGTCATGATGAGGAAAGGATACCAACAAAACTTGAAGAGACAGCTATTAGTCCAGTTTAGCTGGAACACAGCTCATGAAGAAGAAAGGCATTAAGGGGAACTGCAATGGGAAATAGAAATTTTCTGGATGAAATAAGTCCCTTTGGGGTTCTTATCTTTTTTACTATAGCATAAAAGATGTCTTCCAAGAAACAGCAGAAAACGGGAAAAAAAAGGCAGATAGACAGAAATAAAGGTAACCAATGAACAGCCCACAGCAATAGGATCAATAGAATGTTAAGAGATTTAGTAAAAATCAATCAGGCAATAAACATTTATTAAGCACCTACTATTGGCCAGACATTGTGCCAAGACCCCCCAAAACACTCGGTAGATCCTTTCTGAAGAGTTTATCAGAGAATTCTGTCAAGAACAACAACAAAAATGGATTGTGACTTGTGTTGCTGAAAGAAGTAATTGCAGTAATGAGACAATGTACCCACTGAAGATTCTAAAGCTCAAAGTTTTTTCATTAAGCCAATATTAGCTTTTGGAAGATTTAACCATCTAAGTGAAAAATCAGTTTAGCCATAGAAACATGCCATAAAAAAATGAATGCTCAAAATTGTCTTTTTGTATAAGTGGAAAAAATAAAATACTATTAAAAGCAAAACTCCATTTGGCTATCCAAAGCTATTTTACCTTGTTTTTGATTCATTGAAACATTAGATCACTGGGGTTAGCGTCAAAAATGTACTTGCCACTTGGACCAGCTGATTCTGTTCAATTATGCAGCCTCTTTGCACTCTGGGAAGCCACCTTGACAGTTAAGTTACTAGGATGGATGGGAGCCAAATGAGAGTATGGATGCATCTCTATAATTTTATCTGTTACTGAAAAATAACTCAGAATATCCCCTACTGACAGTGCATGGATACATGAAGGATAGTTTTTTTTGTTTTGTTTTGTTTTTTTACTAGTTCCCTATTAGTCTTACTGGGTCCTGATGTTCTTTGCTAAATCATGCTGACCCCTAGTGGTACAAATTTTAACTCAAAAATGAGGAATTAAATAAGGTTGGACTATTGTTGTGGGGCAGGTAGATGGTACAGTGGATAGTTCTGAAGTTGGGAAGATCTAAGTTCAGACACTTATTAGCTATATGATCCTAGTCAAGTTACTTAATTTCTATTTGCATCTATAAAATGGGTCCATACTGGAGAAGGAAATGGTAAATTGCTCCTGGTCCCTGGGTCACAAAGAGTTAGATATACCTGAACAACAGCAGACTATTATTTACAAATCAATTATAGGTTTTTATCTCCTAGACTAATACATTTTTCCACAGCTGAATGAATGAATGAAAAATTATTTATTAAGCACTTACTATGTGCAATACATTGTACTTAACTCAGGTGGAAAGGTAAGACAGACTCTACTCTCAAGGACTTCGTTTTCTTTTTTTAATTGAAGTTTATTTTCAAAACATATGCTAGTTGATGTAGTGGACAGAGCACCAGCCCTGAAGTCAGGAGGACTTGAGTTCAAATCTGGACTCAGATACTTAACATATTCTGACTGTGTGACCCTGGGCAAGTCATTTAAGCTCAATTGCCTCAGCAATGTATATATATGCCTAGATAATTTTCAGCATTCACTGTTGCAAAACCTTATGTTCCAGATTTTTTCTCCCTCCTGCCACCTCCTCCTCTAGACGGCAAATAATCCAATCTATGTTAAACATGTTCAGTTCTTCTATACATATTTCCATAAATATCATGTTGCACAAGAAAAATCAGATCAAAAAGGGAAAAATGAGAAAGAAAACAAAATGCAAGCAAACAATAATGAAGTGAAAATGCTATGTTGTGATCCATGCTCGGTCCCCACAGTCTCTCTCTGGGTGTAGATGACTCTCTCCATCACAAGACCACTGGACCTGGTCTGAATCGCTTTGCTGTTGAAAAGAGCCATGAAGGACCTCATTTTCTAATGGGAGATAGGACACATATAGAAGGCTTCAGCCTCAAGTCAGAAGGGAATATCCCATGATTCCTAAGGTACGGTAGTAAAGCCAATAGTAATGCATCTTCTTCAATAGCATTTCCAATGACAAAACCATTTCCATCTCTGATGTTAACCTATTTGACAATGCCAAGGATTTGGGTGACCAGAACTTTCTGATTCCCTATTCTGAGCTATGGCACTGAGTGGGGCAGCCGTACCTACAGAGGCAGGTGCCAGATCACATCTCCACAGGGCTATATTCCTTGGATAATGGTTACAGAGGCTAGGACAGAACCAGGGCTAATGGTCTGGCAGTCTCTACTATCCCTAGGGCTCTTGGGTTTGGGATCCTGGATCTTCTCTTTGAGGAAAATTGGCGATGTAGGGGGTAGAAGTACCTTCTCTCTCTCCCTCAAGAGGGCTTTCAGTTTCAGAAACTGGGGGAAGAGGCCGGTCCCTTCTCTACCAGGCTTGTTCCCCTGGAAGATGCCCGTGGGGATTGAGTTGCAGGCTGTGGCACTATTATTCCTGGGGCTCTTGAGCTTATATGCCTCATCACTGGAAGGGAGTGTTGATGAAGGATCATCCTCCACAAAGGTTACTCCTCTCAAGGATGGCTACGGGACCAGGGGCAGCCTGTAATAGGGTTTGTGTTGGGGTTGGGAGAGAAAGCGTTGCTGTTCCAAGAAAGGCTGAGGCTGTCTCCAACAGGATCTGAGGAGATTTGAGGTGATGGCAATGGCTTGACTCAATGGACACTTGCCACTTCTTTGTTTCTCCCTCGGGATACCTGGCTGCTTCCAACTACCACACTGCATCTTCAGTGTTGTGACATTTAGGAGCTGGAAGGAAGTTCAGGGATCCTGGGATCCCCAACTAACAATGACAAGCCAGATGTTGAGCCTATAGGTGCAGGGGTACTAGCTCCACTCCCTTTTCCACTAAGTGCCCCTCTGCTTCGGACCCAGGAATATAGTCCAGCCAGATCCATTCCTAAAGACTTTTTATAATAAGAGGGAGAAGAGGTTCCCTTTTCCCGCAGGCTCTGATTTTCTGAAATCCCTACCATGGTGAGAGAAAACTAATTAAAGCTTAGTTTAAGGTTCAAGTCTATAGTTTTTTGAAAAAGGACATTTAAAAAGTTGCTTGATATACAATATAAAGCATGTACAGGACAAGTATGTATCTCCCACACACAAAAGGAATGCTACACACAAAATACACACACACAATTAAAATAGGACACATTTAAAATAGGATCCAAAAACTTTCCTCAAAGCTCTAGTTATAATCTTTTGGGACACTGACATTTAAGCATCATCAGAATATGAAGCAGCTTGTGGGATTTCTGATCATACTTTTATTTCACCTCAGTTCTGCCTATCCAACCAATACCCAGTATAACTGCTGACAAAATAGCCAGGTTTGTGCCGAGCCTTTTGCTTTTTTTTTTTTTTTTTTTTTTTTTTTTTGCTGAGGCAATTGGGGTTAAGTGACTTGCCCAGGGTCACATAGCTAGGAAGTGTTAAATGTCTGAGGTATTTGAACTCAGGTTCTCCTGACTTCAGGGTTGATGCTCTATCCACTGTGCCATTTAGAAACCCCCTTTTCTTACTATTTTTTCCCCAAGACTTTTGTCAAAGACCATCCTCTCCACTGCAGAAGCTTCCCTTGTCACCAGCCAGCTATCATCATTGGACCTTTCAAACTCATAAAGTCACCTCCTAGACTGGTCACTTCCACCTCAATGCTAATACCCAATCATTTACTCAGAAAAACAACAGAAAAAGCAGTGAGAGTTCCAAACCTATCTCTTTACTACTGTTATAGCTCAAGGGAAGATCACAGAATCCCCCATAATTCTTTGCATCAAACCAAAGCAAAAATCCCTTTTAAGGCTGTGCTACTGTATCACCAGAAATATCCAAAAAATTCATCTTATCCCCAAAAGCTACAATGATGAGTCATCATCTCTCATCTATTCCCACTTCTCTCCCCTGACATTACACCATTGTGGCATAGGACTTCAACACCTCGTATCATATGCAATAGCCTGCCAGTTGGTTTCTAAGTCTCTCATTGAGCCATATTCCACTCAGCTATCAAATAAATCTGAGTATAGTTATGGGGCAGCTAGGTGGTGCTGTGGATAGAGCACTGGGCCTGGAGTCATGAAGACCTGAATTGAAATTTCACCTCAGATCCTTACTATCTGTGTGAGCTTGGGCAAGTCACTTATTGCTACTTGTCTCAATTTCCCCATCTGTAAAATGAGCTGGAGAAGGAAATGGCAAACCACTCCAGTATCTTTGCCAAGAAAACCCAAAGAATCAGACATAACTGAAATGAAAAAACAACAAGATAAAATATTTTAAAACTTCCAGTACATCATCTGTATGTTATCCATTTTGATCTCCACAATAGTTCTATGATGTTTGAAGGCTATTGTTGTTTAGTCATGTCCAGCTCTTTGTAACCACATTTGGGGTTTTCTTGGCAAAGATACTAGAATAATTTGCTTTTCTTCTCCAGCTCATTTTATTGATGAGGAAACTGAGGCAAACAGGATTAAGTGACAGGGTCACACAGCTGCTAGTGCCTGAGATCAAATTTGAACTCGGATCCTCTTAATTCCAGGACCAGTGATCTATCCACTGCCCCACCTAGCTGACTCCTTCCTTACTATAGTTAATCATAATGTTCCTACCCCAACCCAGCAACTTTTTCTCCATATCTATCAAGACCCTTTTCTTTTTGATGAGTCAATAAAGAAGGTCCCATCCTTCTCTTAGAGTTGCTGGCTTTGCCAAGGTCGCCAGAAGATCATACTGGCGATTATTATACATACACATATATAAACATATATGTGTGTACACATATGTACACAGACATGTCTATATACACACATGTGTGTATTTATATACATATAAATAAAGTTATTACATGTATCATGTATTATAAGATACATAATACATATATCTATATATCTGTGTGTATATGTCTAGGGGAGGGAAAGTGCTTTGGAAAATGAAAGTTCGGTATAAATATTATCTGTTATCATCTGGTATCATTTGATCATGATGACCTTCCTTGGGTACCCAATTCAGCTTCCCTGGCAGTGGTTCATAATTAATGAAACTTTATCCCGAATACTTCATCTTTGAATGACAATATAATATATTCCACCAAGATATTTAATTGAAAGAACTTTTTAGGTTATGTTTTGAATAAGAAGAACAAGGGAGAAAAGGCTCAGTGTACAAAGTAAATGATATAAGAGAATCAGATAGCAGAGAGAAAGAATCACTCAGTGCCTGTTTTTCTTCTAAGAGAATCATCCTGCCAAAAAAAAAGATAGCACAAAAATTATTATAAGTTGAAATCCAAGATAAGGGAAGCCATTGTAAGAAAACACCTAGCTAGTTTAGGATGAGTTTGGGCTATTTGGTCTGGACAAAGGATATCCCAGAGGATAAAAAAGCTTTAAAGATGTGATTGCTCATATGCTAATGATCTTTGAGAAAGCATTGAGAGGTGCTACAGGATTAAGAAAGTAAATGTTGCCTTATTTTCAAAAAGGGAAGGAAGGTGAGATCTCCTAAAGGAAGTGGGCTTCCTTGCCTCTCCTGAGATGGGGGTCAAATGAAGGCTGGTTGACCAGTTGACAGGATGTCACAGGGCAGGTTCAAATACTGGATGACCTCTAAGATTCCTTCCAACTATTAGCATCTGTGCTTTTATTATATCACAGCTTGGCAAATGTATTTTACATTTTCATTTGGATTGCCTCCAAGTACTGGCACATTGTCAGAAGGTTAGAAAATAAAAACTGCTCTCTGAATCCCTTAAAATAACTGAAGGATCCGACTTGATAACCAATATCTTCCTTTTGTCTCCCCTAAGTAAATGAAAGATAAAAATTAGTCTCAAGAGATGAAAGAACACATATGCATTTCTAGAATCTATGAAATATAAATAGTTAAAGGGGCAGGGATAACAATCATATTTTATGTGTCTTGGGGGAACATGTAAGCAATAAATTACACATGAAATAAGACAAGTTTGATGGGATGGACATTCGTTAAATTTGGAAGTAAGCACATCACAAGTGGTTACATTTCAAGGAAAAGAAATAACATCATGGTGCAAGTCAGGAAATGTTTCTTGGAAGAAGAGATTTCTGAGCTGAGTCTTGAAGAAAATTAGGATTTGGATTGATGGTTAGAAGGGAGATTACATTTCAAGAAAGATAAAATAACATTAGTCATCACAGAAGTGGGAACAAATATATTGTGGGAAAGAAATAATGAGATCAGATTGGCTAGAACAAATGAAAACTGTAAGGGAGTAAGAGACGGTGCTGGAATAGTAAAAGATTAGAAGAGATCGGCACTTAACAAAGAGCTGAATTGAGTTTGGATTTGTTCCAATAAGCAACGGGAAGCCACTACTTTTGAGTGGAGGAAGGACATAATTAAATCCTCCACTAGTTATGAAATTTTCAAATATATCTACAGAAGAGGTTTTTATTGCTTTTTTATCTACATAAATAATTATAAATAATAACCTATTATATTATATATATGTATATGCATATATACATATATATATATGTATATATATATACATATATATATATATATATATGTAACTTTTCTCATTTGAAAATTCTTTGTCTTTTGCTCAAGGGCTTCTCCTTATCCTGGGGCCGCTAGGTGGGGCCATGGTGCAAAGGGTATTGGATCTGAAGTCGGTTCAAATGTAGTCTCAGACCCTTACCAGCTGTGTGACCCTGGGCAAGTCACTTAATCCTGTTGGCCTCAGTTTTCTCATCTGTAAAAATGGGCTGGAGAAGCCCATTGGAAGCCCATGGAATGGGTTTACCAAGAAAACCTCAAATGGGGTCATGAGGAGTCAGAATTGAAGGAAACAACTTAGCCTACATTATCTCTAACTTATCAGTTCTCCATCATTTTACCAATCCATCTGTCCTTCACACTATTGCCAAAGTAATTTTCCTAATGCAAGTTCTGCCCACATTATTGTCCAACTGAAACACTTTAAATGAATACTCCCAGGCCAACTGAATAAAACAGTAACTACTTACTGGAAATTGAATTAATGTACATCAGTTGGGGAATGGCTGAATAAGTTTTGGTACATGAATGTCATGGAATATTATTGTCCTAGAAGAAATTGATGAGCAGGTTGATTTCAGAAAAGCCTGGAAAAATTCACATGAAATGATGTAGGTGAAATGAGCAAAACCAAGAAAACATTGTACACAGCAGCAATAAGATTTGGGGATAATTAATTGTGATGGACATGGCTCCTTTCTACATTGAAGTGATTTCAGGGCAAGTCCAAGAGACTTGGAATGGAAAGAGCCATCTGCATCCAAGGAGAGAACTATGGAGACTGAATGTAGATCAAAGCATAGTATTTTTACCTTTTATTGTTGTTAGCTTGTTTTTTTTTCTCTTTTTTTTCTTTTTGATCTGATTTTTCTTGCTTAGCATCATGAATATGAAACTATTTAGAAGAATTGCACCTTTAATCTTTATTGGATTGCTTGTTGTCTAGGGGAGGGGAGAGGACAGAGGGAGGGAGAAAAATTTGGATCACAAGGTTTTGCAAAGGTGAATGTTGAAAATTGTCTTTGCATAAATTTGGGGAAAATAAAAAGCTACTTTAAAAAATAAAATCTAAATATTTAAAAAAAAATGCTAACTCCCTTTTAGCTAGGGAGTTCATAGAATGCCAGATCTGGAATCTGGAAGACATCTTCCAGAATTCAAATCTGATCTTAGAGACTTCCTAGCTGTGTACTCTCTACAAGTCACTCAACCTAATCAATTTCCTTATCTGTAAAATGAGCTGGAGAAAAAAATGGCAGATTACTCCAGAATCAATGCCAAGAACACCCCATGTGAGGTCACAGTTTGTATACATGTAAGCTTTAATGTTTAAAATCCACTAAGACATTTGAAACAAGGTATATATACATATGTTCAGATATAGACATACATATCACTTCATATACTGAGAGGAGGGCAAAAATTCACCCAAAAACTTGTCCTGCAGGTTTTGAACACTTCTATTTGTTCCCAATTTAGTGGGACTGGGCAAAGGGGCCTTACAGCCCTGCTCCGGGCAGGAGCCAAAAGGAGGAAGAGCTTTCTCTCTTGAGCTTGGGATACAGCAGGCCTGCCAGCCCTGTGCTGAGGTGACTCCTGAATGGCCAGAGGAGGCGAGATAAAGGTGGAAAGCAGGAGGAAGAGAAAGGAGGAGATGGTAAAGAGATATATAGGAAGATAGAGGGAGCAAGATGTGGAGGAAGAATAAAGAAGGGAGGAACAGGGAGAGAGAGGAGGTGGAAGAAGATGAAAAGAAAGGAGAGGAGAGAGAGGAGAAAGGGAGATATGGAGGAAGAGGTAAGGATGAGAAGAGATATAGAGGAAGAAGGGATGAGAAGAAATGGAAAGGAGGAGAGATGGAAGAGGAGGAGAAAAGAAAGGAGGAGACGTGGAGGAAGAAGGAATGGAAGAGAGAGGAAGAAGACAGAAGGAGGAGAGGTGGAGAAGGGAGGTAAGGAGGAGAGCCCAGGGCCACTGACAAGACACCCAGGAGAGGAGCACGGCCCAGCGGAGTGGGGCAGGGGGGCTGGGCGCCAGCCCCGAGCCTCAAATCCACGCCCACGAAGACGGCCGTGAGGTAGGGATCTGGAGGGGGTTGGAAACGTAGGAGGTCGGGAGTTTGAAGGAAGGGGTGGGGAACACACGGGGTGGGGAACACACGGGGTGAGGAGCGCGAGGGGGTGGGGCTTGAGGGGGTGGAGAGTTAGAGGGAATGGGATGCTCGAGGGGGGGGAGCCCAAGGGGGTGGGGCCCGAGGGGGTGGGGAACATGAGGGGGTGGGGCGTCCGAGGGGGAATGAGGGGTGGGGAAACATGAGAAGGTGGGGAAACATGAGGCGGTGGGGCGTCCGAGGGGGTGGGGAACATGAGGGGTGGGGTCCGAAGGGTGGGGCGTCCGAGGGGTGGGAGGCCGGGGAGGTGGGGCGCTCTCAGGGTAGTGCCGGGGTCTGAGGTTCGCCATGGGGACCGCCTCGTCCCTGGTTAGCCCCGCTGGCGGGGAGGTGATCGAGGACACGTACGGGGGCGGCGGGGGCGAAGCGTGCGAGATCCCGGTGGAAGTGAAGCCCAAGGCCCGCCTGCTGCGCGGCTCGTTCCGCCGAGCCGGGGCCGCGGGGGCCGGGGCCGGCGCGGCGGCCGGGGCCGGGGCCGGGGCGCGCGGCGCGGGCGGGCTGCTCGGGGCCAGCTTCAAGTCCACGGGCTCGTCGGTGCCCGAGCTGGAGTACGCGGCGGCCGAGTGCGAGCGGCTGAAGAAGGAGTACGAGATCTTCCGGGTCAGCAAGAACCAGGAGCTGCTGGCCATGGGCCGCCGGGAGGCCAAGCTGGACACGGAGAACAAGCGGCTGCGGGCCGAGCTTCAGGTGACCGGGCGCGCGGGGCCCGAGACCGGCGGCCAGAGAGGACCGCGGGGGCCAAGGGGGCCAACTGAGGAGTGCAGGGGCCTCTGGGGCCAGAGGGGGAAACTGAGGCCCAGAGAGAACCCCGACTCTAGAACTCGAAAGGACCTAGGGGGCCCTCCAGCCCACTCCCCTCATTTTACTGAGGAGGAAACCGTCTCAGAGAGGAACATAGGATCCTACATCTAAAGCTGGAATCGATTTAGTCATTTTCCAGACAAGGAAACTGAGGCTCAGGCAGGTGAAGTTGTCCCAGGTCCCAGGTGCTAAGTGGCAAAAGCAAGATCTTTAGCCCCGGTCCTATGAATGAGGCCCTCGGTGCTTTTTCCCACTGTACTCCCTCCATTCCCTCTAAGTTGGTCGTTTTCACTATCGCCTCAACTAATCCTCAAATCCCTTTTGGTAGCTGCCATCGTTCATGCAGGCCCCTTCTGTGGAGCTAAAAGGACTTTCACTCTCCTGTCTGGGAAGGTTCTCCCATCCACGGCTGTCAGCCATCCCCTCTGTACCCTGTTCTAGCAGGGTTCCCAGTCTGAGGTATCCTGTGTGGAAACCCCCCCCCCCCCAAGTGTATTACCTGATTGCAATTGTTTACTTTTGTTTGTGATTCCTTTTAGGGTTATTTTGGGCAAAGAGACTGGAGTATTTTCTTCTCCAGCTCATACTACAGATGAGGAAACTGAGGCAAACAGGTTTAAGTGATCTGCCCAGAGTCACATTACTAGCAACTGGTAGTCTTTCTGACTCCAGGCCCAGCACTCTAATCACTGCACCTCCTAATTGCCACTTTAAATAACTTAATTTTATTTGGGGGCATTTTCATGGTAAACTGCATAATTGATTTCATTTCCTATAGAATGAGGTAGAGAGGGCTTTTTTAATATCTAAGGAGTACAAACTGGAAAGGTTTGAAGATCCCTCTATTAGATCTTTCCTGAAAATTCATCCCTCTGTGGCTGGCTAGCTTGGTGATGAATGAATGAAATGGTCCTGAGGCCATTCATTCTACCTGAAAACATTATCATTTGATAAGAATAACCAGAAGTTATATTCTGCCAGGATGGCCTTTGGGGTTGCCTCCTCCATGTCTACTCTTCTATCCTTCAGTTCATCTCAGGTCCAGATGGACCATCAGAGTAAGACATTGGTGAAAGCTGTAATAGCCTTATGTGTCCCATTAAGACATAAACAATAAGAGACCTGAAATAATGGTCTTTAGTTCTCAACATCTCCAGATAGTAAAGAACCTGAAGAGAACACAGTATCCTAATTTGAGCATCAGAAGGTCTTCAGCATCCATCTAGTGCAATAGATACCTGAGGTCGGATCTTTGCCAGAACTTGAGTCCTTCTGACTCCAGAGCCAATATTCCAAATACTGAGCCACCTAGTTGCACCTCCTCCCCCCAATCCCTCTTCTACATGAATGCAGCTATCTTGTCGCTCTTAAATCCTCTCATCTCTAGCCTAAACATGCCCAATTCCTTCTTCATTTTTCAGCTTCTTGGAATACCTAATTTTCTTCACTATAATAAATTCAGAGCTAAAAAAAAGTTCTTGGAGATAATAAGTCAATTCTTATTTTACAGATGAGGAAACCAAGTCACAGATAACATGAGGTGACATCTCCAAGGGCACACAGAGCCAGGATCAAAATTCCAAGTAGTCTGAATCCAAATCTAATATTTTTCTGCCTGAGCATTCCACCTGGCTTTTTCCTCATAAGAAAGTTCAAAAGACTTAGCTTAGTTTAAAGAGAATCCCAGTCTCTGTTGTAGATGTGCCCACTCATATTTATGTGTCCCTGTGTTTGGTCTCACAAAGATTTTTTATCAAGATCCTCTATCAGTCAATAAGCATTTAATGTCCGTTCCCCCCCCCCCCCCCACATCCCTTAGGTTCTAGGAATTGTGCTAACTACTGGAGATACAAAGACAAAATGGAAACAGTTTCTAAGGGAGGTTTTCTGCTTGCAGGGGAAACATATTACATATAAATTACAAAATACAGGGTGTCCCAAAAGTTAGTGTAGTTTTAACTTTTAGTAGCTTAAAATTGCTCTAAAATTTTTAGAATATCCTCTGTGTGTGTATATATGATATACATATATATATAAATTATATAATTACATAATATATGACATACACATATATTGTAAAGGTCTCATCTAGGCTACCCCCATTCCCATTTTATAGATGAAAAAAGATTGTTTTTGTCCTTCATTCTCAAAGAGGACCATGACATCAGGGAAGTGGTGCCATGATAGCCATGTAAATTGGATTTCCGTGAGGGAGGCTGTGCAAGGTCAGCTGCCTCACTTTCCCTTCCAGGGCCATCTGGATCCAGTGACAAGATATAGATCAGGGTGACTGAAAATGGCCTTGGATGCAATGAGAGCCCTTGGCCTTTTTAAGTTAAGGTCTCAACAGGTCTCAATTTGTCTGGGATCACATCCATTCAGTGATTAAGTCTATATGGCAATTGATGCAGTTTCTTTCACCTACTCCAAAAAAATCTAAATGAATGAATGAATCTGGGAGGGAAAAATCCTCAGAGTTTCTGGTCAAAGCATTCAATCTGACCCAATTAGAACCAAATGGGGCTTGTCCTAAGTCCTATTGGTGGCCAATTAGAAGCAGATTGGTTTTGGTTTAAGGCTTGGTTCTTAAGAAAGAAATCTAGCCAATAAATCCTAAGACACAGAGACATGAAAATCTGAGGCCCAGTGAGGTAAAATGATGGATCTAAAATTAGACAGGTAGTAATGGAATAGTATAGGAGAAGGGACTTAACTCTGGAAGCAAAAGTCCCAAGTTTAAATCCCATCTCTGACATTTAATATCTATATGTCCTTGACCACGTTTCCTCAACTGTAAAATAATGAGATTGGAATATTTCACCTCTGAGTTCCCTTTCAGTTCTACATCTGTGATCCAAGATATTGGGATCTCAAAACTTAAAGCAGTACCATAAAACCTTGGCTATCTTAAACCCATAGGGCAGTGAGTTCTGGATAGCCCAGCTTTCTAGAGTTCTGAAATTTTACCCCTGTGAGTACTAAAACTCTTTGAAAAATTTGAGTCTTTTGTATCTACATAAAACCAATTCCACAGGATCTTGCTTTCACAAACAGAACATCTGGAACACAGGTGCTTTTTAGACTGTCGAATATCCTAAGACGATATACTTTCAATATGAGTCTGGAGATTCACAGTAAGTAAATCACATAGACCTAGATGTACTTGGAGATTGTGATATCAATTTTTACTATTTCAAAGACCTTTTTTCTCTTTCTTTTTTTGCTGTCCACTTGATTGCTGGCTGGATGCAGAATGGGTAAGATTCCCTAAATTTCTGCAACTATGTCTGCTCAGCATACTAAAAAATATTCATGCTCCTTCACTTAGCCTTCAATGTCTTCCATGATTTGGCGCCACCCTGTCAGGAGCCATCTTCAGTTGTCTTGAGTTTTGTCTTGCCCCTGGAGCCTGATGACTCCAGAGAAGAGGCTGATGACTTTGCACAGTCCTGCCTCACTTAAATCCAGTTCACTTGAAAGTCAAGCTATCACCTTTCTGATGTCATTGATCCTCTTCAAGGATGAAAAATGATTTAAGATACCTATGATGGGAACACAAGTATTCCCAGACTGCCTTTATTAATATCTTCAAGGCAGTCTCAACATATCAATATACATCCTTGTTCCCACCTTTATTTCCCCTCCTCCCTTGAGAAATGCCCAAGATTATATTTTCCCTTTAAAAGATGTAATTATGAGGAAGTCCTTTGCTAAGTCCTTTTCTGGACTAAGCCCACTATGAGATACTCCCTCCCTCCTCATAGAATCTTCCCTTTAATGATGTCTTTCCCCTTATTACCATTAACTCTGGTTAGTCTACTAAACTCTGTGGATCTAGCCTGCTAGTCAATGATGTACTAACACTTCATGGCATATTCCTTTAATGGCTTCTTCCAACTTCTTTCCTTGGTAACCTTATTGCTCTCCCAAATTTATTTCATATTTATCACTCCTGGTGACTCTTTTACCTCTTCATTTTGTCTGAAATATCTTCTCCTAATTAAATGTACCTTTGAGCTAAGGGGGAAAAAGAATGAACATTTGAAATAAATGTTATCTCACAGGGTCCTCATCCATATGTGTTATATTCCCTCATAATCCTACAGCAACTTGCCATCTCCAACACACATCCTCCATCGTTATACACCTTAATGCTTTTGCTCATGTTTTACTCAATATTCGGGAGGAATAGCTCAGTAAATATTATAGACTATTCCACAGACTAAAAAGTAGCCTTCAGATAGTTCTCTGCATGTGTTACACATATAAGTTTTCACCAGGATTTATCAATTATTTTTTAGCAGTAAGTTACAAGGACATGCTAATTACCACTAGTTTGCTGTACTTTCTAGTGGTCACTTGTCAGATTTTCAAATTCTGGCTTATAACCCCTGTCCAGAATAAAGAAGTAAACCAAAAGGGTGATTACAGGTGCAAAACAGTCACCTGGGAACTGGATAAAACATACCTCTAATTGACTGATCAAAGAGCAGCTGAGTTTATATGGACTAGTTCTCTCTGCTGTTAGAATTCTCATTGTTGCCTAATATAGCTTTCCTTTCTCTTCTATCACTAAGCGTCTTAGGAAAATCCCATGATAACATTAGATAGGTATTTTTATT
Source organism: Sarcophilus harrisii (assembly GCF_902635505.1). Lineage (NCBI taxonomy): Eukaryota > Metazoa > Chordata > Mammalia > Dasyuromorphia > Dasyuridae > Sarcophilus > Sarcophilus harrisii. The sequence goes on from NC_045430.1 coordinate 250,649,510, forward strand.
CTCATTTACAGTTGGGGCAAATGAGGCATGGGAAAACAAAACAATTGACCCAGTGTTCTAAAAGAAAAAGTAACAGTTTGCTTCAAGATCACAATTTCTCCTTGGGGCAATTCAGATAAGACATATTCAGTTTGGAGAATTTCCTTGTTATATGTATAGTTAAAACAACCGTGTATTCTTGTTTTGTTATATAATAAAACAACACAGAATTGCTCAGTGATACTGCCTGTCAGAGAGATTTACAAGATCACTGTTTTTTTTAGGCACTTCAGAAAACTTATCAGAAGATACTTCGAGAAAAGGAAAGTGCTTTAGAAGCTAAATATCAAGCTATGGAGAGAGCAGCAACATTTGAACAAGATCGAGATAAAGTTAAAAGACAATTCAAGGTAAATAAGTTCCTTTGATCCTTTATATAGCTACAGGAGATAAATTCATAGGACTTTTGTGAAAGCCAGCTTAATGACATCTTTTCTGATCTGAAATGGAAGGCGCTTTAAAGATAACCTAGTTCACTTCTACTTTTGCAGATGAGAACACTCCATTCTTCCCATTTTTATGGAAACCAAAATCCTTAGTCTTTTTCTGAATTCAAAGAATGTCATAATTGAAAAAGGTCTTTGAGATCATTTAGTCCAGTCTTTTACACCATCTAAAAATTTACTCACGTAACATGGAAAAAGCCAAGGAGATAACTGATGAATTTTAAACATTTTTAAAGAACCTGACGTGCCAAGCTAAGTTCTGGAGACACAAAGAAAGGCAAAAGATAGTCCTGCCCTTAAAGTACTTATAATCCCCTGGGAAAGACAACATAACAACAACTATGTACATAGGAGTTATATAGAGGTCAAATTGGAAATAAGTAACAGAAGGAAGGTGTCAGCATTAAAAGGATCAGGAAAACCTTCTCATAGAAGATGAGATTTTAGTTGAGACTTGAAGAAAGCCAGGGAAGTAAGGGAGTAGAAATTAGCAGGAAGAATATTCCAGGAATGGGGAACAACCAGTAAAAATACTAAGTTTGAAGAAGGACTATATTATGTGAGTAATACCAGGGATCCAGAATCACTGAATCACAGAGGATGGGAGAGGAGGAAGATAAAGAAAACAGGAAAAGGTTAAGAGGGCCAAGTTATGAGGGACATTGAATGATGAGCAGGATTTTTTGTTTGATTCTACAGATGATAGCGAGCCTTTTTGGGGTTTAGTTTGTTATTGTTGTTGTTTTGGGGTTTTTTTACTGAGGCAATTGGGGTTAAGTGACTTGCCCAGGGTCACACAGTTAGGAAGTGTTAAATGTCTGAGATCAGATTTGAACTCAAGTCCTCCTGACTTCAGGGCTGGTGTTCTATCCACTGTACCATCTAGCTGCCCCCATAGCGAGCCTTTTAAATAAAGTCATTCAGGAAAATCTTAAATACCTCAATTTTCAAATTCAAAAAATCTCAAAAAGAGATTTTGAGGATCAACTTAATATTGGTTTCACATATCAAACGTTTTAATGAAATAGTCTTAGATTATCAGTCAACATTCTAGTTATGAAAAATGTATTTGAATTATTTTTTTCTTTTAAAAGATTTTTCGGGAAACTAAGGAAAATGAAATCCAGGACTTGTTAAGAGCCAAGCGAGAACTGGAGGCCAAACTTCAGAGACTCCAGGCTCAAGGCATTCAGGTCTTTGATCCCGAGGAGTCTGATTCTGATGACAATTGCACAGATGTCACTGGTAAGATGTTTGAACACTTTATCTAATATTAATGAAGAGATGGTATTTTAAAAAATCATAATCTAGTTGGCAATTCTTGATATTATGAAATAGGACAAGATTAATGCAATAGAAAAGTTCCTTTTAACTGCAACGTCAATTATCCAGAACAGAAATGTCAGGCTCTTTCTGTTTGATCCTACAGATGATAGCAAGCCTTTCAAATAAGGTCATTCAGGAAAATTTCCTACACTTGGGGTTATTCAATTTTCAAAAAGGAAGATTTTGAGAATCAACTTAATATTGGTTTCACATATCAAATGTTTTTATAAAATAGTCTGATTGTCAGTCAACATTCTAGTTATGAAAAATGTATTTGAATTATTTTTTCTTTGAAAAGATTTTTGGGGAAACTAAGGAAAATGAAACTTTCTGGAACTGCAACCAAATTACGGTGTGATTGGGAAATGTTTAACAAAGTAAATATAATATTTAACATCTACTGATCATCCTGCCATCTAGGGGAGGGGGTGGGGGGGTAAGAGGTGAAAAATTGGAACAAGAGGTTTGACAATTGTTAATGCTGTAAAGTTACCCATGCATATATCCTGTAAATAAAAGGCTATTAAAAAAAAAAAAAACTTCCCCCCCCCAAAAAAAAAGTAAATATAAATACAACATAGATAATGTTAATTTGTGGCAGTATGTGGCCACAGGAATCCCTTTCTATTTGAGTTTGACATTCCTGATCTAGAAGACAATAAAAACTTTCAATAAGTTCTTAGTTTTCTTTAAAGGAGATGGTGCTGTTGAGCAGCAAAAATACATGATAATGTCCAGGACCTAAAGCTCATGTAGTTTACTCCCAAAAGAGCCCCATCAGGTCCTTATTCAGAGTCTTCTAACTCTTACTTTAAATACAGTTCTTACAAGTCTATTGAATCATAAAACCAGGGGCATGAGAGCCAAAAACAGTTATACTGACAGTAGCAAGAGGAAATACATATATAAACAAACCAGATGCAAGATTGTAAAATGCACCATAGTGAGTATACATTTAGTTTACATTTACATTAAATCAATATATTACATTACAAAGTACATTATATTACAGAGCCATATGCAGAAGACATCTCTATGGCAGTTGATGTTGATAATAATGAACATATTGTTAATAAAACTGAGTTGTTAATAAAAACTAGTTCTATACAGATGTCTCTGTTTAAGAAGGCACAAGTCAGGGCAGCTAGATGTCCCAGTGGAAAGAGCACTGCTCCTGGAGTCAGGAGGATTTGAGTTCAAGTCAAGCCTTAAACACTTAACACTTACTAGCTGTGGGATTTGGGGCAAATTATTTAACCCCAACTGCCTTGTAAAATAATAAATAAGAAGACAGAAGTATATTGAAATTTTTCTTTCCAAAATGAATAAAAATTTTAGCATTTAAGGGGTTGACTTCATTTATTTAGAAAATCACGTTATACATCTCATTCTGATGATACCATTTAAATGAAATGATACATTACATATTCAAGACATAAGTTTTAAACCATATTTTAAACAGCAAAGATACATTGGCATTTTTGAAATTAAGACAGTATTTGGATCACTCCTGGAGTACCTCCTATATCTCTGCAAAAGCTCCTGGTTTATGTAAAGGATTTGAGCACATTCAGAAACTTTGGATATAGATTTTATAGGTATGAATGCAGAAGAGGAAAATGTAGTAATTTTCAAAATTATGAAATGGAGCAAAAAAAATCAGGTTGACTTCTTTACTCCTGGTTTACTTGTATATTGAGACATCCAGTAATTATGTCTGATTATTTATTTAATATATACAAATGGTTATACAGTTAGGTGCTTTTCTTCCTATTAAGATATGTTATTAATACTAATTGGCTCTTGTTTAGATGGGTCTAGTTTCTAAGCTTTGGTTTTATATCTCTCTTATAACTCTATACAAGAAATAGGAATTCCTTAAGTGAACATGATAAGTAATTAGGAAGCTAGTAAAGAAAAGAGAATAGTAGGATCTTTTTTTTAAGCAGGTTTATTAAGTAACATTCTGTAACTTGTTCTTTTAAGCTACTGGAACTCAATGTGACTACTGGCGTGGTGGTGCCTTGGGGAGGGAGCCCTCCATAGGCAGTATGATGCAGCTTCAACAGTCTCACAGGGGACCTGAGTTTGCTCATAGTTCCATAGATGTAGAAGGACCATTTGCAAATGTTAACCGAGGTAAGATATGCTTTGTTTTGAACTAACTTGATTGGCTCATGAGTGGTCATTCCTATAATACCCATTAATGTAAGTTTGCTTTTATTTCCCCCTAAAGTAATCATGGATTTTCATTTCCCTGACCAGGAAATCACACAGAATCTAATCACTTATAAATCCGTGGGGCGATACAGTTCAATGGATATTTTTGCTAAGATGTATAAGAACTATGTTTCTACTCCTGAATTTATTAATAGTGCAATAGAACATCAAGAGTATGGCCTATGAGGGGTTGACCCCCACTTGTTTTTAGTCTCTGTCCCTGCAGAATGGGAGCTAGAAATATGAGGTGGGTGGCCACTCAGGGTGACCCAGTACCTGAGACCTGAGTCTGGGTGACTCACTGGACCTTTGAAGTGAGCTTTTTAAGTTGACCAAAATACAGTGGTGAGAAAACTCTTTAAAAATAGACATACTGTATAAATATGTAAATATGAGTTTTGTTGTTATTATTGTTCCAAAAGTCCCAATGACTTTTATCTAATTGTCCAGCAGAATTTTACCTACCAAAAAATGTCTTTGGAAACAAGCACAACATCTTTACCAAAGTCAAGGAATATACCCATCACCTTTTAAAAAAAGAGAGAAGGGGAATTATGAGATAGTCTCTGTGTCTCTTGATTTTGCTTAACTATTTGTTATAAGGAAATTGAGGAATTTAGTGGCAGGCACATCCAAAAATGATTAAAAAGGCATTAATAAAAACTTAATGATCTTTTTTCTTTTAATTTTTATTTCGATAGCTTTATTAGAAACTAAATTGAAAATCAATGCAAATAATTGGATTTTTCAATCAATTTCTTGTGCTCCAATTTTTTTCTCCCTCCCTTACTCCCACACCCTCCCCTAGACAGCAACTAATCCAATATATGTTAAATTTGTGCAATCCTTCCATGCATATTTCCACATTTATCATGCTGCACAAAACTTAATGATCTTTTAGCCAAATGTCACATAATTACATGTCCTTTTTTCCCCAACTTCTTGGGAACAGTATAGTTTGTAGTTCAGTTGTTTTCATTCATGTCTGACTCTTCATGACCCCTTGTAGGATTTTCTTGGCAGAGATAGTGGATTAGCTTACCATTTCCTTCTCCAGTTCATTTTACAGATGAGGAAACTGAGGCAGACAGGGTTGAGTGACTTACTCAGGTTCACACAACTGGTAAGTGTCTGAGGCTAGTGTATGTAGTTCAGTCATCACGGGTTAGATAAGCCCACAGGGCAGAGGAAGAGCCTGGCTTGACCAAGGTGATATTAAAAAAAAACGTTCTCCTTACCTTTCAACTAACAATTGGTTAAAGTTCTCTTAGAAGAGAAATCGCAGTAAGAGTTGACATTTTTGGATGGGTCCACCAGTGGCTCTCATTATCCTGGGGAAGGGGGGGAAAGTCCTACGTCACAAATTGAAGAAGTTATTGATAACTTATAGTACAATATATTAATCTAAAAGATCATTTCTACATTAATAAGTGTCCAAATAATCTGATGAATTTTTTTTTAAGTTTGAAGGAAGTAAGGGAAAGCTGGTTTTGAATTCTGCCACAAATGATTGCCAGCTGGGAGACTCTGTTTGAATAACTAAATTTTTCTGAGCATCATTTCCCTCTGCTACACTGAGGATCATCATATAATCATATACACAGTTCCACCCTCAGAGTATTATTTGATGCTCAAATGAGTACTCTATGAAAAAGTGCTTTGCAAACTTGAAAGTACAGTAAAAAGTATCCATTAACTGTTATGATCCTCTTGTTGAATATCATTTGAAAGATCATTAGCATTCCTTCTATGAAAAAATCACATTTCATTTATTTACAGATGACTGGGATGCTGCTGTGGCTAGTTTACTACAAGTTACTCCACTGTTCTCACATTCTTTGTGGAGTAATACAGTCAGATGTTACCTCATCAACACTGATGAAACACAGCCCGAAATGGACATTTTTTTGAGGGTGAGTGTCTTATAAAACACAGACTCACTGAAATAATATCTGTATACTTCCTTTTAGAGAGCTGACCCTACTTCTAATCCAGATAATCACTTATCTTCGTAGTAGGAGATCTAATGCTATAGTGAGTTGGGCCAACTTCTGGGGAGGCAAGATTGACCAGAACTGTAATTTAAGATCTTGACTTGCCATTGAAAGTTGCTATATGGATTGTCTCCCTCATTAGAATTTAAGGTCCTTAAGAACAGGGATCATCTTTGCTTTTCTGTTTGGGTGCTAATACATAATAGGTTTTCAATAAATGCTTTTTCATTCAGCAATTTCTTCCAGAGCCCTTGCACATAGTCCCACCAGTCCCCTGTTTCTTTCCCTTCTTTCCCTTGCTCTTGTTCTTCCATATCTAGTAGGACTGAATCAGCTTCTGCCAAGTTGCAAGCTGGAGAAAGACAGGATATCATTCTGAAAAGATTCTCTGAACCCTTGAAGCTCCCTAACCTAGAATCTTCCTCAGGCAGAGGAAAACCCAGTTCCTATTTCATCGCTCCCAGTTATTTGTGTAGAGAGTTTCTTGTGCTAAACTTTTTCTACCCTCTGCCATTATAGTCTTAAACCAGGGGCATGTGGATAGATTTCAGATGGTCTTGGATGAGAAAAAATACATCTTGATTTCATTGTTGTCCTTTGTATTTTCTTGTATGCATTTAAGAATATTTTTCTGGGAATGCTTCTATAGGCTTCACAAAACCACCAGAGTTCCACGACACAGAACAAGATTAAGAATCCTTATCTTAGACACTTGCCAGCATTATTATTAGAGATCTGTTCTCTATGTTTTTTGTTTCATTTTGTTTTCTTTTTTTATTTTATATTCCTTCAAGAACTCCAAAGGCAGGATTTTATTTCCTATCCTGAAGCACAAGTCCTTCTCCTGATTCCCCATTAATTGAATGTTACAGAAGTTGCAAATCCTGAATCTCCACCCCCCATTACATAGCTAGTCCCTGCCCCCAAGAAGCCTACATTCTGGAAGGGGGGAAGATTAACAGTAATTCTCCATGTTTTTTCATAAGAAAATCCAAGACTCAAGGTTGATCAGTTTGTTGTTTTGTCCTTGATACTGCCATGATATTGAATGTTATTAAGGAGGGTGAACCTGATATTACTTACTATTTTTTGCATCTGAAATTGCCATAATTTTTGAGAAAATGTTCATCTAGCAAATTTTGTTATTTTATTTTCTTTGTAATAGATGGATATCTACAAAAACTCAAAATGACTCATGCATATAATACTCATTCTGTGCAGTGATAGAATTTAGAGCTGGAAGATCATCCAAATGCTTTATTTTACAGATTATAACACTGAGGCCCAGAGAGGGTATGACATGGGCATCTGGTGGCCGAACTGGATTGGAGGCCAGAGTCTGCCCTGTGTCCCACTCCACATTGCTTTTACATAGTATGGAGCTACTTAAGGCTTAACTAAATTTTTACTACATCATGTTTTCTTTTTTCTCATTTTTGCTATTAGGACTATTCACCCAAACTCCAAAGGATGTGTGAGACAATAGGATACTTCTTCCATGCAATTTATTTTCCAATAGATAATGGAAATCATTATTTCAATGTAAGAAAATGGGAAATTGAGAAGAGTTCATTAGTTATTTTGTTTATTCATTTAACTTTGCCAAGGTAAGTATAATGAATCTACAGTTTATTATTAGTCTGTACTTTTGTATAGTAAACAGATTGCTAAACATGAATTTAAAATATGCATTCTAATTTAGTTTTTTATGTTCTTAATTTATGCTACTTAAAAAGTGTTCTAATGGCTCTTTATTTAATTGAAACACATCACCAAAATGTGCTTACTCATTCATCTTACCGAATGTATCTTAAATTCATTATCTCTATTGGCTAAGGACCATTTAAAGTCCAATATTCATTTCTTTGGCAAGAATAAAAATATAAATCACTTTCTCTGATTTAATCCTAAATTGCTACATGTAAATCAAAGGACATTTCAGATATACCAGGGGAGTTCATTATTTAAAAGACACCTCAGACTTCTAAAATGAAAGTTTATTTTTGACCCTTCTTTTGCTTGCTTTTTAAATTGATTTTTGTACACTAAGTTTTTTGTTTTAAAGACCATGTGTAATTAGGAATGAGAATCACAGACTATCAGAATTGAAAGGGCTTTTGATGATTATCTTCTCCAACTCATTTTCCAGAAAAAATCCTTAAGATAACATAACCCACTGTGGTTGTCCATCCTCTATTTGAAGACTCTCTTTGAGGTGAAACCTTATTTTTGGAAAAAAAGACAGTCAAGAAGAAATTGGAAAATATAGATGTTTCTTTGCAGATTCTTTAAAATCTAGATTTAATTTCTTTATAGGCAAGGGTTCCTAATCTGCACCCTGAGAACTGCAGAATATCTTGATAGCCATATTTCAATGCATTTGTTTTTCTTGATTATCCTGTGTTTTTTAAAAAGCATTCTGAGAAGAGGCCCATAGGTTAGACAACCAAAGGGATTCATAATGTCAAAATAAAATGATAAAGAACATTTCATATGAGCAGTCTTGGGCAGTTACATGTTTACCCTCATAGGGGATGTTCAGGCAGAGTTTAGGTGACCACTTATTGAGGGATTTTAGTTCCTGTGTAGTCTGAACTATAGAACCTTGAGGGTCCCTTTTAACCCAGGGAATTTCCTTTCTTTAATAATTTCATTAAATCCTGTTGCTTCAGTATATATAACTTGTATCTTAAATATGTTGTTAGGGGGAGATAGTGCTATAGTGAATAATTTATTTCTTTTATTTTGGTACTATAGGAGTTTTTTCTGGTTCTCTTTCTTAACTATAAAAAGTCATATTTTAAAAAAATTAAAATCCATGGGTCAGCTAGGTGGTGCAGTGGAATAGATCACCAGCCCTAAAGTCAGGATGACCTGAATTTAAATCTGGTCTCAGACATTAAATACTTTCCTGGATGGGTGACCCTGGGCAAGTCACTTAACCCCAATTGCCTCAGCAAAAATAAATAATTAGAAATTAAAAATTAAAATCCAGCTATCAATTCAATTTCTTGGATTCTATTCATCTGTTCAATTCTACTCATTCTCTAGTTAAAGCAAATATGATTAGACAAGTGAAAAGGGTCAAAGAAGAAGAAATTTGAGAAATGACTCATCCATGAAGACAGCAATAATCAGATTTTCACCTGAACAGATTTTGTTAAATGCTTACTACAGACAGGGCATTGTGTGTAAAACTGAGCATACAAAGACGAAAATGTGACTATAGCAGGAACACAGATGAGGGAGGAGAAGGCCTGGGGGAAGCCTCAGAGCAGAGAGCATCTGAGCTGATCTTTGATGGATGGTCAGTATTCTGGAAGGATGAGCCAATGAGGGACTGTGTCTCAGCAAGGAGGTGTTGCTGTGTGAGTGTAGGTCAGTCAGTTTTTAAGTATTTAAGAAGTATTCGGAGAAGTGCTTCCTATGTGCTAGTCACTCTTTTAAGTATGGAAGATACAAAGAAAAGCAAAGACAGTCCCTGCCCTTGAAGAGTCCATATCTTAATGAAAGGAGCCTTGCCAAGGCACAAGTGGTTGCATTTGAGGAACAGCAAGTAGTCTAATTTGGCTAGAACATAAAGCATAGAAAAGAGAGTAATAGAAAATAAAAGCAGAAACTCACTGAGTTGGAACTAGATGGTGGAAAACTAAGGGACTCATTAAAGAGTGTATTTTATAATAGAAGTCATGGGAGATTGTTGAGCTAGAGAGTACAGATCTACAACTTAGGCAAATGATTTTGTCAGTTGTTTAAAGAGTGGATTGGACAGGTACAGAACAGATAGGAGGCTCTTGTAGTCATGTAGGCAAAAGGAGATAAGGGCTGGGCAGTGCGACTATGGGCAGTGAGCATGTGAACGTCAAGCAGGGGACAGATGTAAGAGATACCCAGAAGAATCACATGGCTGTTGGAATAGGGAGATTGGAGGAGGGGCAACAAGGAGGTGATAACTATGAATCTGGTGCAGAGGAAATGTTGGTGCCCTTTATAAAGATTGAGGGGGAGTTTGGTTTAGGATGTGTTGAGTTTGAGGTGTCAATAGGACATCTAGCTGGCAGGAAAGCTCAGGAGGCGTTTGAATATGAAGGGCTAAAGTTTAGGAGATAGATAAGCTTGGAATTATGGGTGTCAACTGCATAGAGAAAATAATCCAATCTCTAGGAGTAAACGTGACTATTCATGGAGAGAGAAATGAAGCCAGGAGAGAACTTTGGAAATCTTCATGCTTTGGATGTAGGATATGGATGATGAACCAGGAAAAGAGACTGGGAAGTTATCAGCCAGATGGAGGAGAGGAGGTGGTCAGCATCTCAGGGGGAAAAAAGTAGTAGTGAGCAGTGTCACTCACACTGTAAAAGCTGGACTTAGGGATGTTCAGAGCTCCTTAGTGAGCTCCTTACAGAGGTGAGATTGGAAGCCCAACTGCGATCGTTTGAAAAGTGAGAATGTAATGAAGAAATGGAAGCGATGATAGATGCAGTCTCTGTTGATGGATGAATCAGTCAACAAACATTTATGAAGTATTTACCTTGGGCTAATCATGAGCTTAGTTCTTTAGAAATTAAAAAAATTAAAAAGCAAAAACTCTCTTTACCCTGAAGTCACTTCATTCTAATAAAGAGCAATACAGAGAAATCACATGTAATCACAGTAAATAGGAACATATGAGATAAATACAGAGGAGAGGGAAGGTAAGCTCAGTGGGGATAGTGGATGTGTTGCTTGAACAGTCTTAAAAGGAAGCTGGGAATTCTGAGAGTCAGAAAGAGAGCATTCCAAATTTGGATAATAAAACTGTGATCTATACAGTAAAGCAGTAAAGAAGCGAGAGAATCATAGCTTGAGGGAATATTTGAAAATATCATGACAAACTTATCACTTGAAAATAAATGGCATGGTTAAATTTTACATTTATAGCATGAGTTTGCTCTATTATGTTAAAAATCTAAGTTACTGTTTGGCTCCAAATATTCTCTAAGTTTTATAGATATAAAGGAAAAAAAATGGAGTTCAGCTGTGATAAGTAGCCCCCAGCATGTAAGTTATCATGACTTTAAGAAAATCTTGCTTCTTGATCAACACAAAATAATTAGAAAAATGCTTTTTTTTTTGCATCAGGGACTTTTATGAATAGTCTTTATAATCAAATCCATTAATGAAATTTAAGTTGATTGATTAAACTGTTTGCTGCAACAGTGTAATGTAGCACAAGAAATGCTGATTTCCAATCTAGCTGTTTGTTGGAGGACTGTGAAGAGGCATTTTTGAAAAACTCTGAAGGAAAGCCTCGATTGATCTATCATCGCTTGGAGGATGGCCAAGTCAGCTCTGACTCGGTCCAGCGGCTGATTGAACAAGTTTCTTACTTGAACAAAGCTAACAAGGCCAAGGTAAATTTTAAAGAAAACTTGACTCACGCATGAAGCCCCGCTGCAGTAATGTTGAGAGGCTTGGTTGCACAACCACAAAAATGATCTGGACCTTTTGTCCTGTACACTGTTATAAGTTAGCCTCCTGGGTTGGGCTCTAGAGCAAGAGCAGCATTCTATGACTAAGTACTGGAAGTGGTAGCAGTGGCTAAGTGTGTTAGCCAAATTAGCAACTTATATTCCACCCAGAGATCTTTGTCATCTAGGAAAAGTCTAGGATCTACTTTTACCTCCACAGACCTAGAAGTAAGGGGGGAAAGGAAGATTTTTGTTTAGTTTTACAGGCTGTTTTTCCAAAAACATAGGAAAATAAAAAACAACTGATAATGATAATATTACTTTTCTCTGGCTCTATCCTATTGTTTCAGTGAGAACTGGATGAAGATGATGATGATGATAATATGATGCATACACCTTATACATTAATTTTCATTTGATCCTCAGAGAATAGGTATTGATATTAACTCCATTTTAAGATGAGAAAATTGAGGTTGAGAGAGATTAAATAAGATTAAATAAATAAATACTGTCTAGGGTCATGTATTCACATTTGAACCTTCCTGGTTTCAAATCCAGCACTAACCACTGAATTGCCTTGCTCATTTTTGCATCATGAATGGCTGTATGGCAAGTCGAGTATCTATTTTAATTTGAAGTACAAGTTTGGTTGAACATATACCGAGAGAGGAAGATTTTTTAACTTTATTTAGTTGATATTTAAAGTAAAATTGAAGACTTTTGTAGAAAATTGATGAGCTAGAAAAAAATAAACATAGCCAGATGCCAGAATTTTTCTTTCTTTAATTACAGGTTTTAGAAACTATGATTTACATATCAAATAAAGAAGAGCCTTAACAAAATTAAAAATTGTATTCTTTATAGTACTTGTACTGTAAAATTATCACAATTTTTCCATTGACCTTTCTAGTATCCATATATTAGAATTAGTCATAACATGGTTAATTAACTATATCCCCAGAAAGAAGATTATGCATTTATGGATATTTGTTTAAAGTTTAATGTGTGCTTTCACAAAGTGTTATTCTCTAGATATTACTAGTCTATAATTATGGATTTCTTTTAGAATACATCATGTTATCATGTATAGAAAACTGGTCTTAGAGCCAGGAAATGCTGAGTTCAAATCCTACCTCTGACACATCCTGGCCATGTGTCCCTGGTCACAATACTAAATCCCTATTGTCCTAGGCAGTCTTCTATAATCTATTATGATTTGGAAAAATTTTTATGCTCTTTCATGAGGGCATTGCACTGGTGGTGGTTGTTGTTCCTACTCATAGAGGACCAAAATGGCATATTTTGTTGAGATCAAGGTACAGAGTGTTCGACTATGGCCAATCAGACCAGTGTGACCTTAGAAGGCTTTTCCACAGGTTGTACACAAATAATCCACATGAACATCTGGAGTGATTATGTCTCTAAATTTGGTCATCTTCTGTTTCTTTTGAGCTCCGTCCAGTTAAGACTTTAATTGTAAATTCCGTGTTCATTAAGTAATTCAACACTTAAAACATTCTGTCTCATTTTTTTCTCAGATTATTGACCACCAAGGAGAGCCTGCAGAAGGAGTATATAAAACTTATAATTACGTGGAAAAAATTATTAAACAGGTATATGGGTTTACAGGCATTATACTTAAGACTTGATATTAAGTATTATGTGATAATTTTCCATAAATTTCACTGTTCAGGACAAAATCAGGTAAGAGAACTATTGGTTTTGTGGATTTTTTAAACCTTATAAGACAGAACAATTCATTTCTCTTATCAGAGAAGGTATAATACATTTTCATGGCTTTTATCCATGATGTTTACTAAATGACTATGGGAAAGTATTTCTCTTTATTCCTTACATAGCTCATAGGATTGTTTACTCTTGCTGTAACTGTGAAGCATTTTGATATCTCCTTTTGAAAAATGTTAGATAAATGGTAGTTTAAAAATCATACCTTGAGGTTATTTTACTCACAGACAGTTCTAAAATGCAGATAAAGTAGTTATTTCTGTGTTAGCTTATATGATGTTAAAATTATGGCTTTGATAAACAAAATTAGAGAATTAGAATTCTTGATGCAGGAAGTAAAAAAAGGCAATATTTAAGTCTTCCTTTTTAAAAAAAATAAATAAATTCTGGGTCTTCTCATTTCACCCAGCTTAGAAATGCAGTCTACTCATAGATTCAATCCCACTCTGATTGACATAAGAACTTTGACCTACTCCATCTCTGACCTGGGCCACTTCACTCCTCCTTGGGCTGCATAGTGGCCCTTCTCTTAAGGAAGCCAACCACATTAATGGGAAACTTAGTTCAGATACTTGATCATTGTAGCCCACTACAGCTCAGAAAATTCACACTCCAGAGAGTCAAAAGCCTTAGCTTCCCTGGTAACCAGGATTATAGACATATACCAGAATCTGTCTTCTAATGTGAGTTAGAAAGCTTGTAAGGCATTAGAGTTGGGATTAAGTGGTGTCCAGAGATTTTATCTGCTAAATCAAAGACTGAATTTTAGGTAGGTGCAACAAATAATATTCATTAATTTCATGGAGAATACACAATAGCCCAATTCAGGATCAGGATCACAGAGGAATAGTGAGGGCCAACCCAACCTTCTAGTTTCTACACAAAATTAAGAAAACTTAGGAAGTGTGTGTGTGTATGTGTGTGTGTGTGTGTGTGTGTTTGAGAGAGAGAAATCAAGCTCATGTGTATGTGTGATAAATTATCAAGCTCTAGCTTGACAGCTGAACACATTCACTCACTAGCTAGAATGATAAACTTTATAGCTTTTTATCTTTATCTTATCTTTTTTTAGATCGTGAATTATATCAGCATTGAGTTTTAAAGAGACAAATGTGTCTTTATCCTTTCTGTCTTTATGTGGATGCTCTGTCTTGTTTAGGATATACTGGGCTTTGAGAACACAGAACAAGAAATGAAAGATTTGGACAATGAAGAGGATTCTACCATTCCAGAAGAAGAAGATTATGGTGACGTTTTGTGGGACATCCATGATGAACAAGAGCAAATGGAGGCTTTTCAACAAGCTTCAAATTCAGCATATGATCTGGGATTTGAGAAAGTAAGTACTTACCTATATTACAGAGACAAAAATAACAGTGACTTCATTAGGGGAAAAAAACCTCAAAAGAACTTAAGTCTGATCCTTTGGATTGATGATAGGTAGCAGGAAATGAACAGAGCTTAAGCTAAGTCCCTAGAGTGACATGAAAGGCTTGTGAACATGAAATGCATTTTTATTTATTAATACCACACAACAAAGTAAAAAATCTTAAAAATCACTTGTTAGAAATATCCTTCATAATTTGTGAGCAAAATCTAGGAATCAGGACATTTCTTATCTCATTCTCTGCAATAACCCAATTCAGGATCAGGGTAACAAAGTAATTCAAAGGATAGTGAGGGCCAGACGCTTTTAGTTTCAAGACAAAATTAAGAAAACTTGGGAAGTGTGTGTGTGTATGTGTGTGTGATAAATTATATACTATAACAAATATATATATATATCAATAATAGTTTACATATAACATTTACTATGTGTCAGACACCATGCTAAACACTTTTATAATTATTATTTCATTTCATCTTCACAACAACTCTGGGAGACAGATGTTTGCTTATTTGAGCAAAAAATTTGAGATACTGGATAGAATTTGGATCAAGATCTGAAAACATCCAGATTAAGTCCAGAGGACATTAAAAAGCATTAAGTACTACAACAACAAGGCAACAAAAATACCGCAGCATTTGAATTACAAAAGACTCAGATATAGAATTAGATGTGAAGAGAACCTGGTCTAGACTCATTCCACTGGGGAGTGATGGACACTAGGAAATTCCTCTTCTTTTTTGTGGAAACAGCACTTTCTCCAATGCATGTATAAAAAATTCACAAATTGGTGGTATTCAGGATTGATTTCCTTCCCCATCTCTCCTGGAGATCCTGCAACAGTAATATTCAGTAATATTGTTTCAATGAGAGCAATCTGAGTTTCAGACCACTAACTTGAAAACAACAGCAAATTTAAAACACAGTTGTGAAGTTGAAAGCTTTCCTATACCAGAATCTTCCTCCTTAATATAAGATCAAACCAAGTTTTACATAGAAAATTTTTTATAATGTATATGTTGGAAAGCCATGAAGACCACTTAGTCCATTTCACTGATCCATGAAACTGTAAGAACATCAAGACAGCAAGAATTGGTCATTTGTTCATCCGCCATCACTGAGGGCCACCAAAAAGGGTCCTTTCTGGAGGCTGGATAGCAGGAAACCAGAAAAGGGAAGCCTACTGAGGGAATAGCAGGAACTTCTCCACAAACTGTGTTTGTTTGAGAAATGATGACCTCATCAAGCCTTAAAAAAGGCAACTTCTGATTTCCGAAAAAGGGAGGACACCCATATTCATGATTTATACGACTTCTCAGAGTTTGCCTTAGGAACTCCAGATAGCTCAGCAATCAATTTTCAAACATTTTAATTTTCTAAGCATTTTGACAGTAGAATTGTAGAAAAAATCATATTTATTTTTTCTGGAATGTAATGTTTTTAAAATATTTATTGCCTCTCTCCATCCCATATTTCATATTTCAAGCCTATACTATAAATGATAGGAAGACCTATAGACCATAAGTCTCTGCTTGAATCCATTACATTCTAGCTTAAGGAAGTAAAACATGCACCCTGAAAACTTAGTACCAGAAGGTAGATTCTTGGTGATACACGTGTGATACAGCCAAATGCCACATCCAGAGTCCAATCTGGAATGGTAGAAAAAGACTAAGGAGGAACTTGGACCTAATCGGGGGATGGAATAATTAGTAGGATTTACATAGGAGTAATGAGAAATATTGACATTTTAAGTGTATGCAACAGCTTAAGCAAAAAGAGAGCAATGAAAAAGATCAAGGTTCAGAGGATGGTGAATACCCTAGGCAGCCTCTAGTTTGAGTTCACATTTGAAAAATCACAAAAGTAAATGGGAACCCAGTTTTGGAATGACAAGCTGAATCATTAAAGGTTTTTGAACAATGCAATGACGTGATTTTCTTTCTGAGAACACCTTCATTCTTTCATTGTAAATGAGTCTGTTCTTGGTCTTGTCATTAACAGTTAGTGGAAACTTTGGTGAGTCATTTAAAGCAAATCAGTTTTCTTTGCTGTAATTAAGAGTAGATCTTGTCACAAGTAATTAGGACTGTTACTGGGTTTTATGAGATAAAGAATGTAAGGACTTTTGTATTTTTAGAACCATCATCATTATCAAAATTATTTAAGAGGCCAATCAAGTGCATCACTCTGTGTGAGATTCCAGGAATAGAACTTCAGGCATTGATTTAAAGTTCCATGCCAGCTAATCACTTTACTAGGGTTGCAGGAAATTTCTAGTCACACGTTGTTGGCCCTGAGACTGCTGCAGCTTTTTTTTTATCTTCCATCAATCAGATTTGGATTCTTTCCTTTGTATCTAAGTGTACTTTATCAGCCAGTGTGGATAGAAGTCCTGGCAAGGTCTAAAATTGGGGGTTTAGGTTACTTCTTGAATTCATTTATTCAGGTTCTCTTTGTTCTAAACAGATAAACTCATATTCAGCTCTTTTTTTGTGCATTAACAGTGCACCAACCCTTACCAGTTGCATTTTTGTTTGTTTCTTTATGCATAGTATTATCAGCGCCTAAATGACCTTGTGGCAGCAGCAGCACCCATCCCACCCCTTCTTGTGTCCGGAGGACCAGGCTCTGGGAAATCGCTTCTTTTATCTAAATGGTCTGAGTTTTTGTTGCTGTTTTGTGGTTTTCAATTTACTTTTCATTTTTGAGTTTCATTTATTTAACTAGAATTAGACGGAACAATCTAGTCTGTGCACAATTTTGTCACTGAAGTGCTTGTAATATCATTGGGAAGTCAAAATCTACATAAAGGAAACAATTCAGTAACATATAAAGACGTGATCACTAAGTGCAAACAGTAATTATGTTTTCTTATGGGCACCAGAGAACATGGGAATGATCAGTTCATGGGGAGTGCTTACATAAGAACCTTGGAGCTAGGGAAGTTATTTTAGGCTCTAGTTTTAATTTGCATTTCATTGAAAACTGAGATAAAAATTAACAATGGCAAAATTAAGAAATAGATGATTAAAATATTGAACCATTAAAATATTTGGTGCCCTCAGTCTTTTCCTTGGAGTTTTAACATTAACCAACAATTTTTCTGCCTGTTTAATTGATTGCAGCATAAAAGTTGAACAAGGTACCATAAGAAAGGAGTCTGTCATAGTTATTATTTGTGCTGCACTACATAGAAAGCTAATTTTTTTTCCTACAACCTTTTCATTTAATTTGTGTTTACACTCAGGAAATACTTGGGTTATCTCTTACCACAGAAATGGCCTTAGTTCATTAGAAGAATGTGTTATTTAAAAGGCAACCATTCATTTTAATTGTACTTTAAATTCTAATTTAAACAACCCTGGCTGGAGACATTCAGATAGTTGCTTCAATTTATAGTCGAAATGAATCTGTAATGAAATGATTAGTGATCCAAAGAATCCCAGCATTCCATAATCCCTTAGTAGGCAGATTTCAGCACAGTGAAAAAGATTATGAATCTGTAACTGCTGACAGATTGATAGTATTTGATAAAGCTCCTTATAGTGAATTAAAATGCTTAGAACACTAATTTCAAAGATATTTGAAGAGTTGTTTTTGTTTTTTGTTTTTTGTTTTTTTTGGAGAATGATATAGTTTTCCAAACTGTTTTCTCAAAATGTACTTTGTCTTTTCTATAGGATTCAGCTGCAGCAAAAGCATTCTCCAAACACCCTAATTCTGTATCACTTTGTGGGGAGGCCCATGTCCACCAGCTCAGAGTCAGCCTCAATAATTAAAAGACTGACTTTAAAGGTAAACTGGATACTTTTTCCCCTGTGAGCAAAATTCTTACTTCAGATGTTATAACTGTAATGAGTTTCTGAGTGCCTGACAATAATTTAGGTATTTTCAGAATTACACATTTATTTTGAATTGGTTAAGTGAATAACTCTCCTGCTGGAGAAGCTCGTGCTTTTCCACATCTCCATTTTGGTCTCTACAGATAGAAATACCTTCTGCCTGCTATCTCAGCCTGAACAAATCATGTGTCTTCTTGCAGCTGATGCAGCATTCCTGGTCAGTGTCTGGGCTAACACTGGATCCCGGTAAACTCCTCGAGGAGTTTCCACGGTGGTTAGAAAAGCTCTCTGCTCGTCATCAAGGCAGTATTATCATCATTATTGATTCTATAGATCAAGTTCAGGTACTCTTTCAACGTTCTGTTCATAATTTCCTTGGAAAACTTGGAAAAATAAGAAGTCCTATTTTCATAGCACTAGCCTCAAAAGGCCCAGGTTCAAATCCCAGCTCTGCCATTCTTGTTGGTGTGAGCTGGTCTCAGTTTCCTCATCAGCAAAATGAAGGGCTTCGGCTCTGAGATCCCTTCCTCTGTAATTCCCTTTGACCCATAGTTTAAAAAGCTCTTGACTCACAAGAGCCCTGAAGGCAGGTAGTACAACTGTCACCACCATTTTACAAAGATGGCTTCACTTGTCACCCAGCTCGTAAGTTATGGAGCCTGGATCCAATGCATGACTTCTGACCCTCAGTCTAGCTAGGGTTCTGTTCACTACTCTCACTGCCTTTTCTGGAAAAGAATCAGAAACATTGTCAGTGACAAGAGAAGCCATTTGCATTTCTATCCACTGATTTTATAATTTTCTCCTGGGAGGAAGCCAGACTGGTTAAAGATTATTATTGTGCTGATTATTAATCAAGGAAATGTTGGTCATTTTAATGAAGTCATTGATGTTTTTGAATAGCTAGACCCCTAATTTGCTTATATTTTAGTATTTATGGATTTAGTTAAAAACTTAGAATTAATTTGCCATATTTTACATTAAGAATATTTTGTATTTGGAGCACTCTAGTGAATCTAGTAGTTTTACCATACAGTACTCTTAATTTGGAAAGTATTATATCATTAACAAGAAGTATTTAATAATAGAATTTGGGGTTTGATTATTCAAAAATAGGTCCAAAACATTAAATGATAACTTCCATTTTTCTGCTTTAGTTAGTATTGAGAATGTGATTCTCTCAGTGAGTTTGAAGTAACAGACTGGATGTTGTTTTTGTATTTTCAAGCAAGTTGAAAAGCACATGAAATGGCTGATAGATCCCCTGCCTGTGAATGTGAGAGTAATTGTGTCTGTGAATGTAGAAACATGCCCTCCGGCATGGAGGTATGATAATAAGTTCTTCTTTCAGATTGTCTAGCTATATAAATATGTAAAGTCAGTATGTGATATGTGGCAATGTTATATATCCATTTTTTTTATCTTGTCCTGCCATAAAAAGTTCACTAAGCTGCCAGGAAAAATTATGAGTCTTCTCCTTCCCAATTTCATCCCTTATATCAGTCTTTTCTTCTCTTCCATCTTTATTCCTCCTGCCCATTATAGTATCTTTTTTGACCCAGTGCTTTTGCTCCTTTCTAAACGCTCCCACAAAGGCCTAACATTTTCCTCTTTCTGTTTTCTACTCACAAGTAACACCAAGATGCAGTGAATGTTACCAGCCAGGATCAACATTAGCAGGACAATATTGCCTGTAATACATACTCTGCTGTCAACTTCATTTTTCTCTTGCCAGGGCTAATTTTTTCACCCATCAGTGGTGAGTGTCAATTCGAATGTGTGGGTTATTGAATAGTGGGCATTTAGTTAATGTTTTCTGCTTTTGATATTAAAGATTTAAAATTGGTGAACATTAAATTTGATACATGTGAGACTTTTTAAATACTAAATTTATTATATATATTTTCAGTGATTGATGATTGTCTTATTGGGAATCAATGTTTTTATTGGTAATCCTGTTACACAGATCATCCAAAGCAAAGCAAAACTGATGGGTTTTCTGTCATGTAGAATGAGAGGACCCAGGAGGGATCAAATTTGCAAACTTGAGATCATCCATAATATAGACTCACAGCGAACTCTCTTAAAGATATACATCCCATGTCCTACACTAGAGGAGATCTCAAGATTGGTTGATAATAGAGTGTCTTGTATCTCTCTCGGTTTCCCTAAGAACAATGCCTTACTCACAGCAGGTGCCCAATAAATGTTTAATTAACATAGCTTCAAGCTACTATATAGAATAATATCTTCTAAATATTTTAGCAATATTAGATTTATGCTGTTTTATTTCATAGCACTGTGTGTGATTGTGAGAATTTTTTCAGAATGGCAATATAATTGTTAAGAGGAAACAAATCAAGTTAACATTAATATATAGGATATCAAGCTTCACTAAATATATTTCATATATTTCCAAAGTAGAGTAGAATGGCTAATTCTCATAAAAGATTTTTAGTATTTTGCTAGTAGACTATGATAGTACATATTATGTTACTAGACTAGAATATCATTGTTTCTTCTCTTGTCTTAAATATAAGGTTGTGGCCAACACTTCATCTGGATCCTTTAAATTCAAAAGATGCAAAAGCTCTTATTACTGCAGAATGTAGCTGTGTAAATATCAAGTTGACCAAAGACCAGGTACGAGCTTTAATTTTAATAGACAGATCTCACTGTATATGAGTTTTCTTAAAGAAAGTGTTATTTAAACTAAAGATATGGACTGCTTACTATCACAAGTAGAAATGAGTTTTAGCCACAATATGATTAAATGCATTTTATACTAAACTAGTAGTGAAAGATTTGGTATCTTGTGCTTTTGTATAGTTGGAAAATATGAGGGCTTTAAATGTTTGAGTTCGTGGTATACCCTCCACATACACCCCAAAATTCCTATCTACCTCCTTTATTGGGTAAAATCAGGAATGTTACCAAATCTGAATGTATTCCAACATATAAAAATTGTCATCTTGATCAAGATTCCACAGCCAGCTCATTCTTTGGTAATGTGAAAATCTCAGCAATTTGGACAGCTTCATTCCAGGTTGGACTTTATGTTTTCTTTTGTTTTTTTGCTAAATCACCATTCTAGGAAAAGAAACTCGAGCGACACTGTCGATCTGCTACTACCTGCAACGCCTTATATGTCACCCTTTTGTGTAAAATGATCACACAGTAAGTTGTGGATCCTTAGAATGCCGACCTGCACATTGTGTGTTTGCTGAAAACCATTTCACCAGCATGGGAATTTGGGAAGATGTGACCATCACTGTGCATTGGAGATGGATGGCAACTTTTTCCCAGATGCTGGCATGCCCTTGCTCTACTGTAGCAGTAACTGCAGAGTTGTCTGAACTCTGAAATAATTAATGAATTGTCAGATGTGGTTAAATATATTTACCTAACTTTTTAGTACTAATCCTGGGCCAGGTAGAGGATTGCTCCAGAAAACTTGTTTAACTATGAGCCAAACAGGTAAATACCATACACATAGGGAAAAGGCTTAGCTGAAGAATGGGGGAATTGTGCAGATCTCTTTGGATCTATACAATTGCTATCTTTAATTATCTTTTTTTACCTAATCTTCATGTTCTTTAACTTTAAAATATTAACATTGGAATCTCAAGTTCCTTCACCACTGAATTCCTTTGCTTTTTGATAAAGCAGCAGATTTCATGTTTATTGACACTTTATCTGCTTAACTGTATGTCATTGGACAAGTCACATTAACTTTTCCAGTTTCTCTTCTGCAAAATGAAAGTTGCTTAGATTAGTTGCTGTTATCTAAGGCCCTACTCTCTAGCTCTAAGATCATCATTCATTGGTGCACTCTGAGGAAGGTTTAAAAATTGCATCCTCCAGATATTATCCACTAAGGACTTTGACTCTGCACTGTGACATGGGGCTTGACCGATCATAAAATCAAGATCCAGACATCATAGAGAATCATATTTTTCCCATTGAAAATGTGGATTTGCAAAGAGTAATATTTTTAAAGCATCCCTTGTTGTGACCTCTTGCATGAAGATATCTGCTCATGAGCAATAGTAAAAAGTACAAATATTGAGTCATATTTTCAATTCATGTAATAATATTTGTTAAAATTATTCATTGAATGGAATACAAGGTTTTGCAAGGGTGAGTATTGGAAACTATCTTTGCATGTATTCTGAAAATAAAAAACTATTATTAAAAATATTGTTCATTGATTACAGGCTGATTTCTTTCCGGCTCTTTTCCCTTGTTGATTTGCCTGCTCACTTACCAGTTCTGCTTGATTATTTTCCCGGTACCTCAATGTTGTCTATTTGCATCAAGGAATCAGCCAGAGCACTCTTTTTAAGTGTCCTACATTCTTGTGATATCTGCTATTAGGGCTGATATGTTTTGGGTAGTGATGCTTTTTTGCTGTTACTGTAATTTATTACCAGATTTTATCATTTGAAAGAGTGAAATCTGCTTTCCCTCAAAGGCTTAATACAAATTTAAACCTCTCTCTTTTATTTCAGCAGGGCTGGAAAAGCAGGCAGCATAGATGAAATCTTGCAGCAGTGTTTCCAGTGTCAGGATACTGTGTCCTTGTATAGGCTGGTACTGAGATCAATTCAGGAATCCATGGAAAATGATAAAGAAAGGGATCTAATGAAGGAGGTTAGTACATAGTGTCATAAAAGATTGGTTTTTTTTTAAAGTATACTTTGTTCTCTGTGACTTTAATAATTACTTAGATATTCTTTGTTTAATGCTATAATTTTAAGTTGTTATTAAAGATGTTTCACACAAATCCAAGAATCCCAGCAAATCAAAACATGCTTTCTTGTTGTAAAGGCTTATGACTGATTTGTTTGGTAAAAATCTACTGTCCGTGCTGCCCAGATAAATACCTACGTACCCAGCTGGACTTACATCTCAAGATAATTTATTTGATTCTACTGATCAAAGGTGGAGGGCTCTAGCTAGATAGAATGAGTCAGGACAGTGGCTGCTTATCTCCAAGTCCTGCTACTGGGTAATTCCTTTCCTTGACTTTATGTTTGTCTTAGATATTTCTCAGATACTTAGCAGGCTGTGGGAAGGCTTACAACCCTTTCCAGGGGTCCTCAAACTACGGCCCCCGGGCCAGATGCGGCAGCTGAGGATGTTTATCCCCCTCACCCAGGGCTATGAAGTTTCTTTATTTAAAGGCCCACAAAACAAAATTCTTGTTTTTACTATAGTCTGGCGCTCCAACAGTCTGAGAACAGTGAACTGGCCCCCTATTTAAAAAGTTTGAGGATCCTGCTTTAGATATTTGTGGGATCTGCCCAAATGTATACAATTCTCGATTTGCCTGATTGAAATGTGCATTTGGCATGATTTAGATGAATGTTTGACTGAATGCAAGAGTGGTATCCAGCTAGCTTACCTCTTTTTAAAAAAAATTTTTTTAATAGTATTTTTTTTCCAATTACACATGAAGAGTTTTTGACATTCATTTTTTTTTAAGATTTTGAGTACCAAATTTTCTTTTCTCCCTCCCTTCCTTACCCCCCCCCTCCAAGACAGCAAGCAATCTGATATGGGTTATACATGTACAGCCATTTAAAAAATATTTCTATATTATCATATTGTGAACAAAAGGGAAAAACCACAAGAAAGAAAAAAGCAAACAGTTTTTAAATGGTGAAAATAGTATGCTTTGATTTATATTTAGTCTCCATAGTTCTCTCTCTGGATGCTGATAGTATTTTCTATCCCAGATCTATTGTATTTGTCTTGGATCAATGTATTGCTGAAAAGAGCTAAGTCTCTCATAGCTGCTCATCACATAATCTTGCTGTTACTATGTATGATATTCTCCTGGTTCTGCTCATTTCACTCAGCATCAGTTAATATAAATCTTTCCAGACTTTTCTGAAATCAGCCTTCTCATCTTTTCTTATAGGATAATAATATTCCTTTACATTCAAATGCCAAAACTTCTTCAGTTATTCCCAAACTGATGGGCATCCACTCAGTTTCTAGTTTCTTGCCACTACAAAAAGAGCTGTTACAAACATTTTTGCACAGTGATCTCTTTGAGATACAGACCAAGTAGTGACACTGCTGGGTCAAAGGATAGGCAGTTTTATAGCTCTTTGGGTGTAGTTCCAAATTGTTCTCCAAAATGCTAGCTTGCTTCTTAAAAAATATATTCTAGACTTAGAAGTCTATCAATAGCAAGCTTCTAAAATGCTCACATTTAGGAAAATTAACAGTAAGATAAATTTATTCCCTTTGAAGTACATTTATCTTAACTTTTGAAATTTTGCATTTTATGTATTAGTAGTTTTTATTGGGCTTCCTTTTTTTCTCTGCACGTACAATACATATTGCAGTACAAGACATTTTATATCATTTCAATTCTGTTTGCAAAACAAAGTTCCCATAGCTTAATGACATCTTTAGATGCTTTGTTGGTATATCAGGAGAAATCAGTGGACCTGACTTTTGTGAATAAACAATTCTTAAGATTAAGGATTTATATAGCCATTTGCCCCCTTATTTGTAATACTTCTGAATCATGATGTCATTCTGTTCGGTCTGTAGATCCTCTGCCTGGTCACTGTCAGTCACAATGGAGTGAGTGAATCAGAACTGATGGAACTCTACCCTGACCTGTCCTGGCCGGTGCTGACATCCCTCATTCATAGTTTGCACAAAATGTGTTTATTGACGTATGGCTGTGGCTTACTCAAGTTCCAGCATCTCCAGGTAAATGGTCTGTTTTGCATATTTGCCAAAGTGACTTTTGCCTCTCACCTTGATTAGATCTAAAACCAGAAGTATCTGTTGAGAGCTTCTAATGTGCAAGTTACTGAGCTCCCGCCTAGGGAAGAACCAGAGATGAATGAAATGGACCTCTAGTGAGCCTAGTGAGACTATCTTGTGTGGAACTCATAGCATCAGTAATCAAAGAGCAGTTGAGAAGGTTCCAACAGATGCTCAGAATTAGGAGAAATCACTTCTATTGGCAGAGCTATGTGGAGGGAAATCAGGGAAGGCTATAGAAGGGGTAGCTCTTGGTCTCACTGTGGGGGGTAGATTTGGCTGTGAAGAACTGAGAGGACAGATCATTCCAGTCAGGGGGAACAATGGGAGTCAAGACATTCAGGTTGTACAATGTGGAGTTTGATAAGACTGGAAAAGGTAGATGTTGTGCCTTGAATGACAGGCTAAGGAGTAAAAAATTTATGCAGTAGGCAGCAGAAATACCATCAAAAAATTTTGCAGTGTGGGGATGAGGAGAAGGAGGCAACAAAATCAAAGCTGTGATTTAGAAATATTAAATAAAAACATAACATTATAATTTCAAAGGAACTGTATAGAGCTTAATGCTGTCCAAAATACCTGCTTTGTTTTATCAGATTTTATTTGTGTAAAAAGGTAAACATATTCCTGCCTTTAATATCCTTTATATTTTTAGTGTATTTTTTATCCTCACTTATTCTGCATATAATTAATCTTATTACTAGGAGTGTGTTTTTGTCTTATGTTCATAGGTTTTGTTTGGTAATCTATTGAGTCCCATTTTCTAGCTTTGCTTCATCCTTTATTTTCAGTTTCATATTTTACTTGGTATTGGTAATTGCTTCTCCAACATTGCAACTGTAATTTCGTTGATGTAAAACTCCTAATGTGGAAATTCCTTCAGCTGATACAGTTAGTAACTCGTTCCTAACTCAAGAATTGCATGGGACATTGAGGCTGTGTCACCTTCCTGGATTGTCATGGCTTAGATCATATCAAAGACAAAAACACAGGTTTTCTTGTCTTCATAGAAGGTCTTCTATTCATTATGTCACATTATTTTTCATATGTCTCGAGATCTTTCACACATGAATTAAAATTTGAGTTAATTTTTTCTTTTCCTAAAAATAAATGTTATGGGGCATGTAGTGAATAATTCATGTAGTGAATAGAGCACCAGCTCTGAAGTCAGGAGGATCTGAGTTCAAATCCGACCTCAGACACTTAACACTTCCTAGCTGTGTGACTCTGAGGCAAGTTATTTAACCCTAATTGCCTCAGCAAATAAATGAATGAATGAAATGATTAAATGGAGGTATTTTATCAAATTTGAAGTACCAAATATTTTATAGCGTGTAGTATTTGCTAAAAAAACAAACAAAAATACAGCTTTATGACTATTTTCTGTAGTACTAAAAGGATGGGTAGGGCTACAGATGTCAACCAGTCAATGAACACCAAGTGCTTGCTATATACCAGGCACTTGGCTAAGTGCTGGGGGTGCAAAAACAGGCAAAATACAATCCCTGCCCTCAAAGCACTTACAGTCTAATAAGGAAGAAAATACATATGTAATGTGAATATCACTTAATAAAATGATATAATTTGTTTATATTTTTCCTAGGCTTGGGAAACAGTGAGATTAGAATACATGGAAGAAAGTCAAGATATTTCTACCTATAGAGAAAAGTTAATTGAATATTTCACTTCCCAACTAAGGTATTTTACTTCTTCAATTTGGTCCTTCTCTAACTTCTGTTGTGAACAGTAGACACCAATATCATTTTCTATTTATGTGGCTTTATAGTTTAAGAATTTGGCAGTGACTAAATACATGCAGATCCCTTCTTTGCACTTTAAATGTCAAAAGTATCAAATTACTAATGCTTTAAAATGTAAATCTTTTTTCAGAAGAAAGCTCACCTTGGTGGGTAGAGCCAGCTGTCAGAGTCCTGAAGGCCTGTCTTCATGACTTCCCTCTGACACATACAGAGCTGTGTGACCTTAGGCATAACTTTACCTCTCTGTGCCCCATTTTTCAAAGCCCTTCCGTTTCTTATGAGTCACTGATAGAGTTTGGTAAAGATTTCCATGCCAGAAGTTTTATCACATGGATAAAAATGAGAGGTTCCCAGATCTAAAAATATTTCAGAGGGGATTTCAATTCCCTCATTTAATAATTGAAGTAGTCATATTTAAAAAAAAAAAAAAAAAAAAAGGTCTAATATTTTGACCAAGGATTCAAACCAAATTTAAGATGGGGAAATTTGGATTTGGCATAGAAAATACTTTAATGCTGAATTTTTTCCTAGTTTAATAGTTAAAGAAAAAGTATAGATTTGTGTTTCATTTCATTGAATAATGAAATTTAGTTTTTCTTTTTTTTTTCTGAACTTGCCCTTTTTAAAAAGTTTTATTGATGTCTTTTGTTTTGACATCATGATTATCATTTTTATTGTATTTTCCAAATATTTCCTAGATTGTCTTTTATTTGGGTTAGAGCTAATCATGTGGTTTCTTTGGCCTTTGACGTAGGGGCCATTAGGTCTAAGTCCCTGGTAATATCTTAGTTATTGGCTAATATAAAGAATCAGGGCATGATGCTAAAAAAAGCTTATTTCCTTCAAAATCATACTTTTACTGTCTCTTCATGATTTCATCACTGTGTCACTGCTTCAGTGAGAATTGGAGGGGTGCCCAACGCACCATGTGTTGATTGTGTTGAATTTCCTCCCCTTCCTTTCCTTAGTAAAGCCCGAGTGACCTGGAGGTGTGCGGATGAGCTCCCTTGGCTTTTCCAACAACAAGGCAACAGACAGAAGTTGCACGAATGTCTACTCAACCTCTTTGTGTCTCAGAATCTTTATAAAAGGTAAGAAGAGATCACATCTCAGTGAGTTAGTTTGGATTTTCAAAATCCAAAAATTTGGACTTATAAAAACAAGTGTATTTTAAAATCAGTATCATTCTGGCAATTTGAGATTCTAGTAAAACAAATCATGGTGGAGACTGATCTATAGAAAATGGTATTATTCATCATTTCAGTCATGTTTGACTCTTTATGACTCCATTTGGGGTTTTCTTGGCAGAAATACTAGGGCGGTTTATCATTTGCTTCTCCAGCTCATTTTACAGATCAGAAAATTGAGGCAAACAAAGTATTGGACTAGAGTAGGACTTTTGAATGTTTTTGGAGTCACCGTCCCTCAGAGTCTGATGGAGTCTCTGGAGCCCTTCTCAAAAGAATGTTTGTCTAAATGCATAAAATAAATTATATTGAATTGCAAAGAAAACTAGTTATGCAGATTTGAAAAAAAATGCCCAGAGCCCAGATTAAGAAGTACTAGACTAGATAAAAGAGCAAGATTTCACAGCCCTTTCTAGTTCTAATCCTATATAAGAGGGCATCTGGTGGTACAGTAGCTAGAGCCCTGGGCCTAGAGTCAGGGAGATCTCATTTCAGAACTAGCCCCAGGCACTTACTAGTTGTGTGACTCTGGGCAAGTCATTTAATCTATTTACCTCCATTCCCCCAACTATAAAATGGGAATATTAATAGTATTGTCTCCTAGGGTTGTTGTAAGGATCAATTGAGTTAATATTTATAAACATTAAGTACAATGTCTGGCATATAGTAGGTATTTAATAAATGTATATATCCTTTCCTTCCTTCCTTCTTATGTCTCAGATTTAAGCTTTTGAGACCAGGTGCCATTCTCTAAATCGAACCTAATTAATGATGAGTCATTCACATTGTGATTTTTCTATGTTACATCTCTTTTATTTAGTATCTTGCTTGTTTTTAATATATACTGTGTCTAACATTAGCCCTTGTGATTCACTATGAATATTAGAATTTTTTCCCATCATCTTTACAAATCTAAATATTTGAGTGTTTTTTTCTCTCTTCGTAGTGATCTTTCTTCAGGTTACTTTTGATTTCTTTATGGCCAGAAATCTAAATGATTTTTCCCCATGCCTGTCTGTATTTTAATGCATCCTCCACTGGAGAATAGCAAGTCTCCCTTGAACCTGGAATCATCTGCAGAAGAAATATGTTTTCTTTTGTCTTGAAGCTTGGTGACAAAAATGCAGAGTAGGAGTCCAGTTAGAGCCCATCATTCTTCTCAGCTTCATTAGTCTATGATGTTCCCCCCATCCCATTAGTTATCTTAAGAGTGATCCTGGCTTTTGATGTTGGATGTCAGTTTAATGGGTTGGTATCACTACAGAATCCTTTTTCAAACATATCTGCACTTGACTTGTCAAGGAGCTATTTGTCTTCATGGAAATACTTTTAATTAACATTTACTTGTTTTGGCTTTCATTTTTAAACAAAGCATGGAGTTACTTGTTTTCATAGCAGCAGTTCTCCCATATTTATTATTCGATACAAAGCAACCCATGAATTCTAGCAAAGTGGTTATATACAGAGAATAAGCTTCTGTGTGTCATGTCATAACTGTAGAGAGCTAAATCTTGGACAAAATTGATAGTAGCTTGTATGTATTTTATTTTCGAGCTGTGTATGTGTGTGTGTGTGTGTGTGTGTGTGTGTGTGTGTGTGTGTAGTTTCTCATTAAATTATTATATTAAAACAGAGGACACTTTGCTGAATTGCTGAGCTATTGGCAGCTCGTTGGGAGAGATAAGGGATCCATGGCTGCCGAATATTTTGATTCCTTGAAGCAGTACGAGAAAAACTGTGAAGGAGAAGAAAGCATGATGTCGTTAGCTAATCTCTATGAAACCTTGGGTCGATTTCTCAAGGACCTCGGCCTTCTCAGTCAGGTAAGGGTCTCCAAGACTCCCTGGAAATGTGGATTTTCATATTGTGACTAAATGTAGAGTCCTATCTCTTTACCTTTATTTATGCTTACTCTTACTCCACTTACTGCTTCTCCTGTAGTGTGAAATAGCCATTAAGAAGCAGGTTTCTAAGAGTTCTTGTGTTTATTTGATTTCCTTTCGAAGAGGGGCAACATTCATTAGAAAATACGTTTTTAAGAGTTCTTGATTTTAATTTGATTTTGGGGGGGGGGGGCAGGCTATTGTTCCCTTGCAGAGGTCTTTAGAAATCCGAGAAACAGCCCTGGATCCAGATCATCCTCGAGTGGCCCAGTCCCTCCATCAGCTGGCAAGTGTTTATGTACAGTGGAAAAAATTTGGCAATGCCGAGCAGCTCTATAAACAAGCCCTGGAAATCCTGGAGAATGCTTATGGTTCCGAACACCCTCTTATTGCCCGGGAGCTAGATGCGCTTGCAACCTTGTATCAGAAACAAAACAAGTAAGAATGAAGCTGGTAGTATTGCCATGTCAGAGGAGGAGGTTTGGGTTGTTTTACATTTTAATAAATACATTGTGGCAGAGAGCGATGAGAGGTGATGAGGGCATAAGTGGTCCCTGGGTGTTTCTTAATTTTTCTAACTTCTGTACACAGTGTATTTAAGGAGAATTTCTTAAGATGAATTTATATGGAGTAACAGTATTGAACAAGAACCACACTGTGTTCAGCAGGCAACTAATTAGGACTGCAAACTAAAACTTTTATTTTACCTTAAGACATACTGGTAGAACATATTTCTGAGCCAATTAAAAATGCTACAATATCTACAAGGTTACTGACCAAGACTTGTGATGATAACTCACTAGGATCATCCACTGTTGCTGTGAGGTGAAGAAGGCTATCATTTTGGGCTGGGCTGAGAGATGGGAGACCTGGATTTTAGCCCCAGTCCTACCATTGAACAGTCAGGCAAATCACTGCCTCCTGCCTGGGGCAGCTCGGTGGCGCAGTGGATATAGTACCAGTCCTGAAATCAAGATCTAAGTTCAAATCTCGTCTCAGACACTGGGCAAGTCACTTAACCCCAATTGCCTCAGAAAAAAAAAGAAAAGAAAAGAAATCTAAAATCCTTAGCAAGGTTAACTCAAGAAACATTTATTAAGCATCACTCTGATCCAGGCACTGAGAATACTTAGACATCTCCCTTTTCTCTATCCAGCAAACAAAAGCCTTAGAGGCTACTCCTTTTATGTAAGTTAAATCTTGTTTTCCTGAGACATTATTGTAGAGCTAGGTTTTAGTTTTATGAGATGAGATATTTTTGGTAGAATCTTTAAATTTCAGAAACATTTTCATTATATGAAAGCTGCATTATTTAGTAACCAAAAATATTTCTTCATATATGCATTTTAAAATAGTTCATTTTTTGCCAAAATGATGTGTGAACATTTGTTTCTTCCTTTTAGCTTATTTTTCATCTAAATTACTTTTTTTAGATATGAACAAGCTGAACATCTAAGGAAAAAGTCCTTTAAGATCCGACAGAAAGTTGCAAGGAGAAAAGGCAATTTGGTAAAGAAAAAAAGTTTTTCTTTCATTATATATTTGAAATCCTAACAATGATTCAAAACTGAATTTCATCTAGCAAGCACATGATGGGCTTTATTCTTTCACAAAGTTAGAGACTTGATAATTTGCATTCTTGAAGTGTTAGTTAAGGTTTTTCCAGTGGTCCTCATCCTCCATGAGGCTTTAGGAGTACAACTATTGGTGGGAAGAGAGAACTATGAAACTCTTGGATGTTGAACTACAATATGACTGAAGAATATTCAGAGAGAATAAAGAAGCAGGGCCTCCTTAAACAAAAATCTGAGCAAGATTTTTGTGTTTTAAGTTCTGAGGAAGTAAGAAAAAATTCCCTACAAACACAAGGTATATATATATATACATATATTTAATTTTGTAAATTAGTTTTTAAAAATTAGGCCTCAATTTTCATATCCCTAATATGGAAACCATAATAATAAAACTATTTGCACTGTCTGTACCTTAAAAGATTATAAGAAATGTGCTCTCTAAACCCCAAAGCCCTTGTTACTTGGAAGCTCTTTATCATGGTTTAAAACACTCCATGTCTAATTTTAATTAGGAAGTGAGAATGTTCAATAATAACTTAGTGAGCTGATTTTTAATTCTGCTTGTTTTTAAGTTGTGCTGTTGTTTATGGTATTAAGTTTAGACTTAAGAAAAGAAAGAAAAAAGTAAAAATTCTGAATGGGCAGTGAGGGAGACACCCTTATAATTCCAATTCTTTAAAAAGAAATAGTGAAGCATAAAGTTCGCTATCAAGTTATTTTCTGAATGACTTGTGCTTCCCACCCCCATTGCTTCCCACAAACATTTTAATGAAATTTAGTATATGAATGATGGGAATACTTGGATGTGGGTGATTTTTAATGAATAATAATTTTTAATTATATGACAAATAATTGCAATTGCCTTTAAAGAAGAAAAAAAGCATGGTTAATCATTGGATATTGCTTCAAACTAAACTGGTGACAAATTGATTTTTTCTTTGCCCTTTAGTATGGATTCGCTCTCCTACGTCGACGGGCTCTACAGTTAGAAGAACTTACATTAAGCAAAGACACACCGGATAATGCTCGAACCCTCAATGAGCTGGGTGTTCTCTATTATCTGCAAAATAATCTTGAGTAAGTAATTTATTGATCAGAAAATAAGTAAAGATAAAGAAGCAAAAGGAGAAGGAAACAACAGAGTATGAGATGTATGGATGGTGTCATGGAAGCAACAAACATAATCTCTGACAAACTTTAGGAACTATGTGGTCCGTGGGGTCAGGAAGAATTGGACACAAGTGAATAACAAATGTTATTTTTCCATTCAATATTTTGATTCCTAGGTCAAAATATTTAGCTTTGAAAAAAACTAATTGTTCAGTTGTCTGAAAGTATAGTGCTTAACAAAATTATTGAAATCTTAGGATTTAAAAAATATTACAAATGTTTAGACCATTGTATTAAGATCCAATTAGATATTTTGGGAATATTGAACTTGGGCTTTTTGAACTGCCTCCCAAAGGAAGGACTTGATTTTTAAAGAATTTTTGTTTTAAAATCATTCATTTTAAAATCTTATGCAAAATCTGTATGTCATCTAAGTGGGGAAGTTGGAACACTGAGGTCATTAGTTAGGTGATTCATGCCCCCAGATTTGCTTTCAGGAAAGCAGTTATTTTGGCGTGGTTTTTACAAGAGGGCAGGATATATTGGTCCAAGTTCTCTACCCTGTCTACTTACTATGTAAAAATATTTCCTCACTTTTCCACTTCAATTCACCTAGTAGATGTGGCTTTTCAGGAGCTTAACTGTACAGACCTCGCTGATTGCCTTAAAGACCATTTGTGCTGTTACCATTCGCAGGGCCGCCGATCTGTTTCTGAAACGCTCCTTAGACATGAGGGAGCGAGTCTTAGGGCCGGACCATCCTGACTGTGCCCAGTCTTTAAACAACCTGGCTGCTCTCTACAACGAGAAGCAGCAGTATGCAGAGGCGGAGGAACTCTATGAGCGAGCCCTGGACATTAGGAGGCGAGCACTGGCCCCCGACCACCCCTCACTGGCATATACAGGGAAGCATCTAGCGATCCTGTACAAGAAACTGGTCTGTGTTTGTTTGAACTGCACTTGCTTTCACTGCATAGCTTTTTGTGTTCAGGATATTCCATTCAAATCACCAGTACTGACAAATAAACAATTTCACTTCTCTAAGATAAATAACTTTTCTTTGAGCTATTACATCTGTCAAGTAGATGGATAAATAAAAGTGTATTTAGGATTTGAGCCTTCATAAAATTATGGTAGAGTATAGTAGAGGGAAGGAAGTAAAGGGTAAAACCCTTCATCTTCCTGGGCTCTAATTTCCTCATTTGTAAAATGAGGATTTAGTTGAGATATAGAAGGTTCCTTCTTTAATTAGAGGCTGATAACTGGATTCTCAATTTACAACAGAAGTTTTTCTAAAGTATATTTTATAAATATCAGTATTTTTACCAGAATGGTGATTTTAGATCATGGCCCTAATTTTAAATGATAATTTTACAATTCTGAAGTGATTCTTCTTCAGCTGTAATCCATATCCTTAAAGTACAGAAAGAAGTGGCTATGATTTTTCACCATCTGTCTATGACTTTATGATTTTGTACCATCTGCCTATAACTTTATGATTTTGCACCATCTGTCTGTGACTTCATTGATGGTCTCAGAGTCAATGGCCAAAAAATAGATCAGTGGGCAGCCAGCATATCAGTGAGCCCATCCTCTGAAAATACCTGACCCATCCTTAGATTTGAGGCTTTTGTGGCTTGCGGGGAAGACCTGCTGGCACTTGCCTTCTACTGACATAAAATGAGAAGGACCTGAGTGACTGTAGCCAAAGCAAACCCTGGAACAGGCCAGCCACACACGTTGTAAAACAGCCACTTCCTACAAGCCCCTCAAGCTCAGGTCTAAGTGGTCTCTTCTATTACTTGAGCACTTTTATCATATAGTGCTTTCCCTATTGAATCAGTCATTTCATGGTGCTAGAAGCCAGTAGCCCTACAGCATAACCCACAGCCTGCAGCATAGCCCATAATTCCATGTAGAACAAGGTCAGCAGGTTTTTTTTTAAAAGACAAGAATGTGGCATTTTCCAGACAAAGCTAATGCTGAGATGGAGGAAAGGGAAGTGAGCATTTTAGCCGAAAATCCAGTTTCCATGAGCACTCTCAACTCTTTTATTTCATGAGCATGGTCTTCCCATATCTCTTAACTGAATGAAAGTTAATTTTGTTCTTTTGTCAAGATCATACACATGATCCTAATTTGCCATTTAAATAGCAGTTGATTGAAACTACCCTTCTTTTCTAGGACTTATATTTAAATATATCAAATGAATGTCAAAGGGCGTTTCTTTGCCAGGTGGTGTATTCTTGACATCAAAATACATAAACAAGAAGGAAACCAGAATGAATTTTATTATTAAATACAGTAAATAAATAAATGAGTTCTTCAGTTAGACATTTCTATAGCAGTATCTATTCAAGGACAGGAAACTTAAGAATCAGATGTTTGCCCACTTCAATCAAATAGATGATACGGTGAATTCAGACCACTTTTCTACTTTCCTTTCAGCTTGAAACAAAACACTTATCCATGACATATTGAGGAATATTTACAGTATTTCTACTTAAGTAGGACTTAACACTATCCAGTTTCCCAGCTTCCATTTGCACTGAGCACCAGCACATTCAGGAAGATACCAACAAATCCTTGGAAGTGTCAAGTGAACTTGATTATGTGCCAAATGGGGTGCTGTACACCTGGAACTTGTAAAATATTTTTGAGCTCTCATCTCCCTTGCCCAGTCTCTGTCGCTGGAATACAAGACAGTAGGATATGAGTTCTTTTTAGAATAGAAGCCATTATGGGTTTTATCTTTATGTCCCTAGCTTGTATCCATGCAGTACATTATCTTACACATGGTATGGTATTTAACAAATGTTTATTGAATTAAGAAATGGATGAAATGTTGAGAGTTGTTAAGGGAAATTTGTAAACTTATTAAGTATTCATAATTGATCTAAAATATAATATATTTCCTTTTTTTAAGCAGCTGTTCAATTATATGATGTAATTTACTTTCTTCATATCACTTTATTTTACAGGGGAAACTTGATAAGGCTGTGCCTTTATATGAACTGGCTGTAGAAATACGTCAGAAATCTTTTGGTCCAAAACATCCTAGTGTGGCTACTGCCTTGGTAAACCTTGCTGTCCTTTATAGCCAAATGGTGAGTTCCTTGATTTTTTAACTTCCACAAATCCCCTATATTATAGTATATATTGAAAGACCCATATTGCCCTCGGTGTACATGCTCTCCTCTGATACAGTCCAGAGTAATAGCATCATGAACTGCTGAAATTTAAAAAAAGAAAAAAGGCAAAATACATTGTCATCTGGTAGACAAACTCCCATTGATGGCCTCTTCAAACTTAGCTCATATGGACATTAAATATGGCGTTCTGAACTGTCACCAGACTGGTACATTCAGCCTCTCCAATCTAATAGAATATCTAGTAGAAATTTAACTTGGGCACCATAAATTTAAAGTGAAAATAATTTAAAGAGAACTAAAATTGTTTATTCTGATCTTTGGAATAGCATTAAGAAACCTTTTCATTTAGTGGCCTTTTAAAATAATTACAGTAGAAGTAACTTACAAGAACAGCAGTTTCTGGTTTAAAAAGCCATCTCACACATTTTATTTCATTTGATTCCCACAATAGAGCAGGAAATTGTAGGAGTAATGGCATTCTCGTTTTACACCTCAGAAAACTGAGGCTCAGAGTGAGTAAAGGCACACAAGGACCCAAGATCGAGACAGACCCTGGAACAAACCCACAATTCCTGACTTCAAGTCCAGCCTTCCTGTCTCTTCACCATAATAATATGATCAGGCTACCTTTCAGTTGTTCAGTCCTTTTAGCCATGTCTGACACTTCATGATCCCATTTAGGGTTTTCTTGTAAGAGATACTAGAGTGATTTTGCCATGTCCTTCTCCACATCATTTTACCGAGGAGGAAACTGGGGCAAACAGAGCTTCCCCAGGGTCACAGAGCTAGGAAAAGTTTGTGACTAGATTTGAACTTAGGTTTTTTCCTGACTCTAGATCTGGCACTGGGCCACTTAGCTATTCCCCCTTTCATTTACACAGACTTAAATAATTATAATCAAGTTTTATGAGAAGATAGTCGACTGAGCCCCTAGATTAGTTAAACTAAGTACCTAAAGGCTTAATGCCTTCAATATTTTCCTTTATCTTCATACACTAGGGAGAGAATATTACCCTGAAGGCTTTATTGGTTGATGCCAGTTCTTAATGGGCTCTTAAGGAAATGCCAAGAGAGCACAAAGATTAGCCACTCTTGCCAAACTGAGAAGACTTAGAAAATAGAGCCAGGGTGGGATGAATAGCCATCATTGAAGGACCAGTCCTGGGCAGAATTTGGAGAGGCTCATTCTCTCTGATTTGTGTGAATTGTCCAGCTCATAGCCATTTTTTAAGACTGCCCATTTAGAGAGCTTTTACTCTCTGTATTTGAAGAGTACCCACATAAATGAAGTCAGAGATGCTGAAGTAAATCAATTGAAGAAATAGTAAGGAAAAGAGCGAGAATTATCATCCCTATTTTGTAGATAAGGCAAATGAAGCTAAAAATTTATCTGATTAAAGTCAGATCAGTAACTAAATTAGGATTGGAACCCAAGATTCCTCATCTAGCAGCCTTTTCATACTCCTGATGAATAAATTATTCTCTAATTTAAAATATTCTTTTTCTAAAAATTTATTTTTGTCAAATAACGTGATTTGATACATATTAATTTTAGCAATTTGGTATATTTATCATATATTAACAAGCAATATGATTATTTTTTTTCTTCAAGAAAAAGCCTATTGAAGCCTTACCATTGTATGAACGAGCGTTAAAGATTTATGAAGACAGCCTGGGTCGGATGCACCCACGAGTAGGTGAAACACTGAAAAATTTGGCTGTGCTGAGGTAAGATTGTTATCCTTTTCCCTTATATAATCAGACTCTTGGGGGGGGGGGGGGGGGGGGGGGAGATATTTTTCACTTTTTGCAAACTTGAATAGTATAATAGATTTACCAACACGTCTATTTAAAGGTGGCTACTTTCCTAGGTAACATGATTTCACACACTAATGGTAATGGAAGGAAGTCAGCAGTATTGATTATTTTCCATCCTAAATTTGTAACTGGTATTAAGCTAGATAACATGGGTTCTTTGATGTTTGCCAGGCTAATGTTTGTAGCTTGAGTGACAAATCTGCTTGTTGACAAGAGTGGAAGATTAAATATGCTGTTCCAACAGATCCATCATTCTTTTTGTCACAAGAGACCGAGGGTTGAGGAACTTATCACAAAATGACTAACATTAACACAAAAGGCACCAGCAAAACTTGTTTTATAAAAACCTGGTGGCCTTGTCCTCTGTGTATTTCCCCCAGTCGTGCTTCTAGATTGCACTGGGCCCGTCCCTGTACCCAGCTTAGTCAGGAATGGTTCCCCTATAGCAGGAGAGAGGAGGCTGCAGGATTGGAGGCTTCTTGTTTTCTCATGCTTCTGAGTAAATAGATCCACTTGAGCAAAGCTCACCATCAGCTGATTTCTTATTCCCAGCTTTATTGTCCACATCACCACATTGTCCTACAGACTTTGGAAATGGCCATGGTGCTAGAATTACAGTTTTTAAAACTTGTGCTCATTTTGTTTAAGCTATGAAGGAGGAGATTTTGAAAAGGCTGCTGAGCTCTACAAGAGAGCAATGGATATAAAAGAAGCAGAAACGTCTCTTGTCGGAGGAAATGCGCTCTCGAGGCACTCATCCAGTGGAGATACATTTAGTTTAAAAACTCTTTCCCCCAATGTTTTCCTTCTCCATGGACAAAGGTAGCAGTCTCCGTTTTAAGAATATAGGCTAATTAAAACTCTCCAAACTGAAGCAGACATTGATGCACTTTACAATGAATTATTTGAGGCTTGGGACAGTATTACTTCAAACCATAACAAAGTGGTTTTTGCTTTTTTTTTTTTTTTTTAAGTTATTTGTCTCTGGCTGCCTTGTGCTGATCTAGAGTTTTATGTACTTATATGGAAGAGTGACTGGGAATAAAAGGAGTCAAGGGATGGAGTTACACCTGGATACCTTGTGCCAACTTTAAAAATATTTTTTATACTTTTCTTAAAGAATTTCCTTCTAGAGTGTGACAGTTCTAAGATATGTAGACCAGGGTGCCCTCCATCTCTCGGTACGAGGTCAGTCAGTTTCACACCAGGAACTCAAGGATTCTGGACAGCATCCTTTTTCAGTTGTGTTTCTTTAAGCAGCAGCCCTGCCTCTATATCTACCTCATAGAGATTTTGAGGATTAAAATGATAATAGATCAATCTATTTGAACATAAAATATTGGTATTAAACATTGGCTGCTACATTCTTATGATTTCTTCCACTGTCGTTTTTTTCTTAAGAAGACTATGCTAATATATAATCACCTTTTTAAAAAAACAATTTTATAAATGACTCCTATGTTTTCTTGTTGTTCATCAAAAACCTTGGGTATTTGAGATAAGGCAGCATACATCTCATCGTCCCAAATCTTTTCTGAACAAATTTTTGACTTGTCAAAATGTAACACTGATATTTTCTCATTTGTAAGCATACTTACTATGCAAAACCAGTCCATCATTTACATTTAAAACACTTATCTGCCATTTCTTATACTGAAAAATGAGACATTACAAAGGAGATTGCTACCTCCCAGCTTGGATATTATTTTGTATCGATTGTCATGTAAGTATAGAATTGTTTTGTATGTTTTTTTAATGTCTGTAGTTTTTAATGTGTAACATGCCTTCACTGCAAAGGTGAAAATGATATAACTGTATTCCACTTTTAAAATAAAAATGGAAAACTGGCTTCCTCATCTTCTGATTTTTCCTAGATTGCCAAATTATTTCTCTATATAACTGCTCAAGTGGTTTAACTAAAGCCCAGTTCTGACCATGTCAAATGAATGTTCAATAAATTCCAGTGGCTCCCTATTAACTCTAGCATTAAAAACAAAAATCCTGTTTAGCCTTGGTGGAGCTCTTCAGCGTCTGTCACCACCCTTTCTTTCTGGCATTATTACAGATGACCCTTCTTTACACGTGCTGGAGTCCAGCTAAGCTGGCCTGGCTACATGTCCCTGTGACAAATCAGCCTCCACATGTTTGTACGAGCTGTGCCCCCATGCCTGGGATGCACTCCTTCCCCACACTTCTTAGAATCCTTGTCTCTTTAATAGTTCTTCTCAGACATCACCCTCTGCAATAAGACCTTTCCTGTTCCTCCCAGCTGGCAGCTCCTCCACATCCCAAGTGACTTTGTACCAGTTTTATATATGTGTAAACATCTCCTTGAATGTAAGCAATCAGTCTTGCATTTCAGTCTTTATATTTCCAGTGCCTGGCCAATAGAGTTTTAGAGATGCTGTCCTGACTTTTATACAGGTATTTTGCAAGGAGACACAGCATATTATTTTGAAAAGGAAATTATTTTATTGAGATTATAGGAGTAAAATTTGTAAATGCTTGAGAACTAGTTCTACTTGAGGAGCTAAATGAGTTTTTAATCAAGATTCCATTTACATATTTAATATTTCACTTTACCCAAAAGGAACAAAGCAGGTACTTCAGATAAATATTCTAGAAGCCCTTTTTAATGATACGATCAGAAGAGCTATTTAACCTGAATTATCTACTTATATAATTTAATTTTGTAATTCATCTATCACAAGTTTGTCTATAAGTCCATATATTCTATATACTCATTTTAAAAGAAAAAATGGATAGAGTACTGGGGCCAGAGTCAGGAATACCCGAATTCAAGTTCAGCCTCAAACACTTCCTAGCTTTGTGACCTGGGCAAGTCGCTAAATTTTTGCCTGAGTCTCCTCTTCTCTAAATCCCTTGGAGAAGGAAATGGCCAACCGGGCCAGTATCTTTGCCAAGAAGATCCCCAAAGGGGTTGTGGAGAGTATGACGCACCTGAAGTGATTCAACAGCAAAGGCCACAGATGGCCTGCTGGATGACAGCACACAAAAGCATCTGCTGGGCTGAAATGATGAAGAGTAAAACTGAATAAGGACAGATGCATTCAGATGTTAAAAATTCAAATTCCCCAGTACAAAGAAGGAAAGCTTGACTTATCTGAATGTGATGGGGTTCAATGGGCCCAATGGGCATCATCTGCACAATGTGAAAAGCTGACACTATCAGTGATCAATAATTACACAGGGGACAAGTTGCACTATACTCGATTCTCTCATCAGACCACACCCGGAGTCATTGAGTCCTAGGTACCACATTTCAGGAAAGATATTGGAAGGAAAAGAGCATCCAGGAGGACAACCAGAATGAGGGGGACCTGAGCTTCAAAGGAGCATCCCAGGAGTGTCTAGCTTGGAGAAGAAAAGACATAGTGGGGGCATCAGAGGTCAGAACTAGGAGCAATGGGGAATGTCGTAGAAGGAAACATCAGGAAAAACTAGCAATTCAAGCTATCTCAAAAAGTGAAAGCTCCTCCAGCAGGGACTACCTGGTTCTACAGAGGATTCTTGTTCAGAGAGGTAGTACACCTAGCTCTAGAGACAGAGGACCTGGGTTCAACTCACACCTCCTTCTATCCTTGTGTGACCAACAAGTTTAACTGAACTTCCCTGGGCCAGTTTCTTCATCTATTAAATTAGGGGGCTCCGGATCTATGATCCTAGGATTCAAAATCACTAAATATTAAAATATTAACTCTTGACGAATCACCTCCCACTCATCCATTTATGAAGATGGTAAAAAGATGGAAAACTTTGGGGCTCAAAGAGCTGTCAGAAGACAGGAGTGTTAGCACCCCCAGAGCTGTGAATTGGTGCAACCAATTCTGGGGAACAATTGATAATTGTGGGAAAAATAACAAAATAGTTTTATAACCCTCTGCTCTACTCAGGAATCCCATACTTATGTTTTTAAAAGGAGCCATATGAATCAAAATATTCATAGCAGCACTGCTTGGAGTAGGAAAATGCTAGAAATAAACAGTACCCAGCAATCTTGGGGAAACTGCAAACAAGTGAAATTGTTCATTGTTTTCAAGAGACGAGACTGTAGTGGTGTGGTGTGAGTAGGAGGATGGAGAAGGATTTTAGAGGAAGTGATGTTGTCAAAACAAAGTAAAATATTTTTTTAAAAAGGAACCTTTAAGTTCTCTAGCTTTTCTAGAACTATGAATTATGCTCTAAACTAATACTGATTAGTGAAAAGCAAATTAAAATAATTTTATTATCTCACAACTAACAAATTTGGCTAAAATGAAAAAGAAAGTGGTAAATGTTGCAAAGGACGTGGGAAAAATAGATACACCATTGATGTTAATGTGAACTGATCCATTCACTTTGGAGAGCAATCTAGGATTATGCCCCAAAACTTGTAAAACTATATTGATCCCCTTTGACCCAGCAATACTACTATAAGTTCTATTTCCCAAGGTGATAAGGAAAAAAAGAAAAAGAATTTATATATCCAAAAATATTTAGAACAGAAAATATTTTGTGTTAGCAAGAAACTGGAAATTGAGGGGATGCCCATCAATCGGGGAATGGCTAAACAAATTGTGGTATGAGATTATGA
This sequence comes from Sarcophilus harrisii, assembly GCF_902635505.1. NCBI lineage: Eukaryota > Metazoa > Chordata > Mammalia > Dasyuromorphia > Dasyuridae > Sarcophilus > Sarcophilus harrisii. The sequence continues at coordinate 250,691,833 of NC_045430.1, forward strand.
TGGAATACTACTGTGTTATAAGAAAAAACCTCAGTGATTTTAGAAAAACATGGATAGACGTGCATAAAGCAAAATAAGCAGAACTAAGAGAATGTTATATACAATAACAGTGACATTAAGAACAACTTAAGTCATTTTGAATATTATAAATACCCAAATTAACTTTAAAGGATATATGAAGAGACTATCTGCACCAGATCACTGTATAAGGCAACAGCAAGATTATACAGTGATCAATTCTGATGGATGTGACTCTTTCCAACAATGAGTTGATTCAGGCCAGTTCCAATGGTCTTTTGATGAAGAGAGACATCTGCACCCAGAGAGAGGCCTGTGGAACTAAGTATAAATTACAACGTGGCATTTTCACTACTTTTTTTGTTTGCTTGAATTTTATTTTCTTTCTCATTTTTCTTGCTTTTTGATCAGTTTTTCTTGTGCAGCAAGATAATTGTATAAATATGCATGCCTATATTTGTTTTACATATATTTTTACCATGTTTAACATAGATTACTTGCCATCTAAGGGAAGGAGTATGGGGAGGAGGGGGAAATTGGAACACAAGGTTTTACAAGAGTCAATGTTGAAAAATTATCCTTGCATGTTTTGAAAATAAAAAGCTTTAAAAAAAAAAAAAAAAAAGATACTATCTGCATCTAGGGAAAGTACAGAGAAATTTAAGTATTATAATATGGTTTTATATGTACACACACACACACACACACACACACACACACACACAAGTCTGTGTCTAATAGTGCTTTTCTCTATTGCAGGATGCGAAGGGAGGAAAAAAATTTAAAGTACATAACAGAACAAAATAAGTCTCAGAAGGAAGCACAGAAAAACAGTGTAGTTTTGAAAATATGTAGTTGAATTGATGCTAAGCAAAATGAGCAGAACCAGATTATACACGGCAATAGCAAGATTACAAGAAGATCAATTATGATGGATGTGACTCTCATCAACAATGAGGTGATTCAGATCAGTTCCAATGGTCTTGTGATGCAGAAAGCCATTTGCGCCCAGAGAAAGGACAATAGGAACCCAGCATGGAGCACAACATAGCATTTTCACTCTGTTGTTGTTTGCTTGCATTTTGTTTTCTTTCTAACTTTTTTTCCTTTTCGATCTGACTTTTCTTGTGCAGCATATTTGTGAAAATATGTATAGAAAAATTGTACATGTTTAACATATATTGGATTACTTGCTGTCTAGGGAGGGGGTGAGGAAAAGGAGGGAAAAAATTAGAACACAGAGTTTTATAAGAGTAAATGTTGAAAATTATCCATGTATATATTTTGAAAATAAAAAGCTTTAATTTAAAAATGACATAGAGTATTTATTATATGGTTTTTCCAAAAAAGTAAACTGTGAAATGGAGATTCATTCAAAATGAATGGTGTTTTTGTGCTGTGCTATTTACGTGGAAATTTTTTTGGTTTTTTTGTATTTAAGTTCAAAATGAATTAAAAAAATTTAAAAAGAACTCATTTTGATTTTATCTCAAGTCTAATATTGATTGCTCTGTCACTCTTCTTGATATAAAGAAGTCCAGCCTGGGTAAAAGGAAGCCTGGCCCTATTCTCCTTTGTTTCAAACTAAAGATCAAGGTATTTCCTTAGGACAGAATGAGTTAGAAAAGCTACACCAGAGTTGAAATGTAAAGCAATGGACCTCCATATGTCAGGGATAACCCATTCATTATATCCAAGCATTTACTTTCCAACAGTCCTGTACTATTGTGTGGATGTGTACTTCAAATAGTATTTAATATTAAATATACATGTATGTGTGCATTATACTGTATATGGACACACATGCATGTAACTGTATATGGACACACGTGTGCAATCTATATTTCATATGAAAAAAGCTGGGAAAGAACACAAATTATAGAACTGCTTAAATTTTATTTCCTGCAATTTGGTGGACCAATAATTAAGATTGCTATTAAAAAGACACAAGGTTTACCAATAACAATGGTTAAGTCCAAGGACTATATGGACTTATAGCCAATTAATATTTAAATGGCTTTGATTTTATGATTATTTTAAATTTTTCCATATTTGTATTTGTTAATTGTGAACTTTTAATTTTAAATATATGTATATACATACATACACACACACACACACACACACACACACACACACACATATATACATTTACAATAAACTGGAAAATGAGGAAAGTTAGTTTTGATCCCTAAGATTTTTTTAAGAGATAACAAAGTCCCTCAGTTAATACTCTTAATCAAAATTTGTTTGAATAAAGTATATTATATTAACATTTATTCTATTTGTAGAAATTTTATGCAGTAAATCACTGAGACAGTCAAATCAAGAAGACAGACCTGCTTTAGACACACAATAGCGGCATGAATATTCCCACGGACACCTAAGATTGAGTTAAAGATTAGCTGCTCATACATTCCATGGTGAAAGGAAGCTTCCACTCTGAAAAATCTTTCCAGTAACGAAATCACAAGTACACACAAAAAGCATTAAAAATCTATATTAAACATTGTTAATCAGTTATTTTTCCACTGTCAGAACATATTAGATCAAAGTTCTTATTTTAAAAACAAGTAAGTAAAACCTTACAATGCCAATGCAGTAATTTCCAAGGAAATAAACATTTTACAGAGATTACTTGATTCTCACAATATTCCTATGAGCTAAAGGAGACTACAATAAAGTGAGGAACAGAAATAAGTGCCCCCAACAAATACAGCTACAATGGTAGGCCCTTCTTTCATTATATGATGATAATCAATAAAGCCTCGGAACATTAAAAGATAAACAGTCAAAACATTATATATGAAGTTTATCTTTTAGAAAAAAAATTACTGCAGGTTAAAAAATTTGTGAACATTACATGTGACATGTCTTTAATTAGTAAATTATCAACATTTTCTTTCACTAGAAATAGTTCAGATATAGATATGGTCTTCAAAGCAAAAAAAAAAAATCAGATGAAAAATTATTGTCATTACAGTATCAGAAGGGAAACATTTTTAAAACAAAATTTAAATAGCAACAAAAACAATACAGAACCAGTATAATCATAAACAATAACTATATGATGTTTTTAAAAAAACTCATTTCTTATTTTGTAAAAACAGCAAATTATTTCTAATTAAACATCCCTCTTAGTACAATCACAATTAAAGGCTTTTTGTCTCTAAGCTGTGCAAGTCTGAAATGTCAATCTTCAACATTTCCAAGAGTAACTGGGATCCAAGATAACTAAATCACAGTGCCCAACTAAAAAAGCCAATTTAATGTAAGGGATATATACAGAGTTATACAGTACTTCTTTTCCCCAGTATTTAGGTATCTAAGAAATAAAAATAAAACATTAAACAAAGTTGAAAAATATTCAGAAGGCTGATAAATTAGATTTAATCAGAATAAGCAATCAATAAGTTAAAAGAACTCAACCAGAATACAAGAAAGCGTTAGCTAGTATATAGTTTACTGTTTTAGTGACTAGATATTCATGTCTCATCAGATACAGCATTATTTCTCTCCAACTCGCCTTGTGGCTTTCCCAAGAACTACCATCTTGGTTTATAATGATGACTGTCCTTTATTTCAACATCATATACTAATATTTTTAAATTTTACAAAATTTATTTTCAATTTCAGTACTTTAGATCATATGCTAACAGGATATAACAAAGACAACTCCTTAATTTTTGTAACTGGCCTCCAAATCCTAACGTAGTAAGGGTTTGTACAAACAGTTTCTATCCCAGAGTGTGATATTTACTTTGACTTTCTTGTTTGGGACCCAAAACTTTGTCTCAGTAGCTGGATCTGAAAAAATGCCAGCCTCTTACAGTTCCTTTTTCATAGTCTGAGCACTTTTCCAGTGAATAAAAGAAATCAAACCAAAGTTCTTAATTCAAAGAGGACGACATGGTACCGATAAAGACTACCTATCACAGAATGCTACCTTACATTTTACTAGCGATGCAGACATTTTCAGCTCTTTTAAAGTTAATTTATTCCATTTCCCCAGAAGGCAGAAGGTGAAACAAACCAGCTCCAGGCTACATATTCTTCATCTTAGCCATAAGTTCTTCCAAACTTTCCCCAGAATCTTCCACTGATTCCCTGCCAGGCAGGGCATCTTCTACCTGTTATCAAATGAGGGGGGAAAAATCCTAAATGAAAGCAGATCTTGCATTTATTTCTATTCAGGAATAGATGACCATAATCACTCACTTCAAATTATATAAAGGCCACTGATTAAAAATATATCCACTTTTAAAAGAGAGACCATAAAAACCAAGTCCCACTAACTGTCCCATCAATCTTCTGATCTTAAAATGGCTTACTAGTTAAACCATGACTACTAAACAAACAAAAAACAACAACAAACATTTTAATAAGAATTCATTAGGCAATACTTGGTATATTAAAAAGGAAATGTAAACAATTATTTCCTTAGTATCAATAAACTTGAAAATACACTACATATAAGACAAAGCCATTTAAATTAGTATTAATAACTTCTACCTCACAATGAATGTAACCCTCCTGCCTCCCTCCACCCCGACAAAAATAAACCACAATACTTTAAGGCAAGATTGTGTTAGGGATACTTTTTTTTAATATGAAAGATTATTAGAAAGCAAAAAAATTTCTTTTCACTGATAAGTTTCACAGCTTTGGAGATGCTTTCAAGCTTGTTATTTCCTTTTTATTTTCATTTTAAATTCTTTTCCTCCCTCCACCCTCTAACTTCACCCACTGAGAAGGCAAGAAATACTATGCCCATGATAGATGGGTATTTTTTATTTCCTAAATCACACTTATTTTTTTAGAAGTACCTTTTTTGGAACTGTGTATGCTACCGTAATTCCCTCAGGCAAATCAGGAACAGGACCAGAAGCATCTTTAAGCTCCTCTTCTGAAATTTCAGATACCAACTCGATACCTGGAGAATAACATTTAATGCCTATTGTTGAGCAGCTTGGAAAAGCAAGGATTTCTTTAGCAATGATAAAATCCTAAAAGGCTTATGCAAGATTCCTCACAGGGTTGGGGCTTCTGCTGCTACTCCTCAATTTCTAACTGAATATTTACCCCAATCATTGTCCTCATGCAGTATTTCTTCTTCTTGTCGTTCAACAACCTCTTGTTTGGGTAGAGCTGCAATTTTTTTCTGCAGAAATCAAATAACAGTATGTTCCTTAAATTAGTGGTCATTGTGAATTCTAGAACTAAAGAGTTTTCATTTCTGTTATAGAAACTCATCAGCTTCTTTAGAAAAGATTGATTTCTAAAAATTTACTATTTTTATTTTCCCCACAATTTTTTACACTTGTTATAAAAACTTTTTACACAAAACATTTCCATAAAAGTCATGTTGCAAAAGAAAACATAGATCTTTGTCCCTCCACTTCCCTCCCCACAAAAAAAACTCAAGAAAAATAAAGTTAAAAAGACAAAGTATGCTTTGATCTATATTCAGGCACAATCAATTCTTTCTCTGGGTATGGACAGCGTTTTTCATAAGTAATTTTTAGAGTAATCATGGATCACTGGAACACTAAGAATAGCAAAGTCATTCACAGCTAATTATCCCACAAGTTGCTATTACTTTGTATATAGCTCATTTAGTTCATGGAGGACTTACCAAGAAAAGACATAAATGTAATTAATTTAATTTTAATTGCTTTCCTTCAATAGCAAACTATTCTTTTCTCCCAGGATTTCAAGATGACCTTGGTTTATCACGGGTTCTCATATTTATTCTTTTCCTATGAATAAATGCCCCATCAATAATCCTTAGGAATAAAAGTTTACCTGATATTCTTCTTGTTGCTTCCTGCAGTTTCTGTCATCACACTGAGGATTTGGCTTCATGGACATGGTGGGAAAGAAATCCTGCATTGCATTATAACCCAGGTAAAAACTCACAGTACCAAAATTTAATAGAAATCTAGAAAAAGAACAAATACAATTGGTTTGGAAAAAAAGTATAAAAGCACACACACATATCTACATGCAGGATGAGAGTCCATAGGCCCATTTCCAGAGGGTTCTGAATGTTTATTACTTTAAGTACCTTTTGGGGTACCTTTTAGCCAGAGGCCACTAAAACTTTTTGATGCTTTTCTTGCTCACTCAGGATCTCCTGGTGAACACTAGTGCTCCATACTCCCCCTGGGGCCAGCGCGTGCACCTAGACTCCAAGCCTCCCAACGCTATTCTGTGCCGAGTCCCGGCCTGCCGGCCACATTACTGCTTTTTCCAGCTAGCTTCCCTGTAGCCAGTTATTACTGGCAGCACATTAATTACTGCACATCTTCCATGCAATTTGTACTTCTAATTTATTGTGGGTTTGGGAGTCCTGAAAACTACTACCAACAGAATTACGTGGAAAATAGAATCAAGGAGCTGTGAGAGGGACCTGAAGAATGATCCCAAGGAAAGAGCATCTGCTTCATGAGCTCTGTGAGCAATCTGCAGATTCTGCCCCAAAAGCTACATGGCTTCCTGCTTGGTCCTTGGCATGTTCTGTCCAGATAACTTTCCTATCCAGTTCAACTTTTCACAGGAACTATTTATACACACTGGACAATTTAGACATTTTTTCTAGCACTTACTTTAACACATTTTGTACAAGAATTCCAGCAACCACTCCCATAGTAGTGGGAAGACTAGCTGCACAAACTCCTTCTCTTTTTAGTGTCTTTTCATCAATATTTGCAGCAACTACCAGTGGAGGAGCACACTTCAAGAAAAAGGGAAAAAAAAAAAGTTAAGATTATTTTAAAAGAATAAGAAAAAGTAAGAGGTGTCCCAATAGAAATATATGAAATGAGGATTGTATTTTCTATCTCATCTCTCTAGTTTTATTTTACATTTTTAAAATTCCAGAACCTAAAAATGAAGGCCAAACAGCAAAACATACCGCAAAACAAGCAGATTCTCCAGGAATGATAAGTTGGATGTGCCCTGATACTGCATTTTCACTGACCCCAGATTCCATCCATGTTTGCCCAAGTTCATTACAAGCCTAAGTAGAATGAAGTCACAGCTGTGAATAAAAGGCTATACTTTACCACCTGTTTTTTTCATGAAAAATGAGGATCTATATATACATGACAGATATACACACATACATACACACGCACACACGCACACACACACTTTGAAATTAAATTAATTTGTATCACAATAGAAACAAAAAATTATGATTTGGGTTAATGATTATATTTAGTTTTTCCTCTCCATTAAAAATATTAGCATGGAGCACAAGATGGTTTATCAAATTATCAACACTTCTGAAATTATCTGTACATGTAAAATTCTTCTCCAAAAGAATCCAGCAGCAATTAAGAAAATGATAATGCACTGTGATAAAGGAAAAAAAATTCTAATAATTCAATAGAAAATGATTCATGACATTGAGAAACATCACCTTTGTAGGAATTTAGACATTTTAAGATGTCAAGAAAATTCAAGTACTAACAAATAAGTATTACTATAAAATAACTATCAAAATATTTGTCTTTAAGAATTAATACATCTGAAATATATTTGAAAGGAATAAGTTGTATATTATTAGATCTGCAGCTTCATCTTTTTTACTACATTATAGAAATGCCTAATTCATTCTAAAATTAAAAAATAATAATAATGCATCTGAGAAAGATGTGTGCGTGCAATCACATATATGCCGGCATGTACATGCATATACACACACATATACACACATAGATACACACAACACACATCCTCAAAAATAAGTGGTCAACTAGACGAAATACTTTTGCTTGAGTTAAGTGCTACAATTCAGAATGTGTTTTATATAACAAAAAGATAGGAAAATATCCAAAGAAATGGGAACTTGAAAATATTTCAAAAACATTCTAAGAAAACAGTTTAGAGATAAAAAAAAATTTTGAATACTTCAAATTTAGGACTCATTCGAAATAATTTATTGCTCAGATGAAAATTATCTGTAGATAACAGAAAAGAGTAAACCAAATGAATGCATTATGGATTAAATAAAGCACTCACTGTATTAATTGCCATTCGAGCCTCAAAGTTGTCCACACAGCTCAGAACTAGGTCAACAGGTTTTCCACTTTCCAAGCCACCATTACTAAAAAAAAAAAAAAAAAAAAAAAAAAAAACTAAATTGGATGCAGAAAGCACATTCTAATAGATAGTAAGTATAATTTTAGTTCATAAAATTTGCAATTTCTTCAGCTGAGACTGATTCAAAGTTCATTAAGTTGAAGGTAATAAAATATTTAATCTCCTAATGTTTTTACTTCCTTTTCTATATATTTTTTAAACTATATCATGAGACATTATATGCTATTACAAGGGTCTACCAAGTATATTCTATTTTAATTATAGTATTTTCTTGTATTTAAAAATTCACTAATCAAAAAAGAAAGCATCAATGGAAGATTTGCAAATAAACATATTTTACCTTATTCTATCCATGAAATGTTGAAAATTGTCCACTGTAGTGATATTATAATTATAAACTTCAAAATGAACATCAGGATTAATATTCCTTAAGGAAAGAAAAAAAGGGAAAAGTTACAATAAAATTCATTGGTAGGGGCAGAGAACAAAATAAAAACTAAAAGAAAAAGGAGAAGAAATTCAGAAAAATTCCAGAATATTCTATAGTAATTCAGAATTGGAAGAATCTGTTTGGCAAATCCTTTTCTCTCCCACCTCAGCTAGTAGTTAAAGTGCCAAGTACAATGAAATGAATTGTGAAATTGTGAAAATGAGACCTTGTAAAAGTTTAAAAAACAATAAACACTTCATCAAGACTGGGATCAGCTCATATGACAGGAGCGAGCCCTTCCTTTCAATTTACAGAAAAGCATCCCAGACAGTGCTGCTAGTTCAACAAAATTCAGTAAGGATTTACTGGGTATCTATTGAACTTGTTAAACATCAGCAACAGGAAAGTTTTACCTGCTGAATATAAATCAAGCCTACTGTTTTAAGTAAAACACTAGAGCTCCATCTAAAAATCAAGTGAACTTTTTATACAAGACACAGGAAGATGTCACTTAACAATAAATATTTAATTTGTATTCTACTAACCGTAGAGTATGCTCTGCTGCTTGAACTTTGCTTAATCCTGCTTGATGGGGCTGGAAGAAAAGTCTGTTCATGTTGGCCAGTTCCACTTTGTCATAATCAAATAGTAATAGCTAAAGATAATAAATAACATTTTGTGAATAAGCACCTCATTGATAATTCATGTGGGCCAAAGTCATTCATGGAGTTAAAAATAAATAAAATTTCATCAGATGTAAACATAAATGATCATTTCCTCACTCAAAAAGTATTTAAGTAACTTTTGTGTTGTTATTATAGGTGCAAGAAAAACAAAAATTAATTAAATTCTTAATCTTATAATTCAATCCCCCAAAATAGTACTGAAAAGATAATGATAAATGTTGAAGGGGATGTGGGAAAACTGAGACACTAATACATTGTTGGTGGGGTTGTGAATTAATCCAACCATTCTGGAGAGCAATTTAGAATTATACCCAAAGGGCTATCAAACTGTGCATACCCTTTAATCCAGCAGTGTCTCTATAGGACCTATAGCCCAAAGAGATCATAAAAAAGGAAAAAGGACCCACATGTGCAAAAAATGTTTGTAGCAGCCCTTTTTATGGTAGCAAGGAAATGGAGTGGATGCCCATCAGTTGGAGAATGGCTAAATAAGTCATGGTATATTATTGCTCTATAAGAAATGATCAATGGGATAATTTTAGAGAGGTCTGGAGACTTAACATAAACTGATGCTAAGTGAAGTGAACAGAATCAAGAGAACATTGTACACGGCAACAAGAAGATTAAATGATGATCAACTAATAGACTTGGATCTTTTCAACAATGAGGTGATCCAAGGCAATTCCAATAGACTGGTGATGGAGAGAGCCATCTACACCCAGAGAGAATATTGTGGGGACTGAATGTGGATCACATCACAGCATTTTCACCTTTTTTGTTGGTGTTTGCTTGCTTTTTTTCCTTCTCTTTTTTTTTTTTCCTTTTTGATCTGATTTTTCTTGTATAGCATGATAAATGTGGAAATAGGTTTAGAAGAATGCACATGTTTAGTCCATATTGGATTACTTGCTGTCTAGGGGTGGAGGGAGGTAGGGAGAAAAATTTGGAAAGTTTTGTAAAGATGAATGTTGAAAACTATTTTTGCATGTATTTTGAAAATAAAAAGCTATCATTAAAAAATTAAAAGAAAAAAGAAAAAAAAGATAAATCAAGAAATGGAAAGAATTTCAGTTCAAAATTCATTGCCAGCCCATAAAAATTTTCAGCAGAACTTTGTCACAAGTGGAGTCAATTTTATACTGGAGGTATTTTTTATTTTGTGTACTACTCAGTCCTTTCAGAAAATAAGAACATAATGACCAATTTATAGCAAAGAACTCTACCTTAGAGAACACATCATTCTGATTTAATTATGCATAAATAAAAGTCACCATAAATTTTTATAACTAACTGCCTACTCTTTCATAGCTAGGTCAATTTCTTTTTCTCTGATGTAGAACATTGTACAGAATTAATCAGCTATCGTGAAGTTTTTAGATTATAATAACATGCACTATAATTTAAACTAAAATAAAATACACTTGCAGTAGTGTGTACATGTGTGTATATACACACAAATCTATTGTCTATGTGGTGACTGAAAAGAAGAATTCTAAATTACAACTATGACTTTAATCAGTATAAAATCATTGTTCCTATCATGTGTGGTTGTGTGTGTGTGTGTGCATGACCATGTGTGTAGGAAGCATATTAAAAAAAAAAAAAAAACTTGAAAAAACAAAAGGTGCCAACAAACCAAATTTTAAAACCAATAACGCATAATTTTAATACTAAATCAACCTAGGACCTAATTTGAAGAAAAGGAGTTCTTCTTTCCACCTTATTCAGAGAACCTAATGTTTATAAATTAAAATATAAAATTAGAATTTAAAAAAATGACCCCAGTCCAAACTAGAACTATCGATATCAGACTTAAAAACAAGGAACAGCAAAAACCTGAATCACAATTCAAAGAGGAGAAAAAGACTTCTGATTTCTGAGACTCCCTCTCCTATGAATCCCTCATTTTACAGATATTATGAGACCATAAATTTAGATTTGAAAAGGACTTCAAAGATCAGACCCTACATTGCATAGATGAAGCAAAATGAGACCCATTCAGCAGAATGTGGATGTGATCCACATTCAGTCCCCAAAGTATTCTCTCTGGGTTCTGATGGCTCTCTCCACCACAAGTCTAATGGAATTGCCTTGGATCACCTCATTGTTGAAAAGAGCCAAATCTATTAGTTGATCATCATTTAATCTTGTTGTTGCCGTGTACAATGTTTGTACATTAAGTTTGTCTAAGGTAACACGGGTAGTAAAACAAAGTCTGAATCTGAATCCACATCTTCTGATTCTAAACCTCAAACTTTCAGTTGAAAAGAAATGTCATTTAGTCATTTATTTACCTATTCTAAAAGTCTGCAAATAACTTTTCCATGGTTCTTATCCCAAAGAATTAGGAAATGCTTCAGACTGGTCCACATATTTCCCAAATAAGAACTTAAGAGTCCCACTTTATCCTTAAATAGAGGATATTTAGTTATAGATTGGTACCAATTCTTTAATATTTAAGGTGGCATCCCTAGATAAATAAAATTTACTTTACGACCCTGAAGGAGCCTCAATTTTAATGCTATTATAACTCCTTCCATTAAGAGATCACAACTCTTCCACGTTTCATTGGGCACAATGATCAAAAATATTAGTCCATGTTAGCCAATCCAGTGATAATAAATATCCTATCACACTAAAACACAGAAGCAGCTTCACTGGACCAAATATGCACTCTACTGGCACAACACTTCACACCACAATGACATTAGACTAGGACTTTAATATATGTTTTATATATATATTTGTTTAATATATGCTTCAACTTCAAGTATAGGGAGTACATGTATGCATGTGCAAGTGTTTGTGAATGTGTGTGAATAATGTAATACTTTCAGTACCTGTGTTTCTCCAGAAGTAAATGGTTTATCATGTAAGTTAGAAAAGTGTCTTTTACCTTACCAATGCCACATCTCGTTAGCATTTCAGCAGTTACGCTACCAATTCCACCAACACCTACTACTGCTACAGAAAAGGTTCGGATTTTCTGTGAAAAATTCATAAAAAATAATCAATATGCTTCATAAAAGTTGTCAGAAATTACTGAGGTTGAAAATTTCAAAAATGTCAAATAAATACCATACCTCATAATCCTTCACAATTCCCATTTGTTTCAATGCCATCAGGCGACTTGAAAGAAAAAGAAAAAATGATTTTAAAAAATCCTCAAAATCATTTTAAGCTTAGATCTGCTGCACTGTACTGAGTGAGTGCCAGATATACAAAACTGAAAAGTTTGAAAGCTAGTTTTAATAGTGAAAGTGACAATTACAGATAAATTGAGTGCTGCTCAGGTGCCCAGAAAACACTTAAAAACAACACAAACACAAATCAGGGATGTGGGTGTCAGGGGAAAAGTATTCCTCAGCAACGAGATCAACCAAATCATTTCTAATGGAGCAGTAATGAACTGAACTAGCTATGCCCAGAAAAAGAACTCTGGGAGATGACTAAAAACCATTACATTGAATTCCCAATCCCTATATTTATGCACACCTGCATTTTTGATTTCCTTCACAAGCTAATTGTACAATATTTCAGAGTCTGATTCTTTTTCTACAGCAAAATAACGTTTTGGTCAGGTATACTTATTGTGTATCTAATTTATATTTTAATATATTTAACATCTACTGGTCATCCTGCCATCTAGGGGAGGGGGTGGGGGGGTAAGAGGTGAAAAATTGGAACAAGAGGTTTGGCAATTGTTAATGCTGTAAAGTTACCCATGTATATATCCTGTAAATAAAAGGCTATTAAAAAAAAAAAAAAAAAAAAAAAAAAAAAGAAAAGTATTAGATGTGGAATCAGAAGCTTCAATTCTGAGCTTTACTACTGGGTGACCTCAGGTGAGTCAGTAAACTGCTTTTGAACCCCAATTTGCTCATTAGAGGCCTGGATAAAATGACCTTTTGAGGTGCTTCTAGCTCTAAACCTAAGGATAATATTATGATCTCCCTGGAAGATGAGAGATGGAATACAATATTTATATATTCATATTGTATTTCTTGCCCTTTAGAGGGCAAAGTACAAATACTTAATGTTTGGATACAATGAGACAGATGTGAATTTCATTACTTTTCTAAGTTTAATTTTTGTCAAAGTTTTTAACATTCAGTAAAATAACCAAAATTATGCATCAAAGTGAGTAAGGAAACAATGTATTCCTTTTTCTCCTCAGTCAGCAACTCCAGTTCTCATCCCTCTTCCCTTTTACAATTCATAGTCATTTCAGTACCCATGAGGCAGCTCAGTACTCAATGTAAAAAATCTAATCTCATGTATTTTGCAAATTATCTCATTTCTCTTCTTTCCTAATCTAGATTCTAAAGACTTTGAGAGCAGATCCATCTTACATCCCTGAAGCACCCTGTTGTAATTGTGCCCTAATATTTACAAAGATCTCATTTCACAGAAAAGTCCTAGAGAACAGCCTGAGGCATACAGAGGTTTATTGATTTGTCAGCATTACAGGAAGAGCCAGAGGCAAGATTTGAACCAGACTTCTCTTTCTTTCCTTAAGGTATTAAGACGTAAGCGTGTAAGGAGCTTGAAAAACTAGATCTTCCGGACTTGGAAGTAGAACAACAATTTTCAGAAGCAGATCTGTATTCTGAACTTTTTAGTGACAAAAGGATCGCTAAAATAAAAAGAGTATATTCTTTAATCAGAGAGGAATACAGATTACAGTAATGCAAAGCAAAAAACTCAGAAGTTATCATTTATAGGAGTACGGGGCTATTTCATCCCTGAAAGACAGACCCTGAGAAAAGTGTAAAAAACTAAAGATTCATTTGAATGGTGATCATTACAGCATTTGTCAAAGAAGCATGAAATTGGCCTCTAATCTAAAAAGCTACCTTGAATACTCCTGAAAAGCAGGGGCTCTGTCTCATGCTTTTATCTCAGAGCCACAAAGGAAGTAGAAGGTCATTAATAAGTGGGTGGGTGAGCCGGACCCCCCGGGATTCCGGCTGAGTAATAAGGCCTGGACTCCCTTCGCTTCCTCCCGAAGGCCCCGGGGAGAAGCAGGCACAGCCGGGACTCGCCCCCGGGCCACGGCACGGAGCGGACTGGAGGCAGAAGGCGAGGTGGGAACCGAGGGGGGAGGGAGGAATCCACTTCTAACTCTGTTAAAAACAGGGCAATCTTTTCCTGGACTAGGGATATAAAGAGCTCGCGTTCTCAATGGCACAGAAGGGGCAGGAGCGAGAACCTGAACTCAGAACGTTGGGTTAATAAAAGATTAAAAAAAAACCGGACAGGGGCGTGAGAGTGAAAGTGCCCGGGAATCTGCAGCTGGAAGCCCAGCTGCGGGAACACTCCCGGTCTTCAATTTCGCCTCCGTGACGTCACGCAAGAACAGACCATAACCACAATCCCAGCGCCGCTCCCCCGGGCGCCCGGCAGGCCCTTTCAGCGCTTCCCTAAGACCTGTGCGCAGGGTGGAGGCGCGCCGCACGCCGGTCGGGCCGGACTCACCTGTACGGGTTGGAATCCACCACCTCCGGGCTCATCTTGTCGATGCGGGCCCGGCCCCCGCCGCCGCTCCCCAGATCTCCCCCGGCCTTGCCCCCCGAGGCTCGCCGGCTTCGCTCCAGGGCCAGCTCCTGCTCCAGCTCCCGGACCCGCTGCCGCAGCTGCTCCGCCGTCTCAGCCGAGGAGGAAGCCATGTCCTGGGTCTGGGCCTGGGCCGCCCCTCGCCCGGGCCTCCGCCTCCCCCGCCGCCGCCGCCCCACGCTGCTGCTCCGAGAGTCCCGAGGGCCGAGCCGGGGAGCAGCCGCTCCGCACCCCACGGACACGTCGCCTCAGTTCCCGGAGCCGCTTCCGGTGTGCTACCACCATTGCCTTCCCTCGGACACGCTTCCTTCCTGCTCCCCGCGCCTCCATCTCTCCGGGCGCACAGAACGGGCCGGAGAGGAACTGTCTGTCCTCGGAGCCCGGAGCCCGGGGGGTCCTTTTGCGAGGGACCAATTGGCTTTCCGGTCTCCAGTGAATTAAGTTTAAAAGGCGGGATGTGTGGCTTCTTTCACCTCGGTCAAGCAGGCATCCTTCTTTTAAAAGAACTAGAATCGTCTTCTGGAATGAGAGGAAGGCTGTTCTTAGCCAACAGCCACAAAGAGAGCGGCGGCAGCGTTGCTAGGCAACTACACGTGAGCCAATCGTGGGCGAGAGAGGAGGAGCTCCGCTCCCGTGAGGAAGTGATGGGGGCCGGCCGAGAGTCCCGCCCCCCGGGGAAACTCCAGCCCGCTTGTCACTCATTGAAGACTCAGCCCCGCCCCCATGGTCAGCGTCCAGTCACCCGGGCCGGGCTCCGCCCCCGACGCCTCACGCCCCCGGTTCCTCCCTCTCCCGCCCTCTGCCACGCCCCGAGGAGCGTTCCTGCCATTTGGACCGTCTCCCTTAATCCTCAGCTACTTGGCTTCCCGGCGGCGGGGGCGGCAGCGACAGCTGGACATGGAGTCCAAAGCGTTTGGAGAGCCTGACACGGGCGAAGTGCTGCCCCAGCACAGGCTCGACCTGGGCTCCCTGGAGGCCTACCTGCGCCGGCACCTGCCCGGCTTCGGAACCGAGCCCCCCGGGGCCCTGACGGTGGCCCAATACAGGTACGGGAGGAGGCGCCACGCCCCCTGGCGGCCGGGCGGGGCTCCCTCTGCCTCCGGGTCCTGGCTCCCCGCGGAGGCTCCGAGCCGGACAGTGCAGGAAGCCGGTCCCCCCGCGGGGGCCTGGCCGTAGATGTCCGGGCTCCGCTAGCCTCAGACGGGGGGAGGGACTTGCTTATCCGCTCAGGGGCTTCCTAGGAGCCCTCATTCCTTTGTTTCCAGAAGGAATCCGTGGGTTGGAACCAGACTGCCAAGTGCTCTGTAACGGCGGCCTCAGCCCGAGGATTTGGAGGCAGCTCCGCCGGGCTTTGGCTCGCGTCTCCTCCCGAGCCCCGGGGACACGGAGTCCTCGGGGAGCGTGCCGCGGCAGCAGCGTGCCCCGATGCAGGCAGGGACCCTGCCGTGTGGCGCGGAGAAATCAATGTCGTGCCCGCAGGTGGAAAAGAAAGCCCGGAAACTCCAGAGTCACAGGCTGGCGGCTGGACTGGAGTCCACCTAGTCCCGGGCATGAGCATAGCTAAAGAACCTGTGAAAATTCTGCTAAAAGACTCAAGGGAGAAGAGAGCGACTGACTGCCTTAGACAGCGCTCATCGTTCACAAGTTTTTCCGTAACATAAAGTCTCCCAATTTTCACCCATAATTTTAGTCCTGTTCTCTGGGGATGGACGGAACAAACCCAGTCTGGGATTGGGTTTCCAGATGATGACCTTTCAAATACTTACAGGCAGCCATCAGATCATTTTATTCTATTTAGATCGTTTCTATTTATTTCTTATTTATTTATATTCTATTTAGATCATTCTATCCTATTCAGATCATTTTATTTTATTTATCAGATCTTTTATTCTCCAGGTTAAACATACCCATTCCTTCAACCAGCATCATTATTGCTTGGATATAAATTAAAGTCACACTCCTCCAACATTCCCAGATCTTTTTCATTCGACAGTCTTTACTAGTCATCTTTGACTCCCATCTCATTCCTTCAGGTCCAATCATTTATCACATTCTGTCTTCCTAGTTGGAGTTTATGAATGAAAAAATCTTGTTCAACCATTTCATTTTGCAGTTAGAACTGAGGAACCAAAGAGATCCTAAAGTAATTCATTGAGAAAGTGGCAGAACTTAAGACCTGAATGAATGAAAAGCGTTAAGGCTTCTATGTGCTTGCCACTGTGCTGAGCTGTAGACAATTAGGAGAAGGTAGCCTGAAGAGATTTTATTTGAATAGTGAGAGCACATATGGAGGAGTAATGGCCAGTGAGGAGTATTTTGATTTGGAGAATTTCAAGGAAATATTCTATGGAGACTAGCATGGCAATATAGGAGATAACAGTCCAGTCCATCTCTTCCATGACTGCTACAAAAAAAAAAAAAAAAAAAAAAAAGATCCAGAAGGTAGCAGATCAAGAAGTGATTGGGAAATCCAAAAAGAAACATTGGGTGATTTTTCTAAATCAAGATCTTGAACTAAGCATTCAGATAACCTAGTGAAGAATTGTAGGAGAGGGGATATTGGCAAGAGCTTCATACTGGGGCTGGATCTGTGACTCTGTCACTCTGAGCCTGCAGTATCATTCTGCTAACTGGCTGAAGCCATCCGCTATCTACTGAAGCTCCACCCAGGGACCATAGTTCAGTTGTGTTGCCTAGATCCTAACCAGTGTTCAAAATCTGCAAAGCATGGTTACAAGACCACAACAATCAGACCATGTTGGGGACATAACTAGAAAGTTTAGAGCTCCCTGGCATGAGCTAACCTTGAGAAGCCTCCTTTGCTTGAAGAAAACAGCACTCAATACCTTCCTACATAATACAAACTAAAATCATTCTCTCTAGACATTCTCAAAGTATGAAAATTATGGCCCTAATAAAGTATTCCAAATCCAAAAGTAAGGCTTGAAGAATGGCAGACAAAAAAAGCACTGATGATAAAGGGTTATTTTAGAGAAAAATGATCAAGCCACAAATCGAGAAGGAAATAGTTCAAAAACATCTATAAGCAAATCTTAAGAAAAACATGGCTTGGTCACATGATCAACTAGAATTGCTAGAAGAAATAAAAGGGCAATTATTTTTAAGAGTTAAAATTATAAACAAAATGAGAGTAGTACAGAAAAGAACTAGTTTGGAAGGATAATTAAAAGCTTAGGATAAGTCTTACAAAATCATATTCATATAATAGACTCATTGAAAATTAGAAGGGATCAAATGTAAGTTATTGGTTCTGTGAGATAAGAAATAATTTGTTGTATTTTTTTTTTTTAAAAATATGAACCTCGCACCTCCTCAATACCTCCTACCTCTGGGGCACTTGTCTAGTGAGAAGGTGGAGAGAAGACATCATAGAAGTCCTCTTAGGGCATCCAGTTAAGAAGAGTGTCTAGAAAGCCTCTGTGTTATTTTTCTACCTATCTTCATTATGGTTCCCTCTCCCCAGTATCATTCTCCCCTTGTCTTCTTGCCCATCACTCCTTCAGCTTCTTTTTATATATTATATTCCCGCATTAGATTGTGAATTTCATAAGAGCAAGGGCTGTCTTTGCCTTTCTTTGTATCCCCAGCACTTAGCATAGTGCTTGGCACTTAGTATGCACTTAACAAATGTTTATTGAATATTGATTATTGATTAATCCCCAAAATGAAAAAAAAATAGAAGAAAATGCAAGTATCTCAACCAAAATTAGCTGACCTAGCAAAGCCAAGAAGAGATAATTTAAGAACATTGGAGTATGGACCTAGATAGAGTATTTCAAGGTATCATAAAGGAAAACTGCTAAGATCTAGTATAACTCAAGAACAAAGTGAATATAGAAAGAATCCACCTGTCACTTTCTGAAACTCCAAATGAAAACTTCCAAAATTGTCATACCCCAAACCCAGAGATTTCAGGTAAAATTAAAAAAATATATGTAAACATTAAAAGAAAGAATTCAGTTATTGAGGAATCATAGTAAGGATCACTTAAGATTTAATTGCTATTAGTTTAAAAGAGCCAAGAGCATGGAATAAAATATTTAAAAATGCAAAAGATACAATTAACTATAATTAATAATTTAGAGAGTAAAACTGAGAATAATCTTAAAAAAGAAAAATAGTCTTTCAGTGAATTACAGGACTCCCAGACATTTCTAATTAAAAGAACGTGTCTAAATAGAAACTTTGAATTGTAAATATAGTAGTTGAGAAACATAAAAAGGTAATGATTTTATTATGTTTTGATGATCTTAGAAGAAGAAAGGAAAGGAAAAGGGAAAGTAATATGCTAACAAAGAGCAAGGAAGGGAAGATCAATTACTATCTAACATAATTGAGGCTTGCAAGTAGAAGATTATACAAGCAAGGAAGAAATGATCAGAGGAATGAGAATCACTTGAACATCATTTTCATCTGAAGTCATCAAAGAAAGATAGAAACATACATATAAAGAGTTTAGTAGAAAAATATATTCAACTAAACAGAACAGATATGTTCTATGATATAAGGTGGTATAAGGATAGTATAAGAAAGAGTTATTAGTTATAAGAAAAAAAGAAAAGTCTAAGCTCAGAATGTTAATTGTGAAAAAAGCTTTGAAAAGAAAGAGTAGCAACAGGATTTGTACTAGAGGAAGAGAAGTAGGGACAAGGATGCAATCAGGTTGCATCAATTATAGGACACTTGCATTGAACACATTTCCTTCTCACTATCTTCTTTGTAAGGAAGGGGGAAAAAGAAAGAAAAAATATAAAAGAACAGGATTAAAAAAAAAAAAAAAACCTGAGCAATTAAAACTGAATGTAAATAGGGTGATTGGAAAACAGATTCCAACAATATATTGTGTTCAGGAAGCATATTTGAATCAGATTCATAAAAAATTGAAATAAGAGGAGGGAGAAGAATCCATTATATTTTAGATACACTAAAAACTGAGTTAACAATCATGATTTCAGACAAGAAAATAGTAGAAATAGAGTTGATTAAAAGACAAACAATTATGCTAACAGATACTATAGACAATAGCAAAACTAAATACATGTGAATGAAATGTGGCATTTAAATATTCAAAGGAAAAGTTCAGTGAGTTACAAGGAGACATTGACAGTAAAAGGATAATAGTGGGGAATTTTGGTATACCCCTTTCAGACCTACACAAATTAACTACCACTACTACTGCCACCGCCACCACCACAACAAATAAGCTAAGGACCTGAAGAAATTTGTAGAAGTCTGATATGATGGATATCTGAAGATTACTAAATGGGAATACAAAATATATATACTTCTTTGCCAAGAATTACATATTAAGAAATCAGTCATGTATGCAGAAAAGCAGAAATATTAACCATGCATTACTATGATGCATTACATAATTGCTTCTACTAACAATCTAGTCCAATAAAGGCCCTTTGAAAATAGGTATTTAGCATTTATTAAGCACTTACTATATACTAGACACTGTGATAATCAGTGGATACAAAAAAAAGGATTAAAATAAATGGAAAACTAAATAACTTAATCCTAAAGAATTGGCTGATCAAAAAACAAATTAGAAGCAACAGGTCGTTTCATTAAAGTTAATGACAGCAATGACATAATGTACCAAAATTTGTGGGATACAACAAAAGGAGTGATTAGATGCAAAATCATCTCCACACATTTTCATCAGCAAGAGAAAGAACAATCAGTAAACTGGACAGTAAACTGGACAAATAACTTTAAAAAAAAAAAAAACTTGAAAACCTAACACATTTTTTAAAACTTCAAAATCAAAATGCAAATCCTGAAAAATTAAAGAAGAAATTAACAACCATTTTCAATTAATAAATAAAACCAGGAGGTGGGCTGTAAAAAATCAAATACAACAATACAACAAAGATTAGCTAATGTGATTAAAAGAAAGTAGAAAAACAGATTACCAATGTTAAAATCTAAAAAGGTGAACTCATAGCACAAAAAAGAAATTTAGGAAGTTATTAGAAACTTTTGTACAATCACATGCCAATAAAACCAGCAACTTAAATAAAATGTATAAATACTTATAAAATGCTCAGATTAATGGAATAAAAAGTAGAGAACTTAACCCAACAAGATATAAATAAGCTCCAAAGAAAAATAAAACTTAAAGATTAAATGGATTTCCAATTTTATGTAAGATATTTGGGGGGAAAATAAGAAAAGAAGTTCTATCAGATTGCTTCTTTGATACAAATATGTTCTTAATAACTAAACCAGTCAAAACAGGAAAAGAAACCTATAGACTAATGTCCATAATAAAAATTGATGCAAAAAATTTAATTAATAAATATGAGCAAGGAAATCACAGCAACATATCACAAAGATTGTACACTATTATCAGGAATTCAGGGTTAGTTTACTATTTGGAAAACTATAAATGTAATCGACCATATAATAAAGAACATCAAAAATCAGGATTATTACAATTGCTGCAGAAAAACACTTTTGGAAAGATACAGCACTCATTCCTATTAAAAAGTCCAGATAACATAAAAATAAAAAGACCTTTTCTGAATTTGATAATATATCTACCTAAAATCAAGAGTCAGTTTTATACTTAATGGACATAAATCAGAGGCCTTTCCAATAAGTTAAAAGATAAAGAAGGATCTCCTTTGACACCATTACTGTTTGATATATTGTTAGAAAAGGAAAGGAAATAGTGGGAATAAACATTGGCAAAGAGGGGAAAATATGGCATTTTACAGATAATATAATGGTTTCCCTTAGGAACTCTAAAATCAGCTAAAAATTATCTGTAACCAATTACCAGAAAAGTTGCTGAATATACAATAAACTGACAAATCATCAGCATTTTTGCATATTGCCAATAAAACCCAGCAAAAAGAGAGAAATTTAAAATAAAACACAAAAAGAAACTTATGAATATAGCTATAAAACATTTGCACAAATACAAACAGACCTAAGTAATTGGAGAAATACTCATTTTCCATGAACAGGCTGAGCCAATATAGTAAAACTAACAATACTACCTAAATTAATTTATTCAGTTCCATCCCAATCAAAATACAAAGAGAATTTCTTTATGGAGCTAGAAAAAAATGACAATTTGTCTGGAGAAACAAATTATCCTCCAAAGAAAATAATGAGGGGAAAATGGTAAAGAAAAGGACTTAGCAGCACCAGTTCTCCATCATACAACATAATAGTAATCATTGAAAGTCTGGAAAGTAGTTTAGAACTTTACCCAAAACTACCCCTTTTTCAGATCCTTTAATCCAGTAATATTGGTGCTAGGTTTGTATCCCTGTACCTCTGAAGAGATCAAGGAAAAAGGAAAATGACTCATATGTACAAAAACATTTGTAGAAACTTTTTATGGTGCAAAAAAACTGGAAAATGAGGAGATGCTCATTAATTGGAAGATGATTGAACAACTTATGGTATATGAGTGTGACATGAGAAAATATAGAGGATTGTTTCAGAAAAACCTTGGAAGATTTAGATGAACTGAAGAAAATAAAATGAGGAGAACCAGATCAATTGAGACAGTAACAACAATATTGTAAAGAGATGCAAATTTGAAAGATTTAGGAACTCTGATCAACAGCAATCTTCCACAGCTCCAAAGGACTCAATGAAAAATGTCATCTACCTTCAAAGGGAGACTGATAGACTCAATGTCTATTGAAATAGAAGCATATTTATTTGTATGACTCCATCTTTGTGGGTTTTTGTATCTCTTGCCTTCTTATTGAATAGGGCTCTGGGGGAGAGGATCTGGAAGTGAAAATAAAATTGAATTTTAAAAAACATTTTGTTACTAGTTAAGAAATAGAGAGATCGGTCAGTTGAACTAGCCTGAATTTATTAAGCATCTGCTATGTGCCGGGCATTCTGCTAAGCACTGGAGATACAAATGCTGACAAAAGACAGCTCCCTCAAGGAGCTTACAATATAATGAAGAAGACAACATAAAAATAATTATGTGCAAACAAAATAGATAAAGAATAGATAGAAAGTAGTTAATAGAAGGAAGGCACTAGTAGTAAGGGAGGGGGCACATCAGGAAAGGCTTTTTGCAGAAGATGAGAATAGCTGAGACTTGAAAGAAGCTGGGGAGTACAGATGAAGATGGAGAGAAGGTATGGGGCCAGCCACAGAATTGGGAAGAGTGTCATGTATAAGAAACTGCAAAAAGGCCAGTGTCAGTGGATCACACAGTACATATAGGGGAGGTGCAAGTTGCAAAAAGATGAAAGGTAGAAAGGGACAAGTTATGAGGGACTTGAAAAGTCAAACAGTATTTTATCTTTGATCCTAGAGGTAATAGGGAGCCACTGAAGTTGATTAAATAGGAGGTAATGTAGTCACGTTTGTGCTTTAGGAAGATCAGTTTGATAGTTGAGTAGAGAATGGACCATAGGGGAAAAAAACCTGAGGAAGGAAAATGATTGCAGCATCCTGAAATAAGGAGGAGGAATAGATGTATAGTATTGTGGCTGTGTAGAGAGAAAGGGTCATCTCAAATGTTACAAAGGTAGAAATGATAGTACTTGTATTTGAAAATGGGTGGTGGGTAGGAGAGTGAAAAGTTGAAGATGAGTTTGATTTAGTTGGTGATACCATTGATAGTAACAAAGAAGTTAGGAAGGGGAGAAGTTTTTTGGGAAAAGATAACTTTGCTTTGGCCATATTCAATTTAAAATGTTTATGAGAGAACCAGTTCAGAATGTTCAACAGAATACTTAGTAGTTTAACAACAAAAGGAAGGATCGACAGAGGGTGATAATAGGCGTAGCTGGATCACTTGAAGGTTTTTTTTTCCAAGAAAGGGGACTCATAGACCTGTTTGTAAACAGTAGAGTAGGGTAGTAGTTAGGAGACAGAAAGAAATTTTTTAAAAATAGAGACTGGGAATTCTAAAGGAAACAATGTGCATTGCCTTGGCAAAGAGGAAACTTGTCAAACTCTTGTAAGATGGGTGAAGAAGAAAGATATCTTAGTGAGGTGAAATGAGGATGATGGGAAAAGAGGAATTTCTCACCAAAAGGACTGTTTTTTTCTTGTGAAATTTCTTGAGGAAATATTTTTAGCTAAAAGGATAGAGGGCAAGTACTGTGAGTATTTAGAAGATTATTTTTTTAATTTTAAAATTTTTTTAATTTTAATTTTTTTAGTTTTATAATTCTTTTTATTAGTTTTGCCATTACTTTTTTCTGTTTCTTTTTATTATAGCTTTTTATTTACAAAACATATGCACGGGTAATTTTTCAACATTGACCCTTGCAAAACTTTCTGTTCTAACTTTTTCCTCCTTCCCTAGATGCCAGATAGTCCAATACATGTTAAATATGTTAAAGTATATGTTAAATCATATATATATATATATATATATATATAATTATATATAATTATCTTGCTGCACAAGAAAAAATGGATTTAGAAAGAAAGAAAAAAACCCGAGAAGGAAAACAAAAATGCAAGCAAATAATAACAGAAGGAGTGGAAATGCTATGTTGTGGTCCATACTCATTTCCCATAATGTTTTCTTGGGTGTAGCTGATTTTCTTCTTTACTGAACAATTGGAACTGGTTTGAAGAAGATTATTTTTATTATTATTTTGAAGCCATAAATGGCTTAAAGAAGTTGTGTGTGAGGTCGGATAGACGTCAGTTAGAGATAGTGTGAAGACAGTGGATGGTGAGAATAATCCAGGACCAAGACTTGGCAGGACAAGATTTCTGATAGGATAAGGAAAGAAAGGACTTGAGAAGAAGACAAGTTAGAATTAGTTTAACAAGGGATCAAGTTAGGGAAAGAAATAGGATTTGAATAATAAAGGAGTAATGGTCTGGAAAAGAACTATGGGGTGGAGAAATTAGAAGTATTTGTGAAGATGGAGAAAAGGTTTTGGAGTTGGCTAACAAGATAAAAAAGGAAAATGACAAATGCTGGTAGGGATGTGGAAAAATAAGGACACCATAGTACTGTTGGTAGAATTGTAAACTGGTCCAGATAACCATTCTGAAGAACAATTTGGAACAAGAACAAAGGCTTTAAAACTGCTTACCCTTTTACCTGGCAGTACCATTACTGGGTGTCCCAAAGAGATAAAAAAAAAAGGGACTTACGTGTATATAAAAACATTTATACCAGCTTTCCTCATCCCATATACCAAGATCAGCTCTAAATGGCTACATGACTTGGATAGCTAGGTGGCAAGATAGAATCAGCAATTCTCATCTCCTTGGGTTCAAATCCAGTTTTGGACATGTGGTAGCTATGTGATGTTGAGCAAGTCACTTTACCCTTTTTGCCTCAGTTTCCTCATCTGTAGAATGAATTGGAGAAGGAAATAATAAACCATTCCAGTATCTTTGCCAAGAAAACCCCAAATGGGGTCAAAAAGAGTTGGACATAACAGAAAAACAACCGGGGGAGGAGGGGGTAGTTCTAGTCTCTACTTTAAATATTTTCTACTTGGAAGGAATTAATAAAATCTGAACTTGAAGAGACCTCATCAATCATCTGATCCAATCCAGACCCAGAGTAAAGAGTGACATTATGAAGAAGTTAGAGAAGCAAAGAAGAAATTCATGCTCAAGTAAGGGATAGAGCAGATCATAGAAGATTAAGCGGACAGTGGTATGTGGTGTGATTGGACTGAATCTAGAAGAATGGAGAGACATTCAACAGATGGGAATGAGAGAAAATTCCACAGCAATGAACAATAGAAGCAAAGGCAAAGAAACAATGTGTAAAGGGGAGATAAGTGGATTAATTCCCCTAGAATGAAGAATGGAAGGTCATAGTATAAGGTAAGACTAGAAATGTAATCTATTAGGTTGTGGAGGGCCTTGAATGCCAGGTCAGTTATTTTGAACTTGATTCAATCAACAGTAGGGAGCTAGTGAAGACAGGAAATATGACCAAGTAGCATTATAAAGAAAAAGGAAGAAGAAAATAAAGTATTTATTTGTTCAAATATAAAATAAGAATTATAATAACTTTTACATCACAGAGTTATTATGTGAATTAAATGAGATAACATATACAAAATCCTTTACAATCGTTAAAAATGATTTATAAATGCTACAGCCATTATTATTATTAGAAAGCTATTATAATTCAAGTAAAGATGGACTTTATTAGGGTGGTAGTAAAACAGTGATGAATATAGTCTGCTAACACTTCAATCTACCTTGCAGGCCAACTGCCTGAATAATATTCCTAAGGTACTGTTATAACCATAACTTTCCTTTATCAAGAATTTTCAATGACTCTTCCTTGTCTCCCAAGTCCTTTATCAAAATAATTATCACTGTTATTACAATTACTATTATAATTACAGAATACATAAAATACTCGGGAGTCTGTTTGCCAAGATACATACAAGAACTATAATATTACAAAATATTCTTTTTAGAAATAAATCCAAACCTAAATACTTGGGGTGTTATAAATTCCATGTGAATAGACTGGGTTAATATAATAAAAATGACAATTAATTAATTAGCTTAATCAGTGCCATACCTATAACATTAACAGAGTATTAATTAATAGAACTAAAAAAATTAGAACTCATCAGAAGGGCAAGAATCTTTTTTTTTTTCAAAGCCAAGAATCTAAAGAAAGAAAAAAGTGGGGGGAGTGAAGACAAAAGGGCTATGTTCTCTAGGGCATGGGTCTTCGTTCAGAACCCAGATTTCTCGACTTTTTACTATCCTGGACTCATCATACCCCACCTATCGGATCAGTTACCAACTTTCTTTCTATCTTCCTAGCACACTTCACCTCTAAATCCTCTCTGTTTAAAGATATCATCTGAGTTAAAGCTGTCATCATCTCTTTTCTAAATTATTTCAACAGCCACATAATTAATCTTCCTCTCTCAAATTTCTTGCCAGTGCAGTTTGTTTTTCACACTATTGTCAAAATGACTTTCCTTAAGCACTTATCTGATATGATTCACCTATTCACAAAACTTTTACAAGCTTCCTCAGGGATCAAATATAAACACTTCAGTTTAACTTTTAAAGCCATTCACATTACCTGACTTAAGTTAATCTCTACATTGGGTATTATTTCTCTGCACACACTCTTATCCAACAAACTAGCCTTTCATACATTTTTCACACATGCCCCTCTACTCCAATTCAGAAATCCACTAAACATTTATAAGCTTCATCTCCCAACTATATACCTTTGCCATGGCTGTCTCCTATGACTAGAATGCACTTCTTCCTCACTTTTGCATCATAGAATTCTTTTCTTTTTTCATGGCAATACTCAACCATCAGTCTCTGCATGAAGCCTTTATCTCCCCCCTATTGTTAGTGCCTGTCTTCCCAAACTGCCTTGCTAAGGACTTTATTCCATTCATATTTATTTTCTACATTCACATAAATATGCTCATCCCTACTAGGGGAACCAGTGAACATAGATAATACAAATATGTAAACTAAATACAAAAGTATAAGCTAAATACAAGCAATTTCTGGATAAAGGCATAGTACACTAGCAACTGAAGGGATCAAGCTATTTAATAAATGGCATCTGAGATGATTCTTGAAGGTTAGAGATTCTGTGGACACCAAGAGGGCTGGAAAGTATTCAGGAATGGGAATTCCCATTGAGAAATTTTCATTTATGGGGTCTAGCAAGTAGACCTGTTTGGCTTAAATGTAGAAGGTGTTAGGAGGAATAATTAGCCTAGAAAGATAGGCTGTAACTCAGTTGTGAAAAGCTTAAAATGCTCAACAGAGGAAGTATTTTATCCTAACAAGTTACTTGAGCATCTAAGAAAGAAAGGAAGGAAGGAAGGAAGAAAAATAGAGAGAGAATGAAAGAGAGAGAAAGAAAAAAAGAAAGAAAGAAACATTTATTAAGCATTATCTATGTATCAGGCTCTAAGAATACAAATGCAAAAGTTTAAAAAAAAAAAATCTGTGTTCCCAAAGAGCAGGAATTTTTGTTTTACTGAATTCTTTGTAATCTGAGATATCTGATGGGGCTACTGGTGGGAGTGGAGTGGGGTGGGGGGATAATATCCAAGGGAACTGAAAAAGTGTGTATCCAAAGGTGGGGGGATGAAGATACCATATGTAGAGGGGTAGTTTTGAAATTCAGAAAATCAGGAACAGGGTCAATAGGAGAATGAAGACTCAAGATATGTGTCTGGTTTTTTCCTGTTATAGCCTTCCTGTTGTAGATTTGCTCTATACTATTTTTGGAAGCATATAATAAAATGAATAGTTGTATTAAATGGTATCTAGGGCCTACTCTTAAAATTCTATAATTCTGTGTTTTTAGCTTTGTAACCGATCATTTCTCTTTGTCTAGATCGGGACAGTCAAATCCAACCTTTTACCTTCAGAAGGGATGTCGAGCTTATGTACTCAGAAAAAAACCACCTGGCTCTCTCCTTCCTAAAGCACATAAGGTATGACCCAGTGCTAAATTTATTGGTGAAGAACAGAACATTTTAAACTCATAAAATAAATTTAAAATTTTTTTCCTTTAAGCAAAGCCAATAAAAATGTAATTTCATAGGTTTGTTAAGGTTATACTTCTTTCTATATTCCACTGAAAAACAATTTAGAGTTAGAACCTCAAATAAAAAAATAGTTATCTTTAAACATTTAATCATGAGCCATTGCCTAACCCCCTAGAATCCTGTATGGGAGAGCAATCATTCAACAACTTTGTTCTTAGTTGTAGTCATTTTATGTAGGTTTTACATTTTGTTGTTTGTTTAAATCACATGTAAAACTATATCAAAGGTCCCACAAAATGTTTTAAAAAAACAGACACTAGGAAAAAATCTCCATCCCATGTGTAGATTCTCTGTGAAAGAGCTGGAATAGCATGTGCAAAAAAAAAAAAAAAAGATGCAGGGAGAAGTCCCATTCTATACTGATAGAGGAAATTCCACATCCATTAGAACATAGCTCTATTGAATTGAAGTCGTAAAACAGATGTATTGTTCTGAGACTTGTGTTATACTTATAACCCTTCAATGGAAGAAAAAATTTAAAATAGCTTGTGAATAGAATTTTCATCTTATTTAATAGCAACTAAATATAAGCTTTGACAAAGTAACTATTCTTCAGGTGTTGGACATACCTAATTATAATTATGAAAATGATATGTCAGGTCTTCAGAAGAAGAGAAAATGTGAAAGCCTCTTGAAAAGCCTAGAGACACTTGCCCAAGCTCTTTGCCTCTCTGCTCTGGCTTTGTTTTCAGCTGAGTGGGGCACCACTGAGCCAAACTGCCCCTTCTAGGCATCCCTCGGTGAAGACCACATTAGCACCCTGGATACTTTAGAATCAGCCGGAGTCAGGATCAGCAAAAGTCCTTGATCTTTATTCTTTTTGGATGTAAACCGAAGAAAGAGCAATGGCTGCAGGAAGCTGGCCAGGAGTGACTCTGGCTTTCTCACTCCACCCTCTCAATCCTCCACCCAGTCTCCTTACAACAAATCAAGCTTGCACAGAGTAGTGGGCAGGGCCATTTTTTCTCTGAGCATGTACTAATAGATATTGTCCAATTGGTAATTAGCCTTAAATACTCGGATCTCAGTGCATCAACTGAGTTTCAGCCCATTACACCCCTCCCGTGTTTTATTCTGTCATTGTTCAGTCTAGATGTTCCAGGTTCCCAACAAAAATAAAATCTATTGTAGCACCTCCTCTTTTTTCTGAAGAAGTATGGTTGTACCAATGCTCTCTCATAGTAGTTTAGGAGATTATTGAAAGGTACCAATGTGGCGGAAATTAGTTGGTAATATGTGTATGTTCTACAATCCTGACATGGACAATTTAAACATTAACTTATTTTTAAAAATACTATATAATATACTGTTTTTTTGAACCTTGCCATTTGAAATGCATGTATTATTGTAATTGTCAGAGTGGAGAAGTGTAGAGAGGCAAGACAGAAGGGATGGCCCCTGTACCAGCCAGTCAGCAGCATGGATGCTTAGGCTTCCACCTAGATGAGATAATAGGAGTTTGCTCTGATGTCAGGCCTGACTCCTTATTCCAGAAATACTTGATAGAAATTGATTTTCCTATCTTTCTCCTAAAATAAATTCTCTATTTCAAATTGAAATAAATTTTGTTCCTAAAAAAAAGAAAAGCATAGAAAAACATTCAAATACAGGAATTTATTCAAAGATTTTACTAAATAACAGCATCTATATGAAAGACGTTGTCTAGTAAATTGGCAAAGACTTGTGAAAGGAGCTGTTCATCCATTCACTTAATCAGAGCATATTTATCATGATCTTAAGTGAACACCACACTGCTAGGCATTGTTGGGAGCACTAAATGCAGAGTTCTCTGCTCTCACCTAGCCTGTAGTCTGACAGGAAAAGCAAAACTTGTATATAAATAATTACTGTATGGAAATGTAATTTTTAAATTCCACAAAATACTGTGGAAGGTCAGAGGGAGAAAAACCATTTCTTCTGTCCATGAGAATCAGGGAAGTCTCTGGATACATTTTTTAAGAGAGAGGAATTTGTGAGACTCTCAAAGAAGGCTAGTTGAGGCAGATGTAGAGAGGAAGGGCCCTCTGGCTGAAAGAAGATGGGAGCGGATACAAGAAAGAGCAAGGGGACATGGAATGCTTGGGAAATGGCCTGTGATCCGGGTGAGGGAGGCAGTGAGGGCTGGAGAGAGATGGCAGCCAAAGCACTCTGAACGTGCATTTAAACTCTGAACTGGTTTAGAGGGCGAGCTTTATTTTGTACGTCATAAGAAGAACTTGAAGCTTTTGGGACAGTGGCTTGAGCTGCACTCCCACAAAATTATTCTGGTACTAGTTTGGAGAGACAAGGCAGTTACCATGGAGGAGGCAAGCACAGTAGTCTAGGCAACAGGTAGTGAGGGCCTAATGAATGAGGGTGCTGGTGTGATAACTGGGAAAGGAAGGAACAGATTTCACAAATACTTCAGAAGCAGAATGGCCAGTTCTTGGTGACAGAGTCATAATGTAGGAGAGCGAAATAAAGAGAAGTCCATGGTGAAACCAATATTTCCACTCTGGGTGAAAGGGGAAATGGTGATGTCAACCCTAGAAATAAGGAGCACAGAAATTGGAAATGGACTGCCTCAGGACCACTCCAGCCATGTGACCTCAGGCACTGGGGAAATAATACTGCTACTAGTGAGGACAAAACTTTGTAAACTACAAAATGGAGGGCAACATGAACCAATATCAGTTCAGATTAACATTGATAAGTGTTTGGTGATTAGTATCTTTGTATTAGAAATTAACTAGAACTAATATTAATAGGAATGTTGAAGTTAGGAGGAGAAAGCTGGTTCCATACTTGTTGTCTCTGAAGTGGGGGGACTTAAAAGTGGAGAAATCTAACAGGAATTGGGGAAATTGGATCTAGAACTTGCCAAGCACATTGAGACTGGAGGTAAAGAGCTGGCAATATGTGAATTGAGGTGACATTTAAAGCTGTCACACAAATTCAACAATGTAGACTCAATATTTTTATTCCCATTTTATGGATGAGGGTCAGAAAATTAAGTGGCTTGTCCTTGGTTAAGTAGCAGTGTTGGGATATAAATTCAGAAACAGTCCTGAGAACTTAGAGAGGAAGAGACGTGGAAAGGAGACATACAGGATATCCACTGAGCTAAATGAGAACCAGGGGGATTATAGAAGCCAAGAGAGCTTGCCCTTTTCTTCTTTTCCTTTTTTAAACAAATCAAAAGTTTTGTTTTCATTGTAGAAGAAAAAAACTATTTAATTTACAACTCAGAGACTAACCTGCTGATGTTTATTCAATTATTTAAGTCGTGGAGAGCTATAGACAGCTCAGCTAGAATTCTCATAGGACACAAAACAGTGTTAGCTTGGACGTGGAAATAATGTCCTTGATATAGGCTTGAAGGGGCAGATGACTGAAGTGGAGATAGGGTTGACCAGGCATTAGAAACACCAGGGTACAAACCATAATCTAGCTATGGAACATTGGATGAGTCTCATAATCTTATAGTACTCAGGGCAATTCTCCAAGATGATACATTACCTAGTAATTATTGATCTCTCTTGGTAGAGGGAATATCTACACCAAGAGTTCCTTGCCCTGATGAGATCATAGCTTTGGACTTCTTCCCCTTGTTATCTTTGGCCACCTCACAATTGATTTAAATTGGCTGAGACTTTATGGAGTTATTTATTAAAATGAGATTATATTTGTACGTAATTAAAGCCCAATTTCATAATTTTAAGAGTCTTAATAATTTAGAAACTAATATGATTTTCGGAAGGGAATTGAGTACTCTAATATTCTTGGACAATTAGTTTTTTTGTCATAAAGTAATCTCTACTAACCTAACCCTGTAAATATTTTCTGTTCTAACAGATAAATTAAAAACAAGAATACATTTTAAAAGTGATTAGGCTCATGGATTTTAGACTGGAAAAGGCCTTTGTGGTCATCTAACTTGATCTTTCATTTTGAATGGCTCCCAAAATGGAGAAGAGATTAGCTTCAAGTCACACACATAGTCAGAACTGGAACCCAAGTCCTCTGACTCCAGATCCAGAACTCAAATCCTCTCTTCTTTTCCACAATGCACCACACTGTCCCATAGTTCAAAGGCTAAGGTATATAAGTATTTTTATATACTCTTCTATTTTGAAAAAATGTTGAACCACACATCAGGAGCACTGAGATTTTGAATGTTAAATAATTTATTATTCTATTTAGATTGACAGAGAATTCCATGTGCAGAAAGCCTTGTTTTCCAATGGATTTCCAGTCCCTAAGCCTTTACTCTACTGCAATGATGTCTCTGTGATTGGAACTCAATTTTATGTGATGGAGCATATACAGGTAAATTAATATACATTATTGTACTATCACTATTTATTAGTATCAAAAGAATGGATTTATCACTTATTTATTATTTATTAGCTGCTGCTAAGTGGAAAAAATATTTCCTAAAATTTAGGTAATTCAAGTGGTATTTTTCTTTTCTTTTTTTGTTTAAATATTTTATTTTTTTACATCAATGTCACTTCCTAACAACTCCCGATTGAATTCTCTCTTGTTACAATGTACAGGTAAGTGTGTCAGGTCTGACTACATCTGCCTTTTTCCATACTTCACCTCTGAAGTTATGATTGGTCACTGCAGTGATCAGAATTCTGATATTTTTTCATGATATCTTTCCTTTACAAAGTTATGGTATCTTATGGAAAATGTGTAAATTCTCTTTGTTCTACTTACTTTATTTTATAACAATTGATAAATGTCTTCTCAGATTTCTCTGAAATTTGTTGTTTCTCGTGGTGAAATAGTATTTCATTATATGAATATACCATGAATTGTTCAGCTAATCCCCAATTCATGAGTATCCACTTTGTTCTCAGCCCTTTGCTGCCTAAAAAACGTGCTGTCAGAAATAGTTTTATATATACCTTTTCTTCTATCTCAGCTATCCATAGGACATATACCTAGTGGAGGAGGCATCTTTCTGTCCAGGGGTATGTACAGTTTAGTGACTATTCTAGTATAATTTTCTAGTATAATTCTAGTATAATACTAGTAGAATCTAGTATAGATTATATTTATCTAGAATGGTTAGACTATTTCACAACTCCATCAGTAGTGCAGAATGTGACTGTCTTCCCACAGCCTCTACATGATTTATCAATTTCCTGTTTTTCCATTCTGGTAGGTATAAGATGAAACCTCAAAATTGTTTTAACTTGAATTTCTCTTAGTGATTGTAGATCATTTTTTGTATGGTTATTTACAATTGGCTTTTATTTCATTAAACATTTCATGCTTATTTGTGTCCCTTCATTCATTACTTATTGAATAAAGGTTGTTTTTCCCCATAGTTTTAAACTTTTACCTGTCATGCAATCAAAATTAATTTCTAATTTTTCCTTTAATCTTAGCTAGCTCCAGTCAATTGTTAGAGTAAACAAGCCTAAATCTTCCCTTATCCTCTAGATGTCAGTACAGATCTATGAAACGACTAAAGGGGTGGGGAGGGAGAATTTACTTTGATGATAGTGAGTTTCTTAGGGTTTCTTGTTGTTTGTTTGTTTTTTAAGTTAACTCCCAAATAAGGAACCAAAATTTTATGAAAGGTAAAAGTATTGAGATAGTGTTGAAGCATAGAATGTAAAAATTGTAGTTGTGGATTTTTATCAGTTCTAACTTGTGTTTTCCCATATGATCTTTTTCTTAATGAACAACAGCAATAAAATCCTTCTAACCCAACATTTGAAATTAATATTTCCAGAATAAATTCTGGAAAGAATGATTTTCCAGACTTTTATTACAAACCCATTATCCCAAATGTTTCTGGATATTGAAATAAAGAAGGATGGTGATCATTTCTGAAATGGCATAGTAACAAATGAGCTATGAAAATTTAAAAATCTCTACTATGTTGACTTTTGTAGGGTCGCATCTTTCGCGATTTCACACTTCCAGGAGTTAGCCCAGCAGAACGATCTGCCTTATATGTGGCTATGATCGAAACCTTGGCCCGGTTGCATTCATTGAATATACAGACCTTGGGTCTGGAAGTATATGGTAAAGGAGAAGGATACTGCAAGAGACAGGTAATGTACATCTTTAATTGTTCTTAGTCACTACAGATCAGAATTTTGAATGCATT